>NC_050178.1:23151650-23201650 GCF_008315115.2 Sander lucioperca | reverse complement strand
CGTATTCAAAATCCAAATTTCAGGAACAAGAGTCTTCTTCTTCTTCGCCCAGAAAAAGAAGAAGGAGATTGAAAAGAGCAAGAGACCGGCTTTTTGAAGCGTGAAGGCTACCGTAGCTGTAATATGAACTTTGTACTGCGTGGTGCGAGAGAGTTGACTGATATATGATCTCAACGCTAGATGGGAGAAATTCCTACACATTGGACCTTTAAGTAAAAGTAAAAGTACACATAGGAGTGTAACGGTACATGTATTCGTACCAGACTGTTTCAGTACAGGACTTTCTGAACGATGCTAATGTACACCGAATGCAATCTTCAACAGAAATTATTAGGCTTGTTGTGCGTGCGGAACATACTTCACTTCCGAGTTCCCACACTAACATATTAAGTGGCGGAGCAGAAGTTTGTTTAGTTTCCGCCCTGCACTTTGAGCGCTTTACACACACTTTGCACACAGTACGCTTATCCCAGCCAAGCCTCTCGCTGGCCAATGTAGAGACCCTCCGTTATCGTTAAGGTCTCCTGTTTGGGAACATTTTGGTTTCCCGGTAAAATACATCAACGGACAAAAACAAGTGGATAAGACGAAAGCAGGGTGCCGACCTTGCTCAATAGGGATCGGGAATGTTGCTGGCAACACGTCAAACTTGCTAACTGCCTTGAAACGACACCACGTGAATATCACTGCTACAAGGAAACACACAAGCGTAGTGCAAACGCAGCTCCCCTGGCATTTGGACAGACTTTTGCTGGTAATTCAGATCGGGCAAAAGCAATAACAAATGCCATTGGTGTTTTTATAGCAACGGATCTACGACCATATTCAGTTGTTGAAAACACAGGTTTTAAACACACGGTGAAGGTGATTGAAATTCCTTCTCGTCCACATTTCAGCCAGAAAGTCATACCCCCTATATTTAATAGAATTCTTTTAAAAGTTTGTTAAATGGGACATGGGATACCTCCTTGTTTGCCTAATAAAAGTACACTAAAAACTACTCAATTACAGTAATGTGAGTGATTGTAATTCTTACATTCCACCTCTGCCCTTAAGTAGTAGTCCCGTTTCACCCGTTTCTTGCGTTTTCCCCATAATTTCTTCTGTGACACAAACTTCATTCCCCCGCTTAAAAATCCTGTGTTTTAGGACCCAACAATCCACCCCGACCTCCTTATAAAGCAGCCGTCAATGTGGTGCGTACAGTAATAAATACATGGAATACATACAGTGCTTTACTTTCCGTAGCTATATGAACGAATGGTTCATGAGAACATTCTGCCATAAAGGTGGCGGTGTGATGCAGTGAGAGAGAGAATTGGGCTTCACTTCTGTTTTCATGCAGGTAAGATTAGAAAAAGTGCAAAAATAATTATTGCCTATTTTCTGTTTTATTCGCACAGTTCTTGTCACATTAAAGCAAAGCACCCAACATGCCACTAAACCCTATCCAAGGCCGCCGTAAAGCACCATGCGGCCAACCACCAAACCATGAGGTTTTCAAGGCCCTCCCACACTCCCCCAAGCACCATCACAACATAACTATTGCCCCGTCCAACAAGCACAAGCATTAGCCGCATACAATAATGCATCAACAATCACTCATAACTGCAGTTTCAATTTATGACATAGTCACATAGTCAGCAACAGCCGGGAGTGCCACACAAAGTCAAACATGATTTTTTTTTTTCTCCCTGTTAATTTTATTTATTTCTTCCCACCCCCTCGGGCCTCATGGGCCCCTTCACATCATCGGGTAAGCCCGTGTATTAAAACGGCGGTGCCTATTGCTTGTGTATAAGTCATAATTCAGACAGCAAGAGCAAATTAGATAAATGACTCCCGTGCACCTTCAAAGACAGAGGGATTTCTCATTTGAGTGGAAATTAAATTAATACCACTGGGAATGGCTCATGAATCTTCACACAGCCTGCTGTGGTGATAATACAGCGCCTCACGTGTTTTCGGATGGATTTGTTCTTTTTTTTTAATGCTTTTATAATAACAGTAAAGCAGAGCAAAATTCCCTCGGTGCGTGGAAGAATTATTAAATCCACTTGGGCCAGCACGCTGCTTTCATTATGTCACTTTGGGGGTACGATGAAGAGCACTCAGACAAGCGTAATTGGCGGCATCCATTTGTGACCTTGGCTAGAGCACGAGGGGCCATCGCATCATCAATACGAGACGACGGGAAGTCGGCGCCCTGAGGGAAGGAGAGACAGAGAGAAGGCTAGTGGATGAGGGAGGGATGGATAGAGAGATGGGAGGACGGTGGCACTGCCATCTGTCTATGTGTTCTGACCCACTGCCCTCCTCAGCGGCCCAGTACCCAAATTAGGAGGAGTGACACACCAACTAATTGCAACACGTGAGTGTGTGTGCATGTGTGTGTGTGTGTGTGTGTGTGTGTGTGTGTGTGTGTGTGTGTGTGTGTGTGGGGAAGCAACAGTCTCTGCACAGATAAATTTCAAGGCTCCACTTGGCAAGGTTTTGATGGAGAAATACTTCTGTCTTATTAGCCTAAATCATGAAGTGGAGCTGTGGCAGACAAGAGTGCTCTATCCCCATCACCACTTACCTTCATCCTATTTGCCTCTGTGAATTGTGGGTTTAGACACTTCTTGACCCACAGAAAGCGACAAATTGACATTTTCAGAGCTAAACACAAAACTTTTCTCCAAAACAGCAGCAAATGAGAACTGTTTAGTGTTACTAAAC
This sequence comes from Sander lucioperca, assembly GCF_008315115.2. Lineage (NCBI taxonomy): Eukaryota > Metazoa > Chordata > Actinopteri > Perciformes > Percidae > Sander > Sander lucioperca. The sequence continues at coordinate 23,198,929 of NC_050178.1, read as the reverse complement.
TGTAAGTGACTAACCCTAGACCCTATGCATTCTCATGAACGGGTTCACACGATATCGTACAAAAATGTATGCACACCAATTCGTATAATATAAAGCTCTATGGTGTTTTAAGCCTCCACCGTCGACTTCAAGGCACCTAACCCTTGCCTAACCCTAGTGTCTTCCATGCAGCGCTGCCTGGAAGACGATGTTGGGGGCTTAAAACACCAAACACCAAAAATTACTTGGATGATCAGCATAACTTCTGAATGTGCGGCCCACTGAACGGCACACTAGAGACCGAGCCGGCTACTTCCAGTTTAGCGTTCCGCTACCTTGAATGGGGATATGATGATTTAATCGTGCGGCTCTTCTAGACTTTCCAAATGTTATCAGACCGAATGGATCAAATTCTGATTGTAAGACGAGTCATTTCGCGGGGGTTGCTGTGCACTTCTCTGCACCACACAGCTGACAGATAAAGTTAGCAACTAGCTAACTAGAGCAGCAGATACGATTAGCGACTAAATAGTCACATATTTGTCTCAGGAGTTGATGGAGAATGAAACAGAACTAAAGGGAGAGACTTCATCAGGTGAGAAAGAGCCTGTTCTGTACTTCCTAAAGTGGCCAAAACATATTAATGCAGCTTCAAAAGAACCATACAGGTGTTCTTTGTCCCGTCCTATCATGTTGCAATAAAAGTTAACTGGAAAGTCAGATGTCAGTCAATCACACGCTCCAGAGAAGAGTCTGATCCGGCAGAAAACAGTGAAAACACCTGTGTACGTGTACCGTGGATGTGCAGACACTTTTAGTAGGCCTACTCATCACTGTGATCTTTTCTGCAGATGCCAGAAGTCACTTGTCAATCAAACTGTGTGGGTGGTTCTTGTTTTGATGAAGTTTGATTTTATGCATTTCTGAATTCTTTATTTTCTTTCTCTTTTCCGTCATGATATTGATTAAAAGGAAAAAAAAAGCATAAATGTCAAAATTTCCTTTTTGCCAGTGAATTAAAAAACATCTACCAAAACAGTGCATGTTCTGAACGTTTAATGTCACATATTCCTTGAACTTTCAGTTTGCAACATGTTCTACAGTAAGTAACCACAGAGTGATAGTAGATCATCTCTGAGAGAAAAGGTATTCTGACTTGAACTTGGCCAGCTGAGGGGGAGGAGGGCAGGCCAAGTTGCAGTTCACTTCCTGCTTCAAGGCAAACATGTTGCATATTGCAGCTTTAACATTCTGGAGAGACAGGAAAAGAGGCAGACAGAAAGATGAAGGATGAGAGATTAAGGGCCGAGGAGTGTGAAGTGTTTTGTTAAACTCGTTCTAATTTGAGGAACATCACTTGGCTGCTTGACAAGCAGCCCAGGGGCAGAGATCATACTGCTGAAGGTGTTAGAGGACACACACACACACACACACACACACACACACACACACACACACACACACACACACACACACACACACACACACACACACACAGACAGTGGATAGGATTAGTGGTTCATTAAAGGAATAGTTTTGGATATATGATATGATTTATGTGTTAGCAGTGGATAGCGGTCGGCACCCCCCCCTGTTTTGGAAAAGCAGGCTGGAGTACCGACACAGAAGCTAAGCAACGTACCGCTGGGGGCCGGGGCAGCACGGGAGGCAGCAAAACTTATTTTAGCCACCTAAAAAAGGCCCACCTAAAAAAAATTTGCAGTTTTAGTGTACGCTATATTTACTTAATTTTCACTGCTTGAGCTTGCTGTCAGACAGCCCTTTCCGACGTAGAACTGATGCTGTTATATCCATCCTTCATAGTCACCAGACTCCTTTAATAAAACTAGTAATTTTACCTCACAGAACACAAGAGTTTCTGGTCCACTGCCTCCACAGGCAGATTTTGAGACAGGGCAGGGCAGCTACGCTGACATGCAGCCAGCAGCACATTACCAAAATACTCCGCTATCAAACAATAAATGAGTTATAAATAAGAGATAAGTTTAAGCCACCTCTAATATTACTGTAACAAAAAACCCTACTCAGCCCTTCTAAAGTCCTATAGATAAACCGAGGAGACAAACACTCACCTAACATGGATCGTGATAGTTTCTATCTTCAAATTGAACGTTTAGGCTATTCCTTCAGTTTTTCAGTAGGACTTTTGTGGCTCTGACTTTGACATGAAGAACAACTATAACTATAGGTTTCTATATATATAATATAGTTAACTAAAAATTGTTCTACCTCAAGTCGATGTTGGACAGTGGCAAGCTATATCGTTGGGGTCACTTTCAGAGAGATTTGATGAACGATAGAAACACTGAAAGCCAATTAAAATCCATCGCACTGCAGAGAGCTATTTCTTCCACACAGGTGGTCAGGGGCGTGGCGTGACTTTCCACTCGATGGGGCTACAATCCTATAGGTAGCTCTGTGTATTTTTAAACATGGCAACGTCCACTGTATTAGTGTATTATTATCATTAGCTGGAGGGTGCGGTGTGAGCTTGATGTCACTGTTTACAGAACCTTAGGCCGGCTGCACACTGGCTGTGTGGCGTGAGCGTGGCGTTTCTGTTGCGTGTCAGCTGTGTGGCGTTTTCTATGTCTTTGCACACAAGAAATGTGTATGACGCGGCGCTGCTGCTGCTAGCCTTGTCTGGACACATGCATGTTTCTCATAAACATAAATATATACTGATCTGATTACAGCAAAGACAACGTCGGCAGTATTGACGGCAAAATAGGCTCCAGAATATTTCCTTCTGTATTGACAGGTGCAATATTAGAAAATCGATCATTATTTATTATTATTTTTTTAAATGACATTTATATCTGCATTCATGTCAAAACCTCGAGACTTTCAAACATCAACATGTCATTTATTAATATGTATTTGTGTCAAAATGACATATAAACATCTTTTCCTATTCTATTTTGCCTGGAAACGCTTCCAACACGCTTGCGTGTCGCATGAAAAATAGGCGTCGGTCCTATTTCTAGCATGCACGTGTTTTCGGCGCGGCTTGAGCCGCGCCTGAGACGTGCGTATCACGCAGGCAGTGTGCAAGCTTTAACCTGTTACCATGGGAGCCGAAATAAAAACGGACACGCCACGCAGCTGACATGCTCACGCCACTCAGCCAGTGTGAAGCCGGCCTTATCGTTCCGCTCACATCGTTATAGTTATAGTTATGGTTAAGCCCTTAAGCCCTTTGACTAAACTACAAGAAATGCAACGTTAATAACAGTGACTTCACACAGAGGTTCTGGCCTTGGGCCCCTGGTCCTGGACCCATATTTTCTGGTGGCTTCCAGCCAGTCAGCGCTCAGATACTGTACCGTTTTATTCTGCACATTTAACAGTTAGCATTTTGTTTCCTGTTCTATTCTGAGCCTGGCCCACTGTGGTCCAGGCCCCAAGGGCACTGAGGGTGAACCAGGTCAAGGTGACATCTCACACTGTGACCGCCGACTCCTAGTTGCTGTGACAACCGTCACGCCTCATCAGTCACACCTGTCAGACAGGTGTATGTGGGTATGTGCGTGACTCGGGTGCCAGTGCACACAGAGGATGGTGACAAAGGACTGGATGGATGTGGGGAGGATGGCAAAACCTATTTACTTTAAATTTAAAGTTCATTCACATACCTCCTCTGTTTTGTTTCTTTGTCTGCAGTGAACCTATTGGACACGACGACGATCACAGGAGACTGGGGATGGCTAACGTATCCGTCACATGGGGTAAGAACAACATATCCACTGTCTGAGATCAACATTTTCCCATAACAGCACAGGACAAATACATATTTAAACAGATTTGAAAACTCTTTTGCCAAAATCATGAAGACTTCAGATGTCGAATCTACCTCGAATTAGTCTTGCATTGGTAGACTGTCTCCACAGCGCTGTGGAGTAATGTGTGGCTCCTCCAGACATACAGTCTACGATGGAGAAAAAAAACTCCTCTCCGCTCTGGGTTGTTTGCATTTCTTTAAAGCATTCACAATGGTCTTGGGCAGCGCTAAGCTCTGGAAGCAGCAATGGTGGCTCTGCTAAATAGTCTCGGGAAGGAACTTGTTTCTTGTGGAACATTTGCACTTCGCAAAAGAAAATGCCACATACAATATTACATGAAGTTAAAGCGTAACTCTCGCCAAAATGCAACCTAGGGTCTTTTTGTGAATGTACCCGAGTCAAACTTTCATTTAAACGCATATTTAGGACGGAAACACCACTTTTAAGATTTAACGTATTTTAGTTTTTTGGTCAAATGGCCTTTTGAATGGGAGAGCTAGGGGCACTACTATGATCACATCAAAATCAACATTTTTAAAACACTAAGAAGGCTCGACACAACATGAGACTTTGCTCCAAGTATCACCAGGGGCTCTACATCTTAACGAAACATTGACAACATTGGTTGTGTACACAGCTAACTAAAAAGAAAGGTTTTGAGCAACTCACTGTAGCTGTTGGTTTTTCCGGTCGCCGTCTATCGAGCCAGTCAAAAATAGTCAATCTCCGAATGCAATATAACAGGGAGGAGAGTAAAGATGGAAAGCTCCTAAAGCTTAGTTCCATATAGATGCACGGATAATTCGTTGTTTTGTCGTTAGTGAAAAACACAACTGACCTTGTAGCCTCATATAAAAATGACATTTCCTTCTATGGAGTCCGTTCATTCACATCCTGAGATAGACTGTTTTTGACTGGCGAGATGGCTGCGAGCGCAAACAACAAGAGCTACGGTGAGTTGTTAAAACCTTTCTGTTTAGTAAACCAATGTTGTCAAGTCTTTCGTTAAGGTGTAGAGCCCCTGGTGATACTTGGAGCAAAGTCTCATGTTGTGTCGAGCCTTCTTAGTGTTTTAAAAATAGCTATTTTGATGCTATCATAGTAGTGCCCCTAGCTCTCCCATTCAAAAGGCCATTTGACCGAAGAACGAAAATACGGGAAATCTTAAAAGTGGCGATTCCGTCCTAAATATGCTTTTAAACGCAAGTTTGACTCGGGTCCATTCACAAAAAGACCCTAGGTTGCATTTTGGCGAGAGTTACGCTTTAACAATACAGTAACGTGATCTATTTAAATTAGCTGGATACATGGTTAAATGTCATTCGCTCTTACCAGCGTATCGCCATTTGTATTTTGTCCGAAGCAATTTCCACCAATCGGTCCCAAAACGTCCCAGTTAGAGAGGAAATGCCGTAAAAGTATTCTTTGTACATCTTTACAATCATTCCCCAAAAGAACCAAGCAGGCCTGTCTTGTTGCACCAACCCAATTTTCTCTAGGCTCCAAAGGGAAGAAGAGGAGAGGGAGGTCGGGGGAAGAGGGAGAAAGATGAAAGAGAAGGAACGAGGTGACGGAGAGGGCACGGTGTAGCCACATTAGCATATTGTAATGCCACACGATGATGCCTGGGGTGATGAATTAGGACTCCAGCCGCGATCTTTATAGCAGCGAGATGACACAATGTACCCGACTCCCACCCCTCCCACCCCCCCCGGCTGTCAGCGAAGTGGTAGAAACATTTAACCCACCTCCAGCCCACACAACAGAAGGCGGTGTGATTGAACGGCGGCCAGGAGGAGCAGATGGATTGTCTTTCAAGTCCTGAGAAAAGACCTGGACAAATCAGATTAGAGTTTTGAGCGAAATCACTCCTTCTGTGTAAAAAAATCAGCATGAGAAGTGAATCTTCTCCGTCCTGACAGGCCCTTGACATAACATCTAGATTATATAAACTCAGCCCGGGGTGTCTTATTTAATTGGTTCAGTATGCCAGAAATATTCACTCCTAACTTGACGAGAGACATATTTTCACTCTGAGCTGCTGTGATTGAAATGTTTGATTGAATGGATTGAGAGCTGGAGCTCAGCTTTGTGACGTTATGGTCTGGTTACATAAGGTGTGCATCTTGAGCTGAATGGCAAGGATCTGAGGAAGGTGAAACAAGCTGTATGGTGTTTGATTCTCATCAGACAGTTTTTTCATGCTGATCTTGAAGTGATGCTGAAGTCTCAACCCAGTCTCACGGCAGTTCGTGAAAGGGTCACGTAATTTAATCTATTTGATTTGTGTACACGAACACGTTTATCTCGTTTTTTTCGTGCTCAGATTGTTATTCTAAGTGTCTGACAACTTTATGGAAAGGATCCCTACAAAGTTCGACCTTTTTGTTAAAGAGTAAAATACCTTTTGATTAAAGGCACCTGCCTCGTTTAGTTCGGTTGAATCGAATTAGAGTTTGTTTGCCCCGCTGGTGCGGTTCGTTTGGGCAGGTGAGAACGCGGCAATCAAACTCTGGTGCACATCAAAAGCGGACCAAACAAGCGTACCAAAACCTGCTTAAAGAGGTGGTCTCGGTAAGCTTTCAGTCGAACTGGAGCGGTTCATTTGTGGTGAGAACGTGATCCATACTCAAATCACACCAACTAGGCTTTATATAATCTACAAATCTGAGCTGATGTCTCCTGTAGTCAGGTGTATTTATCAATCTGCGATGCAGCAGAGCAGCAAACTGTAGCAGCTTGCGGTGTTTCTATCACAGAAATAGACAGCGGTCAAGCTTGCGGTCCGTCACTCGCATCTCCGTGGTCAAACCAGCTACCGCAAATTTGGAGACAGACGCCAGCAGAGCAGAGAGAAGTCTTTGACCAGAGCAGACATAGTAACGCTTGTGAAACAATGTCTGATTATTTTAATGAAATGAGCTGGTTTGACCATGGAGATGCAAGAACTACGCACTAGTCCTGAACACAGGACCTTCTTCCTGTATTTACTTTCTTGCTCCCGCCCCCAGACACATCCGACCAATAAGAGGGCTGGACGTTCTTGCCTGATTTGTAATGATGCATTTTGGTACGCTTGGATTTTTCCAGGTATGAAACCAAACCGAACCAAACCGACCGAGGGCAAATCGCTCCTACTTTACTAACTCACCAACTGATTCGGACCAAAGCAAACGAACTACAGGTGTGAAAATGCCCTAACCAGCATAGCCAAACCCACCAGACTCCATTTAAATAAACAGTCATTTTAGCACTGTAAAACACGCTTCATTGAAAGTCGACAGAAACAAAATAAAAGTAGAAAAAGTCGCCTTGCTTCGTCTTTCCAATGTTCCAACAATCACCACTCTGATTTGGTTGAAATAGACCTTTAATTCACCCATTTACATGTGGAAATATGCTGGCTCTATACACGCTAAAAGTACTGATTATCTAAATGGAGTCTGGTGAGTTTGGCGATGGCGATTTCGGGGCTGGTTAAACAAAAGCTTATATTGTGTAAAACTTATTTACTGTTATACAAGGTGCCTCACACAGTATATTTGTGTGTGTATGTGTGTGAGAACGAGAGAGAAAAAACATTGCTGAGACCTCATGGGCTCTTTGATAAATGGATGTTTTGACAGTTTCTAACTCTCTCACACTCTGACTTACACACACATTCACACACACAGTACACATTTAAGGTCATTTTTTGCCATCCTGACAGTTTACGGTGTTATGAATGTGCCATGCTAGCAGCATCAGTTTTTCAGCTGCCCCCCTCTCTTTGATGGTCTTAGGTCAAGAAAATACAGCTGAAGTAGCATCAAAAGATTTCTGTCGCCTCACGATAATGTCATGAAAAGCTGTTACAGTTTGGTGCTGAGTGACTTGTGTATGTACGGTCACACTACGTCTGATCCCGAAACCGGGTGAGAAGTTTGGATTCTGCAAAATCTATTGTTACATAACAAATACATTTAACCTGGCTCTGCCGTTTCCCCCGCAGGTTCAAAAATGTTATTTTTACATTGAAATGTTCTGGAGGGGACACACTGTCACTGTGAGTGAGTGAGCAGCAAGGGTGAGAGGGAGAAAGAAGGAGAAATACAGTAGATAGAGAGGTTTCCCACAGGGAATACAAGAAGAATAAGTGTCAAGTCTACGCTGGAGGAAGATGGATTAATATTGTCAGCGTGTGGTTTCCTAAATGTGAAGTCATTTTCAGACAGAGAGACAGGGTTCAGGGACAGACATTCCCTCTCTGCAGCTCAAACAACTGTTTATTTTGAAGGTGTACTTATTCCCAGATGATCCCTTTGCATTTAGGCTTCATCCACACTACTACGTTTTTAATTCTGAACAAAGTTTTGAAACAAACCTAATCTCCGTCTACACTAACAAGCCTAAAACGCATATCAAATGACCATTCATGTAGAATGGGCAAGCTAGTCTCTCATTGCCAGCCCTATCTCAATGGCCCTGTGGAGGAAGGTCTAGCTGCACCACAGCTAGGGGGGGTTCTGGGTTAGGAGAAAAAAATGCTCTGGGTTGTTAATTAATCTGAGAAAAAATAACGCGTTAAAAAAAATAACGCAGATTAATCCATTCCATATTGACGTTTGACCCGGAGCCGTTCTAGCCACCATTGGACTGTAAAATGAAGGAGGGAGACGAGAATGTGCTGCCTGGATCATTAACTGGAACATTTACTTGTAAAAATCTTCTTCCTGCCAACCCTGGCTACCGAAATCTGGTGCCACTGATATGACTGCTCTTCTCTCTGGTGCTCTGAAGACGATACAGGCAACACAAACACCGCTGCACGGGACGCTAGTTAACACTATACTCAACAGCAGCTAATGTTAGCCTACTGCTAGCTAGTTAACACTATACTCGACAGCAGCTAACGTTAGCCTACCGCTAGCTAGTAGCTGGATTAAACACGGTTACAATGCTGACAGCTAACGCTGAACGGTGTAAAGTTTGACTGTGTTTTACTGTAGAGGACTGTGACTCAACAGCGGGATGTAACAATCTGCAGCTGCCGAGCTGCCGTCGGAAAAACAACACAGACGGTGCGTTCAATGAAACTGGTAAACTACAGCTTCGTCGTGCATTTGAAGTTATTGTAAATGTCCCTTTCCCACCTGGTGGTTGTTTTTGTCGTTCAACAGCAATTTACTAGTGAAATAAGTTATTGTTATTGTTATACATTATTATTAAATCATTTAATTTTGACCATATGGCCTTAGCAATAAACAAGCTGTTCTTTAATGTCACCAACTGTTGTTTAGTACCCTTTGTTTTCTTTTCTTTTTTTACTTTCTTAAAAAGTATCGGTTCAGGCACCGTTAATTATGTATGCGATTAATTTCGATTAATTAATCACAGAGTCTGTAATTAATTAGATTAATTTTTTTAATTGATTGACAGCCCTACTTTAAACCAATCACAATCGTCTTGGAAGGCACTAAGCCCCGGACGCAGAGACGTGGCTCTGAAAAATAATCTCAGGAAGGAACTTGTTTTGGTGGAACATTTGTACCCCACAAAAGAAAACGCTACATACAATATTGTCCTATGACATGCTGCTTTTTGGATGCTTTTATATAGACCTTAGTGGTCCCCTAATACTGTATCTGAAGTCTCTTTATATAGACCTTAGTGGTCCCCTAATACTGTATCTGAAGTCTCTTTCCTGAAATTCAGCCTTGGTGCAGAATTACAGCCACTAGAGCCAGTCCCACAATGAGCTTTCCTTAGGATGTGCCATTTCTGTGTCTGTAGTTTTAAATGCTATTGAGGAGGAGAGGGGGGGGGGGCAAGGTGGAGGGGTGTGGCCTTGACCAACGGCCACTTTGCTCATTTGAAAGCCATGATGTCTCTCTCTCTCTCATGGGTGGGCCAAATTCTCTGGGCGGGCAAAGCAGAGAAAGGGGAGGTAACCTTTCCCCTTATGACATCATATAGGGAAGATTCCTGATTGGCCCATCTGAGCTTTCATTTTCTCAAAGGCAGAGCAGGATACCCAGGGCTCGGTTTACACCTATCACCATTTCTAGCCACTGGGGGACCATAGGCAGGCTGGGGGAACTCATATTGATGTTAAAAAACCTCCTAAAGTGAATTTTTGAATTTTCATGCCATGGTACCTTTAAATGAAGTTCAGTCAGGAACACTCTCGTCATAGATTTGACCATTTATTGCAACACATGTTAATACAGTTATGCTTGGCGCTTATGGATCCGCTCTTGATAATGCTCCTTGGACCAGCCAAGCAACATGCTAAGCTGAAACAGGGAGCACCATGCAGACCCCCCCCCTGTATACAAGAGTGAGCCAAAAGAAGGACGTTGAAAAACATTTTAAACTTTGAGTCATGATAAGGCTCTGACACACCAACCCGACAGAAAAGGCAGTCGCACTGATCATTCAGCTCCCGTCGGACCCAAAAGTGCCTCAGAACACACCGAAGCAACGCCGACTTGAGCATACGTTCTGCGCGTGCGCAAGACGTAATATGTCTCCATAACAGCAGGCGACGCTAATCTGTATTGTCGCCCAAAAAATGAAAACCGGAAATGACGAATGCGTCACGTGGGTCTGGCTTCTCCCGAATTTTCAAAGCCGACCTAATGGCGGCTCGATTTTAAGGGAGAAATAGGCCGTGCAGTTGCTGAATCTGTCTTCATTTCAGATCGACAAAGGTCAGTTTAAAAGTTTTTCGTCAGATTTTGAGAGGCGTTCGTCACACTCATCCCGCTCGTGTTTTAACATAAGTGCACTGATTTGCTAGTCAAGGGTTAGCACTCCACCGATCAAATCGGTCCAAATTAAAGCCGGCGGCTCCTCCGACTGACGACGGTGGTGATGGCGCAGTGCATATGACACATGCCTTTGGTGTGGGAGGTCTGGGTTCAATTCCCACTGCGATACATCAACCAATGTGTCCCTGAGCAAGACACTTAACCCATAGTTGCTCCAGAGGGGTGCGGCCTCTGACATATGTAGTAATTGTAAGTCGCTTTGGATAAAAGCGTCAGCTAAATGACATGTAAAAACGACGGAACGGAACACACCGAACACACTCGAGTCACTGACCTCGCCAGACTGTCCGACGGCCGATAATCGGGTTGGTGTGTCAGCTCCTTTAGGACTCTGAACTAGAAAGGTGCAGGCTGGGTTGGTGGAGGCAAAGCTTTGCCAGCGGCAGCAGCAGCAGTGAGTGAAGCAGCGTCAGTGTGGCAGGGATCAGAGAGGAGGGAGTCACATTTACAAGGACCGCCTTGATGTGAGAATGACTTGGTGTGTGTCTGATAGGAATGATAATTAAATTAGCGGGCGTATGACATCAGTGTCCTGCATGAACTAACACTAAGCTTAATTGAACTGTTACAATACTGTAATGTGAGCTATTTAAACTAGAAAATGCCTTTCCTGCAGAAAATACGTGTGAATGCTGAAAAGCTGAAGCTACACTGCATTGCTGGCAAGAAGAAGTTGTAGTGAGAATAGTTGGGAAAGTGGGAGTGGTTTTAATTAGTATGAGTTTTATTGATACATGGTCAAACGTCATTAGCTCTTACCAGTGTATCACCGTGTGTACTTCGTCCACAGTAATCTCCACAATCAGTCCCAAAACGTCCCAGTTAGACAGAAAATGTCATAAACATATTTTTTGTGAAGCTTCACAATTATTCACCAAAAGAACCAGGCAGGCCTGCCTTGTTGCACGACCCAAATCTTCTTCAAAATCGTGTGTAGCTTGCTAGCTCAAAGTTTGGTGTTGGTTCCCGTAACGAAGGGATTTTGAGAACGGCAACACACAAAGAGCGGACACGCTCCGGATGTCAGGCTTTATCCTGTCAGGTTTGAGGACAGAACTCAGGCGCAGCCTGGAGTTGGTGCAAAATAATCTGTTTTATTAGACAGTGAGAGTGAGCTGGCAGTGAGGGGTGCTTGGTCCTCATGCTGGTCACCAGCCTGGTCACACACTGCTGTGGGATGGCATCCCATTCTTCAACCAGCAGTCCTGACCTCAACCCCATTGAACACTTGTGGGATCAGCTTGGGCGTGCTGTTCGTGCCAGAGTGACCAACACGACCACGTTGGCTGACTTGCGACAAATGCTGGTTGAAGAATGGGATGCCATCCCACAGCAGTGTGACCAGGCTGGTGACCTGATTGTTAAATTGCCAATATGTCTTGTTTCTTCAAACTTCAATCATCCAATCATCCGATCCACCAAACACCAAACGAATCAATGGTAGAATAAGCTGTTGGGCATTGGTAGAGAAGATTTGGCAAATTTTTCATGGGCGCAACCCACATACCCAGCGCTGCTGCTCATCCCACAAATGCATGTTCCTTACAAATGGGGCACCATTTGAAAGGGAACTAAACAGGCTTTCCAACGGTATAAGATTTATTGCCAAAAACATTGTTACCACAGAGAAATAATCTACCAAACACACATTTCCTTACTTTTTGTGCAGTTCAAAAAGAAAGAAAAAACTTGAAAACCGGAAATGACGAATGCGTCACGTGGGTCTGGCTTCTCCCGAATTTTCAAAGCCGACCTAATGGCGGCTCGTTTGGAATACGATCTCGTATTTTACGGAAATAGTTCACCGAAACGTGTTTCTGAAAACATTTTAAGAGAGAAATGAAGGTATGGAAGGAAAAGGGATGGAGAGAGAGAGAGAGAGAGAGAGGCAGTGAAGCTGATTTTTTTTTAGCAATGTCACAGTGGGATTAAAATGTTTCCTAGAAAATAGCGGAAGATTGTCAGTTCAATCAGTGGTGTGTGTACGTGTGTGTGTGTACGTGTGTGTGGGTTAGGTCTTTATTAGCACCCTGACCTCTTCCTTCAGGCGAGTCTCGTTAAGTGGCATCATGACAGATCACGTCTTCGACTCAAGGGGCTTCTTTCCGTCCAATTTATTCAGGCAACGGTTAGGACGCCCATGGGCTGTCCCAGGAGCATCTTCCTCTGTTTTTCACTCTCGTACTCTCTCTCTCTCTCTCTCACACACACACACACACACACACACACACACTTTCTCTCAGAGCTTGTCAGATAGTGCAGGAAGACTTCATTATCCTCCAGTCCGATCTATGTTGGTCATGACAGGTTCATCCACCGGCCACCCCTCAATCGATACAGCTGACAGTACAGTCTGTGTGTGTGTGTGTGTGTGTGTGTGTGTGTGTGTGTGTGCGTGCGTGTGTGTGTGTGTGTGTGTGTTTGTGATGATTAACGTGGGCTGTGGAAGCCATGATGTGGATGAGCAAGTGATGAGCTAAAGTGTCAAAAGCCCACAGTCTGTTTCTAACTATTTCTCTCACTCCTATTTTACTTTCTCTTCCTCTGTCTCACACTCTTGTGTATTTCTCTTAAAATACACTCAGAAGCAGCACTAAACTTCAATTTTAAATCTGAACCATGTGTCTGAGCCTGTATTATTTTGCCTTTCTGAAACATTACGGTTTACTGTGTGTGTTTATGCATAGAGAGGCGAAGTTCCTCCCCTTCTGGTGGACCCCATCGGACCTTATTTCGGGAAAAATATGTATGGTAGGTACGGGGAGAGACAAATAATTTTTGATCCTGTTTGAATTGAGCAATGAATTACACATACAATGGTAGTCAATTTCAAAGATAATTTTGCAACTGAAGAAAGTCTCAGTTTGTCGTAGGTTTGTCGTAGTACCACTTAGTTTCGTGTGAAACCGCTCAGTGAACTACATATCTCGCCACGCACAATATACGCTGTCTGCTTGCTGCTCGGCCTGCTCGCTAGCTAGCTAGCTTAGCTTGGTTCCACAACACATGTAACGTTATCTGACCTGATGTGTTTAATCCAGCGTTTTTTTTTTATCAGCTGAGAAGCAAAAGAACGAGCAAGATCCCCTGCTCGTGTGAGTAACTTTACACCCCGGTACCAAAAACCACAGATATCCTAGCTTCAGCAAGACGTCGCTGTGTGTAGGCTTTCTAATTATGCATTTTCACAGTCTTATACTTCAACACTTTTAAGACAAGCTGTGACTTTCTTGACTTGCAAAATTATCTTTTAAATTGATGAACATCATACATTTAATTTATGGCTCAATTCGAACGGGATCAAAACAATTATCTGTCTCTTCCCATTTACTGCAGTACATATTTTTGCCAAAATAAGGTCCCATGGTGGTCTACTGGAAGGGGAGGGACTTTGCCACTTCATGCCTGTTGTCTGTCTCCCTGTGTGTTGAGGTCTGTACACCCTGCACATGTCTGTTGTATAATAATAATTAATAATGAGGGGAGCCAGATGTTTTTTCTGAGTTTTCACTCTACTTTGACTTTATCCAGCAAGGTTGAAAAGAACACTGGCTATGATTTTGTCTTATCATTACACAGCAAAAGAGAACTGTAATTTCAGATTTTATAAAGTGGAGAGGATGCAATTTAAAGTTTTGGGGGTGAAAGAGAAAACTACAAATAGTTAATAACAAAGCAAAGAAACCAAAGAGACACTGAGGTACTGCCATACATATAGAACAGTGTCTTTGACATAACTTTATATTTGATTTTACTTAATTTTGCTTGAAAATAGGCTTATAAAAATATTTTCAAACTGTCAATTGCAGTGATAGGTATTCTCTGGACTCGTGACTCGACTTGAATTCGTGCACTGATGATTTGGACTCAAGGGTTTATGAAATCGGACTCCAGCATTCATGAAATTGGACTCGGAAGTTGGGTGAAGTTTCTGACAACTTTTATGTGTGATAGGCAGTGACGAAGTACTCGAGTCAGACTCAAACTCAGCCAATGATGACTCGACTCTGACTCTTTTTGGTGATTAGAGACTTGACTCGGACCCGACAGTTGGTGACTCGACTACAACAATGGTTAATAAATCAGTTTTAAACTTATAATAACAATAACGCTAACAAGTTTAGGTTTTAACTCTTAAAAAGCTTTTTTTTGTAATTTCTGACGCAAGTGATGACAAAATGTTGAAATTAGTTCTGAAAAACGTTTTGGGATTTTTTTGTTGTTGCCTTTCTGCTGCAATGAGCAGCTCCATCCTCCAGGTCTGATTAAACACTTCCTTAACCCTCAGCTAGTCCTTGAACTTCTGCTGCTCTCCCGATGACCGTCCCCTGTGCTGTAATTGGCCGTACAAACTCCCGAGAGACATAGGCATGGCCGACACAGCACAGCTGCTGCTCTCCAGAACTATCTCACTTAATAAAGAGAATTCCGTGAAATGAACACAGCCCCTTAACTCAAAATCTGTGGCAGTTTCACAGACTCGCAAAACATTCCCACATGGGCCCACGGAAGAAGAAGAACACGGCCCCTTAAGTTAAGGAAAAGGTCATGGGTGGGCTTACGGTTCCGTAACACGCGAGAACGGAACGGTTGGGTTTAGGAAAAGAAGAAAGTGACTTTAGGAAACGTGACATGCCAATTTCCCCTTGGTTTCGTTTCGTTTAACACCTGGAAAAATCCAAGCGTACCAAAATGCATCATTACAAAGCATGCAAGAACGTTCACTCCTCTTATTGGTCGGATGTGTCTGGGGGCGGGAGCAAGAAAGTAAATACAGGAAGAAGGTCCTGTGTTCTGGACTGGTGCATATTTCTTGCATCTCCATGATCAAACCAAGGGGGTAAGCTTCGCTTCAGAGCTAAAACCTCCTATGGCGCCATTTTGATGCTACAAAGCGATCACCCGACGTTAGCATTCCATTGACTTCCATTCATTTTGACGTCACTTTGACAGCGAATAACTTTACATCTGAAGCGTTAAAAGACTCTATTTGTCCATTGTTTATTTCTAAAGAAACACGACAATGTATAAAAGGCTCCATTACCTTGTAGCTCACGTTATGGCTCCGTAGCAGACGTTTTTATAAAAATAGGCTAACGATTGTGTCATAACCACGAGACTTACTGTCTCATAGTAGAGGAATATACCGTATAGTACAGGAGAAGCTCGCAGGCAGTTTCGACTTACATTAGCTGTTTAAGTTTAATTACTATTTTAACTAGCATTTTAGTGATCAGTAATTAGCCTGTGTCTATGTTATCTCCTTACATATACCTACGCTCTCTGTCTCTGCTAGATTGGGAATGATTGAGATTTCTCTTGGCACAGCTACCAGAAGACTTCCAACTTTCAGACAGGTAGCTCACGTCACATTTACGTCGTCTCCCTCAGTTGGAGGCTGCTCAGTAACGCTCAGTGCTCACCGGAAAAGTGCTTCTAATATCCTTCACTGGTCTCCATCCAGAGACACGGGATCTGTTGGTCCATTCTTATATACTGTCTATGGATCAAACCAACTCATTACATATAAATAATCAGACATTGTTTCGCAAGCGACGTTACAACATCTGCTCTGCTCTGCCGGCGGCTGGTTTGACCACGGAGATGCGAGTGACGGACAGTGAGCTTGACTGCAGTCTATTTCTGTGAGAGAAACACTGCAAGCTGCTACACTTTGCTGCTCTGCTGCATAGCAGATTGCATTACATATTGCGGAGTACACAGTTGTTGCGGTTTGAGGATCACGTTCTCACCACAAACAAACCGCTCCAGAGTTCGATGAAAGCGTAATGAGACCACCTCATCAAGCAGATCATGGTACGCTTGTTGCCCAAACGAACCGCAACAGCAGGACAAACAAACGCTAGTGCGATTCAACCGAACTTAACGAGGCAGGTGTGAAAGCGCCCTTAGAGACAGAAGTGACCAAATTTGGACAAAAGGGCAGAGCTGGGGAGGACGATGCGTCTCAGCCAGTGTTGTGTTTAGTGTCCTGGCACTGCGTTAAGCTAAACTAAACGCTAAAGAGGGAAAGTTGACAATTTTCTACCCTTCTGACGTGAGTCAGTGGAGTTTTGCTGGCGGGTAAACGTGGACCTCTGGGTACTGCCGCTGTTCATCTGCATGTACGGCAGTACACTGTGCTGGTTGAAAATCAGCAAACTTTCCCTTAAGTTACCAGCTAATGCTAGCACTAGCTAGCTAGCTTGGTTGGCAGAACACTGAACAAGATATTTCTAGGCAACCAAAATGTTCCAGTTAACTTTGATGAAGTGAAAACACACAGTAAGAGGGTCAAAGTTTAGGATGAAAACACAGACCACACCCAAAAACAAGTTCAGGTCTTTTTTAATGTACACACTACCATGGTTAGCATCGCTAAGCCTCTGTCCTGATGGACAGGTCCTAAAGCATCCCCTGCTTTATCGTCGTTTCATAATGATAAAGCAAAAACATCAAGCTGTATTGAAGATTTGAAGGTAGGGATTGATACCATAAACTCATTATGAAAATGTTTATTGAGAGAAGTAGGGTCATTTTTCTCATACTTCTATAGAAACTGAGTTCTTTTTGCAACCAGTGGAGATGAGAATTAGATAGAATGCAGGTTTAAGGCACTTCTGCATTGGCTTCACCTTTCAAAGGAAGCTGTAGCCAGCATGATCCAGGTCTGGATTTCCTGATCAGCGCTCCAATCCTCAGAGGACAAACTGCCCAAATGTTTGAATGAGAGATTTGAGGCAGACAGACCACCTCAGCCTCAACAAGGTTTGACAGACAGCTCTATTCTGCAAGTGTGGAGTCATCTTCCTCTCTTGTAGCTTATTGGAAGCTTGTAGAGTCCTGTGGGCTGTTGCACCACCTACAGTATGCGTAGGTTGAACATAGATTTGCCATTTATTATGTAGATTTGTACATACTCTAGATTGGGGGTTATGCTATATTAACCCTCTGAGTTCTAAGAGCATTTTCTCTTTACATATCTTCTTAACTTCTCCTTTTTAGGGTATTTGAATATAACCTGATACCCATGTGTCGCATATAAAAACATTAAGAACAAACTCAGCTTTCTGTTTAGTTAGGCCCGACTTTGTCCTAGAGCAATGTGTAAAGAGATAAGTTGGCCCAAAGCTGAAACGTTGAAGTTCGCTTTTTGAAATTCTTTAAATCTATAAAATAAATATACCTTTACTCATGTAGGTATTGTTTTGGTGCTTAAAATGAGTTTAATGTCTTAGGTTTACAAAACAGACGACGAACACACAAGTCCACCAATTATACACAGAGAGGCAGATGACGAGTGTCACGAGCTATCTTCCCTGTCTCCTAATTTGCTGTGAGTGACCGGTGATCTTGCATTAAAAGGGACGTGGAAGCAGAGATTCTGCAGATTCTGGCAATATCCAAAACACATTTCTGCACTGATATTAACGCTGAAAGATTAATAGAGATATTGGAAAAAAACATTGTTTTGATGGGACCATGCGCCAGTTGTCCTCAGAAGGTTAAGAAAATAAGGTATGCACCAGAGATGTTAGTTACAACATCAATCCAGCTATTTTCTATACCCGCTAATCCTTTGCAGGTGGGCTGGAGCCTGTCCCAGTTCACAATGGTTGAGAACCAGGGTAATTGCTCATGCAGCCGTTGATGTTGAAGAGGTGGGTTCAACTCTTAACACTGGTGCTAAAACTGTTCAGTGAATGGATGTAGATACATATATCTCTGTTTCTTAGCAACATTCGGCCTTAATCCCCTGGTGCAGCAGGTGGATAATATAAAAAAGGAAACATTCTTTTAAACTAAAATCAAATAGGACATTCCCCAAATGACGCTGATGTTGCTGTCTATTGTCAACGTTGCCACAGTGGATATTCCTAGGATATTTTCATCTGTTTGCACAGAATTTGCTCACACACACACACACACACACACACACACACACACACACACAGTCCTGTAAAAAAATGCTTCTCAGAATAGATAGCAATTATACCATCTTCCCCACTGATCCCAGACCAGTGCAATTAACACTCCTATTCCAGAAAGGTTATCGCTGTCAAAGAGCCCACACACGCACGAAGGCACGCACACACACACACACACACACACACACAAAGTTATTAAGCTTTGGTTGTGTGGCTGATATAAGAGGTAGAAAGGTGTTGTGCAGAGCCTGATATTTCCACTGAGTTAATATGCAGACCTGTTACTTCACATAGAGCCCAGCATTAAGCCTGGAAATGCCACCAGTGAACACGCACACACACACACACACACACTGTGTTACACAGCCATAACACCACACCAACTCTCTATCTTCATCGTCTTCTTTCTATTCCTCCCTCTCTCTCTCATTCTCTCTCTGTCTATGAGTTCTACAGGAACCTCCATCAAACATAATAATCTGAAATTAGATCTTTCAAAGAAAACAAAAGTCTTTGGCTTTGTCTTTCTTTTGATGCCTCTCCTCCTAAAATGTGTGGTGTCTGCAGCTTCTGCACCCTAATTGTAAGAGAGAGAGACAGCGAAAGAGAGTGGTACTGGTTGGATTATACCCAGTGTTGCGTGTAACTAAAAAGTAGTGTAATGCGTTACTACTGAAAATTTGGTAACGAAACGTATTTCCTTTTTCAATTCGGCGCAACGTTACTTTTCCCAGGGACAGATTTGACAGCAGCACTGCCTTCTCAGCTGCGCGCTTGTGCAATAGTCACAAGCTCCACACAGTACGTGACAGAGGCTGGTAGCAGAGCAATCATGGCGCTCTGAGCGGAGAGCTATGTGACACATGCCACTACATCGCTGAGGACTGGCGGTTAAATCGGCCGTCCTACAAACAGAGCCTGCCAGGCAGACACAAAACTGACAACCTCACAGATGGATGCGGTGGCTGATACATACACCGCTGTGGACTTGTTTCGGTCGCACGGACACGCAAGGATTTCCAGAAAAGAGGCTGCATGTGTCTACGACAATGCACAATCATCGTGGCTGCACGACCGGTACAAGTTGATAAAGACATTACATACTCTAAGGCCGGCTACACACTGCCTGCGTGGCGTGAGCGTGGCGGCTGCCTGGCGTTTTCTGTCTTTACACAGCAGAAACGTGTCTGACGCGGTGCTGCTACTGCTAGCCTTGTCTAACGAGCAAACACTACTTTTTAAAAGTTACTTCCCTAACACTGATTATCCCCTAATCTGATCATTATAGGTCTGAAATCTTTATTTCCCAAAAATATAGGAGAAAGGTACACTTTGATCTTCCCTTAATATTAATGCATATAAATAATTTTCTCTGAGGTAAAGTAATCAACTAATAATAATACATCCCCCTATAAACTGAGTAATCCTTTGGCAGTTTCACAAAACAATTTCAACTCAAGGTCCACACTAGCTTTAACTTTCAACTGTCCAAACTGTGTTCATCAGAGTTGCGATGGAGTTGTCACAACTTGGAAATAACAGGTTTGGACCCAAAATGCAGACTGTAGAGACGAGGAGGTAGCAGGAAGATTTTGAAGATTTATTTGGGGAGAACGGCTACAGCAGAAGGTGTCCTGAGCCAGGCAGGCAATCAGAGTCGGGTATGGCTGCAGCCTGGAGACCTCCCGTCTCATGTCTCCAGCCTCATGCCCTCCCAGCTGGTCCCCGAGCTTCGATTTTTCAAAATAAAAGCTAATGTCTGGTCCGCTATGTCTTCATACTTTGGTGTTTTGGATGTTTTTGAACTAAATAGTACGGCAATCATGCTAATGAATACAATATTTTTTTTCAGCAGATGTCTTAGTTACAACACGATGGAGAAGCAGTTTTGTGTTTATATGTGCGGGCGGGATTTGGGAAATCCCACAGTCTCTACAAAGTTATAGCTCAGATTGTCTGGCTGACTAAACAGGGAGGGACTAGAAATCCTGTCTGTTTTTTGTTTTGTATTTCAAGAGTGAATTGTTCCACAATATGAATACAGATTGATTATCACTTATTTGTTGGTAACCGTTGTTGTATAATCACAATATTACACTTGAGGAAGCCTATAATTCAGTGATGCGCATTTCGGACCTCGAAATTAAACCCTCTCATGTAATATGGCTTAAACAAACGTCAACATTAAACGCTGATGCAGTTTTAGGGCGTTTTCACACATGAAAGTCCGAACCAAGGTCCGGACCAAGGTTCATGTTTTTGTTACATTGTAACATTTGATCCGGTAAGTTTTGGTTTCACACTGCAGTTATGCAAGCGTACTAAAGATCTATACGTGACAAAACTACGTCCTGCCGTCATCACATACGTGAGCTGCGTCTCCAGATACTTATAATTGATTGGTTCCTCTCGTCTCCTCTCTCTGGGTCGGAGTTTTTTCAGCTGACTGCTGCTCTCCTCTACTGCCGCGGCTCTTTTTGTTTTGTTGAGATGTTGAGAAGCGAGACACGGGAACTTTCTGGAGAATTTATTCAGAGACAAACGGAAACCTACACTGTACATTTACTACCACTTAACAAATAAACTGCTGATGTATTCTCTGCTCTGATAGCTGACAGCTGTCTGCTCTGAGCGCATTCACCGTCACTCTCACTCTCTCATGTAGCCTACACACTAAGCACCAAATTCCTTAAAGGAGCTATTCCCCGGTCTTGTAACACAAGGAGAGCCTGCCAGAGCTTCTTGTATTTGGTCCGAAAGTCCGAATCATCCAAAAAATGCTTTCACACTGTAAACGAACCGGACCATGGTTCAGTTTGGTCCGGAACGAGACCACCTCTTTTGGTCGGACCAAAATTTGGTCTTTTGATCTGGACCGTGGTCCGGGGGAGGTTTCACACCTCTAATTTTGGTTCGGATCAAACTGAAAAGTCCGAAAGTCCGGACCAAATGAGGTATGTGTGAAAACGCCCTTAAATGTTTTATGATTTCAGAAAGGAGGTTCAATATTTTATATTAATCCTCACTGAAATTATAGAAGATTAAAAAGATTTAGCCTATAATAAAATATTGGTGATATCAGATCCTTCTAATGGGAGGCATGAAAACCTTTTTATTGCAGGCTACTCTTCTGTGGTCTCATATGTTATAATATAAAAGTGTATTCATTTTATTATTAGGTGGGTGACTTCATTGTTGAGCTATATTTTTGCACTTGGCATACGTTTTTTATGTTATGCTTGTCCTTTTTTTTTTACTGTTATGAATTTGCAAATAAAGTCATCGCAGGTTTCATCAAATAAACAACAAACATTAACATCAAGGAGACAATATTAACATCCACAACTGTGCCAACGATTGGCTATGTATGGCTATCGTTAATTTAAGAGTTTAAACTGCGTTCAAATTAATTGCATCATGCTCACTAACTTAACCGTGACTGCGAATTCATATTCTGAACATCTGAATTTACCGTTGGACACGCCCAGGCATGAGACGGTAGGGGCATGAGACAGGAGGTCTCCAGGCTGCAGCCATACACTCTTGGGCAATCAGGCAACATGGATATCCAACAAAAAAATATTTTAACCTTTATTCATCCAGGTTAGTCAGTTTAGAACAAATTCTTATTTGCAACGACGACCTGATCACATTCACACAGTTCCACATTCATACCTGGAAGCTGCCCAGTACTACCACAGTCTGATCTGACTACATTCATACCTGGAAGCTGCCCAGTACTACCACAGTCTGATCTGACCACATTCATACCTGGAAGCTGCCCAGTACCACCACAGTCTGATCTGACCACATTCATACCTGGAAGCTGCCCAGTACCACCACAGTCTGATCTGACCACATTCATACCTGGAAGCTGCCCAGTAATACCACAGTCTGATCTGATCACATTCATACCTGGAAGCTGCCCAGTACAACAAGTACAACAAATCTGATCTGCTGGCCACTGAGCAGCTGTAGAGCCCTTCATCTGGATTTAGCTTTTTTAATTTCTCAATTTTGTGATTCTGTCCATGATTCTGTTATCAGAGAAACTACTGGGCTCTACATTAACGCTGCCATCAGTCTGTGACTGGCCCGAGCCTGGCCCTGGTCAAGAAAAAGACACTCTTTCCACAGGCTAAACAGCTTTTCTGGTGGAGACACTGGTACAAGGTAAGACATGCAGGGCAGGGCTACAGAGCCACACAAGCTCAGAAAACTCTGACACTGACAGGAGTTTGCTCTGTTGTCACGGAGATGGATGTATTGACGTGCGAGCTTGTAGCCGTAATACCTTCATCCACAGCGCTGTAAGACTTCTCGTCTGCTACTGCTACTTGTTACATACCTGTATTTTTGTAATTTATTTTTAAAAAGTTATTTCACAAAAAATAATTTTATTTTCAACATGACATCATGACTTCACGTAAACATACACGCCACTTTCTGTATGCATTTTAAGCTATGCGCGTGTATGTCCACGCCATATACAGCAGGTTGGGTTTAGGAAAAAAAGAAAGCCACGGTTGGGTTCAGTAAAACATAACACGCGGGACATGATCCCCGGTCTCCTGGGTGAAAGTCCTGTGTTTGACCCATCCTCCCCCCCGACCAACCTCCCTACACAGATTTTCGGCCTTTCATACTACTCGCTACGGCGTCAATTGACACGCAATCGCAAGGTAATGTAAGTCAATGGAGGCCAAACGGCGTTGATAAACACGCTAAAAAACGATTATGCGTCTTGATAACACGCCAATAATAGCATATGAATTGCCGTGTCATACATACACCACTTCATGAGATCAGTCTGCTTTTTTTCACAAATGCAGTCAACTTTACAATGAAGTGTAAGTATGCACAGGCAATTTGAAAGGTATAGTGGTCAGATTTGTTATCCCAGTGTTTTCAACATTGGATATTGTAAAAGACATTATTCAAATGATATGTAAATAACAATGAGGCTGAGATAAGAAGTAAGAAAGAGTTATTGATAACAACAAGCACACAGTGTAACGTGTGGGTCATTTGTGTCCCTGTCTGTGTCATTTTTCATTAAGAAGTTGCTAAACGCAACCACAGTGTGTTTGTTTGTGTGGTCTGGAAAGCCTTGGGGCGAATCTAGTTAGAAATGTAATGTGCATCGGACGTGAAAGTTGAGCAGGACGTATTTTCCATCAGCAGAGCAGACTCCATCCCCGCAGCTACCTTCAGCTTCCTCGGAAACAACAATGATGAATAGACCCTTAAGCAACTCCCTTTATATTGTCCCTCACACCAGCAGCACATAATCAACTTTTCAAACCATTTTCTCTCTATATTTGCTAATCAGTCTTTCATTCTCCCTTTCATCTGTTTTGGCATCCACTCTCTCTTTTATATCATATGTTATGAATAGACTGAAATTGATTTCATGCTACATGGCCTCGGTGTCGTACGAGAGTAGACCCCAAGATTTAGACCCCAAGATTTAGACGCAGGCTTTAGAGGCATCTGCATTGAAGAAAACACTTTCATTCTGGGTAACAACAGCTTCTCTGATCTTCAGGCAACTCAGATTGCAACCTCTTTGTCTAAGTGGAAACACTAAATGGGCTGAATAAAACAAAAGACATTGAGATGAAAGAGCGAAAGGGAGCGTAGAGAATCAGAGGACTCGAGGAACGTGGATCAGACGTTCATTAATTGGCATAAACAGTCAGAGGAGGCTGAGACGCTTGACTGCTTGACCCCAGAACGTCCCGATCAGAAACACAATTAGAGAAAAATGAGAAGAAACTATCACCAGGATGGATTAATTTTACAGTCTATTTTTATTTAGTTTTTTTTATGTGATGATGATAGGGATGATATCAGTCATAATAGCAGTTCACTCCAGGCCTAGTCTATATCGACGATGATTAATTTCCGGGATTGTTCAGGTGCCTCCGGAAAGTCCAATGTCCCTCATTTCACCTTCCGCTTTCTTTGAGTTGGCGTTTTAAACTCCGGTGGATTTCTGAGGACTACGGTTAACTGCTCCTCAGATCTCTGCAGGGTAAATCCAGACAGATAGCTAGACTATCTGTCCAATCTGAGTTTTCTGTTTCACGACTAAAACTACTTTTGAACGTACACATGTTCCACCAAAACAAGTTCTTTCCAGAGGCTATTTAGCAGAGGCACCGTAGCTTCGTCCGGCACTTAGCGCCGCCCAAGACGATTGTGATTGGTTTAAAAAAATGCCAATAAACCAGAGCACGTTTTTCTCCCATCCCAGAATGCTGTGTGGACTAGCCGGACCCTCCTCCGTAGCGCTGTGGAGGAGGGACTTGCAATGCGAGACTACTCCGAGTATACAGGGGGGGGGTCAGTGGATTGAGGTCCAGATCAGTGCCTGAATTGGACCAAAAAAGGTGCCAGTACCCTAATTCAGCAGTTGCATGACATGGTGGCATGTGTCCTCGATTTGTTTATACTAATATATTGGTAATATATCACTTCAAATGTGTTTTTGTATGCATTTTTTTTACATATATTCAGGGCATGACATTACACTTTTTGCTCACCAGCCACAGCGTTTTCACTAGCTAGTAGCTACTATTTTGTGGGAAATTAAATTTTTGATTAAAATTGAATGTGGTGTGATCAGACATGTATACAGTACTAGAGACCCAGACTTGAGTAAAAGTACAAGTGCTCTATCAAAAAAGTGACTTGAGTAGAAGTTGAAGTGCTCTTTAAGCACCACAAGTAAGTGGAAGTACTAGAGTATTCAACATTGTTTGTACTTAAGTATTGCAAGTAGTTTATTTTAAAATGTACTACTCAAGTACTGAAATGAAAAGTACAAGTATTGTGTTATGTAGTTATTAAAGAAAGCAGTCAAAAGTTTGAATATCATATTGTTTATATTATTTCAAATGTTTAGCCAACGAGTCACGATGCAGCACATAAAAAATGTATCGGAGTAAAAGTATTAAACTCCTCGAAAACATGAAGTAAAAGTGGAAGTAGGAGAAAAAATAATACTCCAGTAGACTACAGATACAGCCTTTTAGTAAAGTACAGTAGTGAAGTAGTTTGTTACTATACATCTCTGGGTGTGATACAGTTGACTTGAGTAACTAGATTTACAACCATTTTAAATATAAATGACCACCCAAATCGAGACTTCATAACATGTAGGCTATAACAGTAAGTCATGAAATATTCAGCTCTGAGAAGGCTGTGTGTAGTCTCGCATTGCTAGAGCTATCTTCACAGCTGTGGAGTACTTTTGGGGAATAAAGTTTGGTTTGTTGGAGAACAGTAGTGCCATGTGTTTGATTTTCATGGACTTATGCCAAAGTTGAACAAATATTAAACTTATCAGAGACGGTTCATGACCTAGCCTGGTCCTACCAGACTCTGGTACATTTCATTTGTACAGAGAGTCTGGCCTCTCTCCATTGACAAGTGTTAACTTGAAGGCGGGTACTCTGTTGAAGTTTAAAACTATTGGATCTGCCCAGAGCCACTCTGGTAGCTTGGCTCTGCCCTCCTACGTACTGTCTGGTAGGACCAGGCTAACAAGAGGGGAGACGACAACAACTATCAGCTTAGCATCGCTAGCATTAGCCTTAGCCAACTCCTTCACCACTAACGGAGCTTGGAAAATCAAACTGTTCCCGAACCCTGTGGGGAGGAGGGCCACAACATCATGGCCACCAACACACCTCAGCACAGATTGTTCTTGCTCGGGCTTTAACTTCTGGATATTCGGCAGCGTTGCCACAACAGACCGAAAGGCTTCGCTCGCATCTTTCTCCGCCGCCATTACAGAACTACAACTCAAACTAGAGCACGTCCTCAACATCATCGTTCTCAGCCACTCCCTCTGTTCACTGATTGGACCGCCAAATATTTGGCCAGAGAAAACCCAAGAATATACCGCAAACCCAGACGGAGTACTGAAGGAAAATGAAAATTGAGCGGAAGTCGGGAGGAGGGCGCAGCCAGGCTATTCATGACCCACACCTCAGACAAATTTGTACAGTTTAGCTTAACCAACTTTTTCTGTGTCTGAATATAGTTTGAAGGATGACTGAATCATCCAGGGTTGATAGACGTTTTATATTCATACACTTGTGTGTACCTGCAGTAGGCTATATTTGCATTGTGTGTTATGTTAATGTGTGTATGAGGCGCAGTCTGCGATAGAGAACTCTCTTGTCGTGCTCTCAGAAGATAAACATGCCCCGCTGAATCTCTCTGACTCCTCTTCTTTTTCTTCTTCTACCTGGCTGTCTGCTCAGGGCGAGAGGAAAATATTTCCATTATTTACAAGACTAAACAACAACCAATCTTGTCCAACCTGCAGCTCCCAACCTCCTGACAATCTGCCTTCAGCTGCTGGGATTTTCTCACTCCTGGAGAAAATTACAAGGAGGAAAAATCTAAGATTTTCCCCTCCAAAAAACAGAGAGGTTGAAAGTGCAGCGATGGCAAGACGGGAATAATGAGGGCGATAGAGAGGTTATACACCCTGCTAATTAGCCGAGGTCTTCACAAGTTCAAGGACGATTTCAATTTAGCTGATAAAGATGAGAGGATGAAGAAAACGGGAGGGATGGCTGAGACTTCCTACATCTTAATTATCCCAGTGGTTTTTGGCTGGTTGCGCCTTGGGGAGTGTGTGTGTGTGTGTGTGTGTGTGTGTGTGTGTGTGTGTGTGTGTGTGTGTTGGGGAAGGCGAGGGAGCAGCAGGGTGAGTCAGGGCTCAGGAGAGGAGTTGGAGGGCTTCCATGCAAAGCCTAGTCATCTTATCTGAGGCCGAGTTCAGCTGGGCGTGGCCCAAAAGCTTCCCGGGGTTGACACTTTCCCTTTCAATTACTCCGCCACTCGCACAAGGATCCTCAGCCCAGGAGGATCATGGGTAACACCGTGGGTTAAACACACATTGGGTGTCTTCATTTATACATGCATACAAATTGGTTGACATTATTTTGACTTAGACTAACAGTGAAGCATTTTGTTGAAGGTTGATATTTATTGTGTTCATGGTTCCAGAGAGCAGCACTTTGAAATCTGATGAATACTAAGTTTCAATACCCAGCACACCTTCCCATGTAATCCTCGCTGCAGCTCATCTGAAGGAGGGCTGTTGGGAGAATTGCTTTTCTCTTGGTAGACGAGGAGGAAGTCATATAGTTTGGCACTGAGTGAGTCACTGGTTCTGTTTACACCCACTGAGATATTGATCCTTATTGTCTTTTTTTATCCCAGAAATGAGTACTGTTCTCTTTTCCTGCACCACTCTGCTTTACATTAACACAGGGCTGGTCTTAGTGTTTTTCGAGCCATAGGTAAAATGCTGCCTTGGGGTCCCCACTCCACATCTTCAAAACAGAATTAAATGGCATCTTTACTTTCTTAAAGCGGTGCTCAAAGGATTTAGTATTGGACTTCCATTAACTTTGGAACTTGCGAGACACGCACAAAAAAAGAATGGTTAAGGTGTTTTTTTCTCATTGCTAAGTTTCTTTTGTCAACTGATATCCTGTTCTTCTACCCTTTTAAATGACCTCTTCTTGCTTAATGTCACATTCAAATATCCTGTATTATCAGGAGTAGAGAAGGAAGAAAGCTGCTCCCACAATCCCATTCCCCTGGGGTTTGGGTTAAGCTGTTTGCATTTTGTTACCATGAATAAACCAATTGACAGAACATCCTCATTTCCTCTATGATTGAGCTGGGTTGGGTGGGTTACTAATACAGGAGCACGAAAGGATGATATTTTCCCCCCTGACATCAAAATGTAACTGTGCAACTGGATTTGCACTGACAGTGAAAATCAGAAGTAGGTGTAGTGTTTCTGTGTGGCAGATTCGTACAGGATTAACATCACAGACAACCTCTGCAATTATTACAAATTATAATACTATTCCCGTGCAAATAGGGCTTTAGTCTGTTGAACACCCTTTAGCAAGAATAACTGAGTTATTCTAAAAACAAAACAAAGCTTTGACATTTGACCTTTACAGACATTGTCGCAAAACAAAGAGCATTATGAGAGTTGTGAGCTAAGTTCAGAATGGATGTATCCAATTCATTCCTATACTGATTTGGATTTAAGTCCAACTGAAGAGAAGAAGTCAGATTGACTGATTTGACTGTTTATTCAAGGCCGGACAGTTAAAGTGACAATTCACCGTACAGTTTCAAGTTAGCGAAATTTGGAAATTGGCGAAATTTCGGAATTGGTGAAACCTCGAAATTGGTGAGTCTTAGCGAAATAAAAGAGAGAAAATGCCTTATTTAAGTGTGTACTGTATGTGAACACTGGATAAAAAATAGACTTCCTGGCATGTAAAGATCATTCATTTATTTACTTGATTGAATTCATTCTTCTTGTCCTACACTGCAAAAGTGCGCCTGTCAACAGTACATACCCTCTGATGCATTCAAATAAATCAGAATTTTGCATGTAATCTTCCTGTGCCTCCTACCACATGAGATTTGTGCATTTCCTGGGCTCCGCGTCTGTACATCGAGGTCTTTGGGAGCTTAGCTCTCCTCACAATATGCTCAGAGGAGGAGCAGAACACGGCTTCCTGTGATTGAGTCTCCTCTGGGTGTCATAGGTGCAGGGAGGCATAACGCACATTAACACATTTAGAAATACCAATACATTTCACTTACCGTTCCCTCTCGTAATTCTATTATTGGTCGCTGGCGGCATTCAGTAAACAATGTAAATCTAATCACATACATGAGGGGCATCTCATTAAATGGAAATGTGTCCCATTAGAATTACATTAAGTGAATTCCAAAATACTGAAATGTAGAATACACGATTGCATGCGTTAACCGTTGCTCGCCTGAACAGAATACATCAGCATGTATAATACCAGCATTAATTCCTAGTGTTTTTATTTCAGATTTTCAAATTAAGCTTTGACAAAGACTATGAGAAAGTGAATGAGAAGACGGATCTTTAACCTCATGCAAAGATACAATCTCTACAGTTTGCTTTTGACTGTCAAAGTGTGCGTCACTCCAACACATTATCATACAGATAATGAGCTCTGAAATCATCTGGAAACTCAAAGCATCCTATTCGTCTTCTGAGAGATTCAAAATGCAGCACGCCGTACACCTGCCACACGACTAGCACGACTGCCGCCTGTGTGACAGGAGTCATCGCATGTTTCATTTGAAGTCAAAGCTAATAATCTTGCGATGTGGTTAGGGAGACGCGTAGGCACAGACGAGATGTGGGAAATATGGACAGCAGCTGAATGATTTGCTGCAAAATGTGAAGATGTGTGAACACGTGACTGACCCATGAATGCTTCCCTCTCTCTTTTTCTTTCTCTCTGCACAGTGGGATGCCATTAATGAGATGGACGAGTACTTCAGCCCTATCCACACGTACCAGGTGTGTAATGTTCTCAGAGTTGTATTAGAGTTAATTATTATGAGAACTTCAGTGGAATATATCACTTTGATCTCAGGGAAAATTAGTTTTTTTTCCCCAATGTAAATTGAGTTTGGTTTTTATAAACAAACTGGATAATTAATCACTAGTTATTCTTTTATATTACAGTTTATATTATATTACTTTTCTATATACAGAGCAATCTATAGTAGATAGATGTCGATTTCTGTAAAATAAATGCACACAAAAAATTATGTAAAGTGAGTAACACATTTCCAGTCTACCATTCTGAGTGCAGGTTCATCTTCATGTCAGCTCAGTTTTCCTCACCTGAATACATATTAGCTGTTGTGAATTGCTACTAACAGCTGCTCTGCTTTTCAAAACAAATAGAACACCGCACAGGAGTGGGGGGGACATCTTTCAAAACCAAAGATTGTGGAGATAATAGAGAGGCAAAGTCCCTCCCCTTTCAGTGGACCACCGCAGAGATGTTATTTTTTGATACCGTTGGAATTGAGCCATGAATTACACATATGACGATCATTTTGCAAGTCAAGAAAGTCACAGTTTGTCATAAAACTGTTTAAGTGAAAATGTGAAAATACGTAATTGCAAAGACTATACACTTCAAAGTCGCATATGTGACGTCACTCTGAAACTACGATGTCTGCGTGTTTCATGTCAGCAGTTGCAACAGATCTTGCTCGTTCCTTCGCTTCTCTGCTAATAAAAAGACGCTGGATAAAACACATCAGGTAAGATACCGTTACATGGGTTGTGGAACAAAGCTAAGCTAGCTAGCTAGCGAGCAAGCCGAGCATCAAGCAAGGTGACGTATATTGTGCCGGACAAGATATGTAGTTCACTAAGCGGTTTCACGCAAAACGAGGGACGTAGAGCTACAACAAACCTACGACAAAGACTTTAAATTGACGAACTTCATATGTGTACTTCATGGCTCAATTCAAATGGAATCAAAAGATAATTTGTCTTTTCCCGTTCCTACCATACATATCCATCCAAACCAAGGTCCCATGAGGTCCACCGGAAGGGAAGGACTTCGCCTCTCTATAAGCCTAAGATCTACAGACTACAATGTTTGTTTGTATTGATGATGTATGTTGCTGCTAGAGTTGCTGATTATAACACTTACTCTGAATCAGGTCTGTAACGTGATGAGCCCCAGCCAGAACAACTGGCTGAGGACAGGCTGGCTCCCTCGAGATGGCGCGAGGAGGATCTACATTGAGGTCAAGTTCACCCTGAGAGACTGCAACAGCATGCCTGGTGTACTGGGCACCTGCAAGGTAACACTCAGACTGAGAGGGGAGGGTGGGAAAGCTAGTGGAGAGAGAGGGGGGGAATGAGGATAGAAATGTGTGGTAGGAGACAAAGCTGTAAAATACAGTTCTTTGTTACATTAAAAACAGCACCTTGGCCTCCCTCGCTCATACTCGCTCTCCCAATGAACACACTACCCCACAGGTTCGCCACTCGGTTCTGCGCCCGCCTCCACCTCCCCTACCTAACCCCAACTTACTATTTCCCTACCCTAACCAGGGTTTGCATTCCTACCCCAACCCTCCACCTAACCCCAACTGTCTTTTCCCCTACCCTAAACAGGGTTTGTATCCCAACCCCCACCCCAACATCCTATCTCCTGGAGGCAAGACCTACCATGAGCCCCCACACAACTCACCATCCAACCTGCCAGACCCCAACCCTCCAGACCCCCCTCCCACATACCTGTAATACTAAATTTGGCCTCTTCCTCTGTCCCGTGATCCCAGCATTACACTTTGCCTAGGGATCGTACCCTCGTCCTCCGGGGTCGGGGCAACAGAGCTGGCCATCACACCATTGACTTTCTGACTTCCTGAAGCCTTTTGGACCCCCTAACCTTGATCAACCTTCAGATCAATAGGCCTGTGTAAAATCTATCTAAATTGGAACTCTTAACCCCAACCCTAACCCCCTAACCCTATAACTGTAGCCAATACTTTAAGCTAACTATTTCAACCATTTATCCATTACTTTTAGCTAACTATTTCTACCATTTATTCATTACTTGTAGCTAACTATTTCAACCATTTATCCATTACTTGTAGCTAACTATTTCAACCATTTATTCATTACTTGTAGCTAACTATTTCTATCATGTATCCATTACTTTTAGCTAACTATTTCTACAATTTATTCATTACTTGTAGCTAACTATTTGAACTGTTTAGTCAGTAGGCCTACTTTAAGCTAACTATTTCAACCATTTATCCATTACTTGTAGCTAACTATTTCTACCATTTATTAATCACTTTTTGCCAACTACTTATTTAAACTTATGCGCTCATTTGCTAACTAGTTTTCACGCACTCTTACATAACTGCAATATGAAGTGCTTAGGTGTTACAGCTGATACATTCTTTTAATCAAATTATCATTTCTATTTTTTTCCCCCAAATTAGTTTGAGCCGCTTTACAATCTTTCCACATACCCCCTGGAAAGAGCAGACATACCCCCTTGGTAGGGTGACCAGATTTCCCGGAACTAAAACCGGGACAGTTTGCGCGTGACCGTAGTGCTCGTGCACGCACACGCTTTTTAACGTGAACATGTGCCAGCCCAGGTCAGACATAGAAACAGACAGATTAGACACAATTTTGCCAACAGCACACATAGGCCTACTGCTCACAACATAATGGGGTATCTCAGTTAATATTCATGAATTTTCTTGGTATGTTACCTACATATCTAAGAAATAATATTAAAAGACATTGAGTTTATTTTTCAGAATTAAAGCATTCTTTTGGAAAATGCAGCCACTGTGAAAAACTTTGTCAAAAGGTATTTTTCATGGCGCTAAACAAATTATTTGGAACTGCTGCCACAGGGTTGAACTAAAGTTATGGTAACACTTTATGGTAAGGGTACATGAATTATGAATTCATGCATGAATTAATTTATGATTTGTGCATTAATTAATTCCTTTATATCTCATGCATGAACAACACATCAACTAAAGCATTAGGTAAGGTGGGTACATCATTATGCACAAGTTGTGTTCAAATCAGAATTTGCGCAGTGATCACCACATTTTTTTGCAGAAAAATAAATAATCATGATCATGCTTAATAATTCATAATGATGAGCCCACGTACCTAATGCTTTATTTGTGTTGTTCATGTACGAGGTCACGAATGACAGATTATGAACACCTCAATTCCTGATGATTCATGGGATATTAAGGAATGCAGTAATACATAAATAATTAATTACATAATGCATAATAATACATAGGCCTACATCAATTAATTCATGCATGAATTCATGATAATTCACGTACCCTTACCATAAAGTGTTACCAGTGTTATTCTAACCAACAACACACACACACACACACACAAATGTAATCTCATTTGATAGAGCAGATAGCTTCCCTATTGGAAACATTCATTTCTTATATTTGTTAAAGGAGTGAATTTGCTGAAGAATCAATTTGTTGGCTGAAAGCCTACTGTGAAATTGCGCACAGGTGTCAGCAAAATTAGCGCGTGTGACGAGTAGCGTCTTTAAGGTGGGAATGGTCATGCGGTTCCTCTCGTCAGTCCATGTGTTGTTCATGAGCGAAAAGATCCGCTCAACGGGAGCATTTGTGCACATGGCGAACTGACAAAGGAGACCTACATTTTTTAACGGAATCTCCCTGCTTTTGAAATGCGCGAACATTCCCACCCAGCGTCGCTGTGTCCATTTCTTTCACTGTCTATGGTTAAAACGAGACAGATAAGAAGAAGCATTGCAACAATGTTTACAAATATACATTGTAACGCTGGCTGCACAAATTATGCAGACGCAGACCGCTATGATTGACTGACAGACACACACATTGTTAAAATCATTCGCTGGATGCTTTATTAGTCTTTCTATATGGGTTTAGTTAATGATCGGGCTATAATAAGACCACGTCGGCTATGTAATCGCTGACAACCGGGAAAATTTCATAGTGGTTGGGACATTTTAGCGTCCCGACAGGCTTTTGTCGGGACTCGGGACACGCAACTCAGAATCAGGACTGTCTGGTAACCCTACCCCTTGGGTACAAGTACCACTAATTGTGAATAACTGGTTTGCACTCACCCCAGGTGGTTTCAGTCCATCTGTAGTGTCTTGGTTGCATCTACACTTGTTTTTATCTTGGCTGTACTAAAAGTAAACTGGGTAATAATGTATGTTTGTAACACAATGAACACACATACAGTACTTATTCTACCCTGTTTATTCTACAGGAAACCTTCAACCTGTACTACTATGAGTCTGACAGAGCAGTAGGCTCGGCCGTACGGGAGAACCAGTTCATTAAGATTGACACCATCGCCGCTGATGAGAGCTTCACAGGGGTGGACCTGGGAGTCCGCAGACTTAAACTCAACACTGAGGTATGAGCAACAACACTACAGCAGCACAAATACTGATTGATAAAACAGGTACATGTTAGTCCAGGCTCTTTGAAGCAATGTCTCACTTTGGATTGTAAGTTTATTCCAATTCTTGGCACGTACACCTCTGCAGGAGTTCAAGAATAGGTTGGAAACCTCTAGAGCCTCTTCCAGTCTCGTCACTCAGGCTGTTTTGTGATCGGTTCTGCAGATCTGTGAAAGAAAACTAACAGCCTGGCTCAGTTCAGTATCATGGGAAATACAGTGATATTGATAACAGCTTCAAATTTGATACCAGATAGTGGAGCAACTCTTTTATTGATTATTTAACTCACATTGTTCCAAAGATGAAAATGTGAAAGACATAGTATAATTTATTGTACACTATACATTCGCTACCCAGAGTTAACTTTAGGAAACACAAAAAAACGTGAGTGGTTTTGTTGGTACAGGGGCCTTACCATTGACTCTTTAACCTTTTTCTCTTTTGCTCCTACTGTAGTAGCGTCAAAGGTTGAAAATTCTGACAATGATACAAAAGGTTGTTAAATACACTGGAAAAAAAGGACCATATGAAATAATCCACAAATTGATGATAAGAAAGAAAACAAAACAAAGAAATAAATAAAAGTAAAATCACTCAACACCAGTAGTAGCTGCTCATTGGAGCCGTCAAGATGTAGAGACACCGAGACAGGACGAGAGACAAAACAGCAGGGACGACACTGACTCTTACCGTCCCTGGCTGTCGGTGTATAAGGCACTCATTTGGTGGGTGGATGGGAAGGTGGGAGGGAGAGTGCGGTAAGGGAATAAGAGAAGGTGTAGGAGTAGCGACTTCACCTGTGTTTGTAATATGTGCAACTAACTAACTAAAAAGGGCTGAAAACTGACTTAGGGCATACTCACATTTGAACCGTGCCCGAGCACGATTGTCCCTCCTCCCCACTCCCCCGGTGGCCTGCAGTCACACTGCAATAAGACATTCAATAAAACAATCAGGGCCAGAGCACGCTTACGTCATTACATGGGGGACTCGCCGACTGAACTTCCCGTTCATCTGCAAGGTAAAAAACCAGACCCGGGCACGTTTAGCAATCACACTGATGCGTGCCGTCCAATCGAACCGTGCCCTGGCCCACCTCTTTCCACCCGGGCACGGTTTAGTGTACCATGCCCAGGGACAGCACAGAGCGATCACACTAGTTAAACAGACCGGACTTTGGGGTCAAACGTGCTCGGGCACGGTTTAACTGGGCCAAGTGTGAATAACACCCTTAGTGTCTATCTTATCTTATCTTATCTACTTTATTGATCCCCTCAGGGAAATTGTTCAGTTGCAGTTGCTTAAAGTCAAATTTAAGGCATAAATAAGAGTAAGAAAAGAGCTAGTCAATAAGTATATAAAAGTAACATAGCTACAGTGTAAGAAATACAAAAGTGAAGTAGAAGTCAAGTGAGATTAGGTTAAAAAGTAAGATTGGGTTAAAAGATGTAATGCTAAAACAATGGATACAATGAATACAAACAGAATCATTACAGCTATCATTTCAAATTACAAAATGAATTGTTATAGTAGAGCTATAGAGGTATCAGGTACTTTTCATGTAGCTGCTTTAACACCAGCATTAAAATGATGACAACTCGCTGCGATTTCAATTCATTCCAGTGGAGTCGTTGCAATTAGTGGATTTGCTCGCAGTGGCAAAATAAATGCACACAAACATTTCAACAGCAAACCATTTTGACAGTTCTAACCCTTAAGAGGACGGAGAAGCGGAGAGTCCGAAATGGAGGACGCTGTTGTAGCTCATTAGCCGTGTTGCACCATTCACTTTTACTTAAAGTGCTCATATTGTGCTTTTTGGCTTTTTCGCTTTCCTTTATTGTATTATATATCTTTTTTGTGCATGTAATAGGTTTTTTGTGCATGTTATAGGTTCACAAAGTGAAAAAGCCCAAAGTCCACCACAAAGGGACTTACCATCTCCAACAGAAAACACTGTTCACAAACTGCTCCAAACAGCTCTGTTGTAGTCCAGCCTTTACTTCAGAGACAAACGTGGTCACTTTGGAACACACGTTATAATGCTCACCTAGCTGCTAGCATGGCACGCCCTCATACTCTGCTTCTGACTGGCTAGTAGTCCTTACCTAGGTACTGTCAGGGCACGCCCTCATACTCTGCTTCTGACTGGCTAGTAGTCCTTACCTAGGTACTGTCAGGGTACGTCCTCATACTCTGCTTCTGACTGGCTAGTAGTCCTTACCTAGGTACTGTCAGGGCACGCCCTCATACTCTGCTTCTGACTGGCTAGTAGTCCTTACCTAGGTACTGTCAGGGCACGCCCTCATACTCTGCTTCTGACTGGCTAGTAGTCCTTACCTAGCTACTGCGCATGTGCGACTCCCAACAAAGATGGAACAGAAGTGAGAGGTCTCACTCTGTAGCTAAAACAGAGACCTGAAAACAGGGTGAAAAGAGGAGCTGCAGCAATGTGCAGTACAACAAATATATGGTGCTTTTTGAATATTAAACCATGTAAACCTATTCTGGTATAACCTCTAAATACAATTATGAACCTGAAAATGAGCATAATATGAGCACTTTAACCTCCTCAGTCACAGTATTACCTTCTTCACTAAAGAGGAATGGTTTCTAACAGTTATGAGACAGGGGTCCATGGTAGAGTTATGTGTTTTGAATGAACCATAAGCTAAAGAGCTAACACATTTGCCATCTTACCTTTATCAAGCTCGTTAGCTTTGAGAGCTTTATTTTCCCTCTTCATTGACTTTTTATTGAACAAAATGGTGTACAATGGTGAACAAAATGCTGGAGGGAAGTAAATAGAACATCGGAGAGAAAATGGAGAGAATAATTTATGGACACACAGTACATCTGCCTAATAACCATATATCAACACTTATCAACCCCTGGTAATTATAGGGAGTTGCTAAAAAGCTGTCCTTATATTTTCATATTCTTCTGCAACAAACTTTTAAAATAAGGTACTGAGTCAGTTCCTGGGTGTTAACAAGATAATCAACTGTGATATGAGATGAAAAACAAGCATATAAAAATGTAAAAAAGATCTGTTTCCAGGCTGCTGTTGGAAGCAACGCGGTTGATTAATGACTCCTGCCAAAGCACAACACCAAACACCCGTCCAGAGATTAAATTAAGGCTTGGTTCACACTGTTCCACCTGTTTTGTTCAGTACTGCTGTTTGAGTTTTTTAGTATGAAAGAGTGAGAGAACTTTCCAAACTTTAGGAAGACGTCTAGCAAAAATACACAGGTTTAAAAAAAATATGAAATATGTACACATACCAAGATATTACCAAACAAGTTTAAAAAACGACACTACCACCTGACCATCTTTTTAGCCCATCCAGCTTGATGCTGTTTCAGCCCAAGGTTATTATAGTTTTGAATTAGTTTTTATTTTATTTTAGTTTAGAATTTTCTATTTCATTTTAGTTTTAGTTTATCAGAGTGTGTTTACTAGTTCTGGTTCACTTTCTGTTCTTCCAACACATTCTAAAAGTAAAAGTAAAGTAAAATAAGTAAAATACGGACGCTTGGTCAGGTGCCTTTGTCGTTGTTATTGTTGCTAAAAGTCTCCTTTAGGGTCATACAACGCGCTTTAACTAAACACGCTTGGTCGGGACTATTGGCGTCCCTTTTGACGCAGTTAGGTTAAGGAAAAGCTCGTGGGTGGGCTTATGTTTCCGTGACTCGCGGGAAGAACGGGACGGTTAAAGACACACATGGGACACGATCCCCGGTCTCCTGGGTGAAAGTCCTGTGTTGTTTGACCCATCCTCCCTATGTGGAATTTTGTCCTTACATACTACTCACTAAACCAATGTGCAGTACAACAAAAATATGGTGTTTTCTGAAAATTAAACCACGTACACCTATTCTGGTACAACCTCAAAATACAATTATGAACCTGAAAATGAGCATAATATGAGCACTTTGATGTTTAGAGTCCGATGTGAAGCAATTGTGGCCCAGAGCCATCTCAACGAATGACAATGTCCACTCTGTTCAGTTTGCGTAAAAAAACTGAAAATAATTTGCATTCATTTTTATGTTATCTGTATTAGTTTTTTTTAACCTGGCAATATCATAGTTTAAATTTAATTTTAATTTTGGGTAAGGCTATTTGCACCCCTGGTACAATTAGCAGTGTATGCTATTCGCACCCCGCCGGTGCACACAGCAATGTGTTTTATTAATACCCCATCTGGTACAAATATCAATGTATGCTATTTGCACTCCTGTGCATTTACAGTACCGTGGCATATATTTACACACAGTTAACCATACTACTTATGTATTATCTATTTGGAATTTGGAATATTATCGCCCTGACATTCTTACCCTAACCATAACCAATCCCACTCCTCTTGCCTAAACCTAACCAACCCAACCACAGCAGGCATATTCATGAGTCTTCCCCTACCACCCTGCAAAACATTTTGCGTTCGCAGGCCCTGACTTGCGCAATTGAATGCAAATTATCCAATCCAAAATGAAAAAAAACAAGATCATCTCATTTGGGAATCAAACTTGAGACTCCCAGACCAAAGCTCAGCATTCTAACCACTCACCTAGCAGTTCTTACAGAACGCTGTTCAACTGTTTACCACTTGGTATCTCCAAGCCTCGGTTGCTCGCTAACCATACTGTATACAAAAAATAGGTACTAACTAACAAACTAACAAACTAACGGTTGTATGCTTTCACTGAAGACAGAAAGCGCAAATGTAGTATCCATTTCCCGCTAGAAATTCAATTGTTATAAACTTCAGAGACAAAACTTTCCTAATATGCCAGTTTCTGCGGTCATGGAAGATGATTTCGGTGCACGCAAGCAACGTGTTTTTGTTGTTACATCACAGGGTGTGAATAGCTCAGCTGTGTGGCCGAGGCTATTCGTACCGGGGGTGCAAATAGACACTCCGTTTAATTTTTCTTGAAGGTTTTAGTTTTTATTTTGTTAAAAATATTTTTCACTGCTTATTTCAGATTTAGTTTTAGTTTACTAGAGCAAACCTGTTCCAGCTAGGGTTGGGAACCGAATCCAGTACTTTTTTGGGTACCGACCGAATTACATCGGTACTACCAAGGACCGATTCACGTTAAATCAAACGGTGCCAAACTTGAGTACCTGTTTTTCGCGAGCTTATCTGTCAAATATATGATTGACTCCTCAGAAGAGGTAATTATCTTCACTCGAGCTTCTGCACAGGACGCCACAATCTTCTGAACATAGCCATACTGAGAAATACAGAGAGAGTTGCGTAGAGCTGATAGTCTTAATTAGCTTTGTATCAACTCATTTGGCAATGGCTTGAATGTAACGGACGCTTATTAATATCAAAAAGTTACGCACTAAAGCTTTAACGTTAAGTCACAGTCAGACTTTTCAAAAATCGGCACGACTCACGCAGACGGCGTTAGCTGCAATATAAAATAATAATCTTCACTTCCACTTAGACAGACAGGCAGTGTTCTCTATGCCCTTTTGACTGACTGACAGGCTTGAGATTGTAGGTCCAACAGTGTTCTCTATGCCCTTTTGACTGACTGACAGGCTTGAGATTGTAGGTCCAACAGTGTGAGAGATAGAAAGAACAACATACAAATTGTCATGGTTAGCGAGGATGGTGGACCCAAATGCAGAGAGCAGGCGAAGGAGTAATGAGCACGAGGATTTATTAACACAAAAACAGGAGCAAACCAAAGGCGGTCCAAAAATGGAGCAGGCAGAAAACAACAGAACAGGCTACGACGTGCTGACAGGAACAAAACCAGACACAAACAATGATCCGACCAGAGACAAGGGAAAACAGAGAGGCTAAATACACAAGGTAACGAGGGAACGAGAGGCAGGTGACACAACAGGTGGAACAAATCAAAAAAGGCGGGAAACAAACAAAGACAGGAAGAAAGCTAGACAAGACAAAGGAGACAAGACAGACTACAAAATAAAACAGGAAACAAGCACAATAGAGAACAGAAACCGACTACAAAAATAAGACACCACAAAATACCAAAACCCTGACAGTACCCCCCCCCCCCCAAGGGACAGATCCCAGATGTCCCAAAAACAGAACAAAAAGACAACCCAGGGAGGGCAGAGGGGGACCGGAGGAGGGCCAAACAGGTCAGCAAACAAGTCAAGTGGGGCTAGGGAATGGAGAGGCCACTCGGGACAGGGAACAGGAAGGCCCCGGGACAGGGACAGAGAGGCCTCGGCAACAGGGAACAGAGAGGCCTCGGCAACAAGGAGCAGAGAGGCCTCGGCAACAGGGAACAGAGAGTCACTGGGGCACAACGCCCTGGGTCACAGGGAACAGAGAGTCACAGGGGCTGAGAGAGAGAGCTCGGCAACAGGGGCAGAGAGGCCTCGGCAACAGGAGGCAGAGAGGCCTCGGCAACAGGGGACTGGGAGCAGAATCGAAGGCAGAAACCTTCAGGCGGCCTGTGACGAAGGCAGAACCCTTCTGGCCACCGGCGACGAAGGCAGAATCTCTCTGGTGGCCGTACAGGATGTCGAGGGCACCGAGATGACTGGCGGCGAAGGCGAAGCCTCTCTGAAGGACGGCGACGAAGGCGAAACCCCTCTGGAGGGCGACAGCGAAAGCAGAATCCTTCTGGAGGCCAGCGGCGAAGGCGAAACCCCTCTGGAGGGCGACAGCGAAAGCAGAATCCTTCTGGAGGCCGGCGGCGAAGGCGAAACCCCTCTGGAGGCCGTCTGCGAGGGCGAATCCCTTCTGAAGACCGGCGGCGAAGGCGAAGCCTCTCTGAAGGACGGCGACGAAGGCGAAACCCCTCTGGAGGGCGACAGCGAAAGCAGAATCCTTCTGGAGGCCGTCTGCGAGGGCGAATTCCTTCTGAAGACCGGCGGCGAAGGCGAATCCCCTCTGGTGGCCAGACAGGCTCAGCAGATGAAGGGGCAGCTGGGCTGGAGACAGGCGACGGGTCAGCTGGGTCAGTGTCTGCCAACAAGGTAACAGGATCAGTAACAGACAAGACAACAGGGTCAGGAGTCGGCAACTCCGCCGACAGGGTAACTGGAGCATTAGTCGGCCG
Organism: Sander lucioperca; assembly: GCF_008315115.2. Lineage (NCBI taxonomy): Eukaryota > Metazoa > Chordata > Actinopteri > Perciformes > Percidae > Sander > Sander lucioperca. The sequence continues at coordinate 23,157,459 of NC_050178.1, read as the reverse complement.
GACCACCGACAAAACACGGGGAGCAGGAGTCGGCCGAACCGCCGACAACACACGGGGAGCAGGAGTTGGCCTGACCGCCGAGAGGACACGAGGGGCAGGAGTCGGCCTGACCGCCGACAGGACACGAGGGGCAGGAGTCGGCCTGACCGCCACAGGCAAAGTCTCATGGGGGCAGAACTCTTGGACGCCGGAGACCGGCAAGGCCTCTGGCTTGCCCGTAGACGTGGACTCTGGGAGAGCTGTCGACATGGACTCTGGAAGAGCTGTCGACGTAGACTCTGGGAGAGTGGTCATCGAAGACTCTGGACGACTGGAAGACTCTAGCAGAGCGGTCATCGAAGAGTCTGGACGACTGGAAGACTCTAGCAGAGCGGTCATCGGAGACTCTGGACGACTGGAAGACTCTAGCAGAGCGGTCATCGAAGACTCTGGACGACTGGAAGACTCTAGCAGAGCGGTCATCGGAGACTCTAGACGACTGGAAGACTCTAGCAGAGCAGTCATCGTAGATTCTTGAAGAGCGGTCATCGACGACTCTTGAAGACTGCACGTCAGCGGCGGTTCTGGAAGACTGCACGTCAGCGGCGGTTCTGGGCGGCTGCACGTCAGCGGCGGTTCTGGGCGGCTGCACGTCAGCGGCGGTTCTGGAAGGCTGCGCAGTGCTGGGAAACTGGGCAGCTTGGGGACACTAGGAAACTCGGAAACACTAGGAAACTCGGGAACACTAGGAAACTCGGGAACACTAGGAAACTCGGGAACACTAGGAAACTCGGGAACACTAGGAAACTCGGGGGAGCTAGGAAGGCTGCTAGCAAGCCTGGGATCTGGGAGAGTGCTAACTAGCCTGGACTCAGGAGGGCTGCTAGCTAGCTTGGGCTTAAGGGGGCTGCTAGCCAGCCGGGGCTCAAGAAGGCTACTAGCTAGCCGGGACTCAAGAAAGTTGATAGCTTGAATTCAGGAGAGCTGCACGTCAGCCCGGAGTCAGGAGAGCTGCACGTCAGCCCGGAGTCAGGAGAGCTGCACGTCAGCCCGGAGTCAGGAGAGCTGCACGTCAACCCAGGGTCAGGAGAGCTGCACGCCAGCCCGGGAACAGAAGGGTTGCACGTCAGCTCGGGAACAGAAGGGTTGCACATCAGCTCAGGCTCAGAGACACAGGTTAGCTGAGGCTCAGAAACACCGGTCAGCTCAGGCTCGGGTACACAGGTTAGCTCAGGCTCAGGTACACAGGTTATCTCAGGCTCTGGTACACAGGTTAGCGCAGGCTCTGGTACACAGGTCGGCTGAGGCTCAGGACAAAAAACAGGCCAGGAGACGGGGAGGTGAAACTCCTGTGCTGTGGCCTGCCAACGCACCTCCATAAGGTGCCTAGCGAAGGCGGGGTCCTCCTCATGCAGGGAGCGGTAAAACTCAATTAACAGTTCCCCATCCGAGTCCAGTGGGTGAATAACTGGCTTGAATTCCATAGCTGCTGGGTCCATATGGGGTCGGATCATTCTGTCATGGTTAGCGAGGATGGTGGACCCAAATGCAGAGAGCAGGCGAAGGAGTAATGAGCACGAGGATTTATTAACACAAAAACAGGAGCAAACCAAAGGCGGTCCAAAAATGGAGCAGGCAGAAAACAACAGAACAGGCTACGACGTGCTGACAGGAACAAAACCAGACACAAACAATGATCCGACCAGAGACAAGGGAAAACAGAGAGGCTAAATACACAAGGTAACGAGGGAACGAGAGGCAGGTGACACAACAGGTGGAACAAATCAAAAAAGGCGGGAAACAAACAAAGACAGGAAGAAAGCTAGACAAGACAAGGGAGACAAGACAGACTACAAAATAAAACAGGAAACAAGCACAATAGAGAACAGAAACCGACTACAAAAGACACACCACAAAATACCAAAACCCTGACACAAATAGATGAATAAAAGTTAAAGTGCAGTGTAAGAAATTCATATTTTTTTGATTTCATAGTTTGTAGGGACGGGTTCCAGAGGGGAGAGGGAGGTGTTGTATTTTATGTGGTGTGTAAAATCTTATAAATAAATAACAACATGGTCTAAGTAAATAGGATGAATAGGTTTGGAATTATTTTTTACAACTGAAATATATTTTTGTTATTGCAGCGGGAAAGTACCGAAAAAAGGTACTGTTGGGTACCGGACAACCTGGTCTCACGGCAGTTTGTGTAAATGTCACGTTAAATTTTAATCTATTGATACGTGTTCACGGGGACGTTTTTTTCGTGGTGGCCAGCATGAAATACCCTACGGGGAAAGGACGTAGGGTTGACCCATCCACCCCCCCGACCAGCCTCCCTATGTGGATTTTCAGCTTTTTATACTACTCCCTACCATTTTCGTGCTGGCCACCACGAAAATAACGTCCCCGTGAACACGTATCAATAGATTAAATAACGTGACCATTTCACGAACTGCCATGTACTGGAACCGAATGTGAGGTACCGGTATCGGTACCCAACCCTAGTTCCAGTCACAGTAAAGAGTGTTCTCCCCCAAAACAAGAAAAAGGGGTAACATGAGCACACAGAGTCAGACAAACACAGTCTTGTTAATCATATATCCTATTTTGTATTTGTTGTCAAAAACACTCTCATAATGACTTGAAGTGTGTGAGATAAAAGTGTCAAACCCTTCTTCTCTTCTCCCAGGTGCGAGGCGTGGGCCCTCTGAGCAAACGAGGCTTCTACCTGGCCTTCCAGGACATCGGCGCCTGCATTGCCCTCACCTCTGTGCGGGTGTACTACAAACGCTGCGTGGGCGTGAGCCGTAACCTGGCCGTGTTCACTGATGTGGTGACGGGCGCCGACTCATCCTCTCTGGTGGAGGTCCGGGGTCAGTGTGTGGATCACGCAGAGGAGAGGGACACGCCCAAGATGTACTGCAGCGCCGAGGGCGAGTGGCTGGTGCCCATCGGAAGATGTGTGTGCTCCGCCGGATTCGAAGAACACAGGGATTCCTGCGTGGGTAAGTCGACCCGGTGTGCTTTCATACCTGACGTGTTCGCTGCAGTTAAAACGGAATCTGGTGCGTTCGCTGGTTTGTTTTGCTCGTGAAAACTATAATTTCCTCTTAGTGCAGTATGTAAGACTTATAAAACTCATAACATAAACTCATATTTGCTGAAACTGACCCTATGTTCCAGTAGAACTACATGAAGCAGGTCATTTAAAAAAAAATTAAAACTATTAGCCTCGTGAGACCGTCCTGATCTCGCGAGCTCCAGTTTTCCACTCGCAGATCAGTCTGGCATCTTGAGACAGAGCCATTCGCCAAACGACCGACCAGTCGACCACGGATGAGATGAGCGTAGCTATCGTGCAAGTTTTATCCGAATTAAAAGTATTCCTTCATTGAAAGAAGAGCAAAAAACGGCACTGGAGGCTTTTCTCGGAGGAAAAGATGTTTTCGCTCTTCTCCCGACTGGTTTCGGCAAGAGTTTGATATATCGTTGATCTGATTGGTTGATTTGGCCCGTCAACCAGATGGTTTATCCAATCAGCTAACCAGTATTTTCGCCCCTTCCCAAAAGTTCTCATAAGGAAAGTTCCCAGATGGATATGCCGAGTAAATGCGAAGCAATCCATCTGGCGGAGTCAGGTTAACCACCTACAGCCTGTAGTGTGATTTGCAAAAATCCACAGCTTCCTGTTCAGATGCACCAATCAGGGCCAGGGGGCGTGTCTAACTGTTCAGATGCACCAATCAGGGCCAGGGGGGGGTGTCTAACTGTTCAGATGCACCAATCAGGGCCAGTGGGGTGTGTAACTGCGTGTCAATCATTGCTCATGCACACGCATTCATTCTCCCTTGTGGGGGGAGGGGCTTAGGAGACCGTTTTGGGCTTTAGCGGAAAGGGGGGAGGGACTGAGAAGTTGTTTATGTTCAAATTTTTTCTAATTTCAAATTTTTTTTAAGTCCTGGATCTTCACAATCCTACATACAGCACCTTTAAAGCAACACCAAAGATTATTTTGTACCCTAAAATAATGTTTCCAAAATTGTTTCAGTGGTTCATCAACTCGTAACAGGGTGAACGGAACTTCTGCATTCGCTTTGCGGCTTTCTACCGGCTATAATCGCACTATGCAAGTTTGCCAGATCGGGTAGCGGATCTGTAGTTGTTACTGATCAGTCCAACTGCCTTTTCTGCTGACGGTTGGCTGTCTGGTTGGTGTGTAAGTAGCTTAATACGTTACGTCGTCGTACGTACCAGTCCTGAAGTAAAGAGCAGCAATGAGTTAACCTTTTCTTTGGTCCAGACGAAGGGAACCGAATTCCAAGATACTGTTGATAGATTCTGCTGAGGATGCTGGGAAAAAGTGCTTCCTTTTGACTTGATTGGTAAAATCTCTACCACCTTGTCACTGCCCGATGTGAGTCGAGTGCAGATGTGAGTTGCGCATGCTCAGATTTAAACGGTTTATGGCATAACATCCGGCAAACATTGTAGCTATCTATGATTGTTTGATTGCTAACCTTAGCTCAAAACGCCATTCAAGTGACAGCCTTTGATGTGCTTGATTGCTAACCTGTAGAGTTTGGCAGAGTGTCCTTCTCAAGCTATTTACCTCAGACTGATAAATTGACAGCTCAGACAGCAGAAAGTTATCTTGAGTTGTTGACAACATCATAAAAAGACCCAATTACCATCAAGATCAGCTTGTTACTGTGGAGAAAATACACACCCAAGAACATTGCCATTTGCTTGACACGTCAAATTGACCATGACGGTTGTTTTATTTGTATCTGGAGAGAGAAACGAGGATCACTGTCAATCACAAACAACTCACAAGTCGTCCTCGTCATTGTCGCAAAGTGATGCATGCGCAACTCACATCTGCACTCGACTCACATCGGGCAGTGACAACTGGTGCTGTGTATTGGCAAGAAGCTGGCGATACGATACGTATCACGATACATGGGTCACAATTCAATATATTGCAATATATTTCGATACTGTGTAAGGCGATATATTGGGAGTATTTTTAGAAAAACTAATATTTAAAAAAAGACATGATGTGCATAAAAGTCAAAACAATTCAGTACACAGAAAATCAAACTGCCAGTTTGGGATTGTGGTTCACAGGTTCTTAGTGAGCTAATGTTTATATACTAAAGTAGGCCAAAGTTCAGCCATAACTACATTGTTAGCTTCTAGCAAAAAGTCAGGCACTGTTAGGCACTGCTAGGCACTGTTAGGTACTGTTAGGCACGGCACTAGTAGGGGGTTTAAACACAACATAAACGTGAACCACTGTCTTACATGAATATTTTTGCATGTAAACTAAAAAAAAAAAAAAAAATCAATATTGCGTTTTTGAGATTTTTTCTTACACCCCTAGTGACAACCCTCTTTTCTACTTCGAAAAATAATTTTCTCAACAAAACCATCAGAGTTGCCCATTTATTTAACTATCTGAAAGTTTCCTCTGAGCTCAGAGCGTCGGCAGAAATGTCTGCAGAATGTAAAGAGCCTTCGGAGCAACACATGCATTTGGAAAGCTTCAAACCTTTCTAGTGAATCAAAAAGTCTGTTTGAAGTTCTGGCTGGGGATCCTGTGGAAAGTTCAATGTCTGGTCAAAAGCTTTTCTGAGGTCTAACCCTTTTCTCAAGTAGGTAAATACTGAGAAAATAGCCGCGTGTCTGTCTGAGCTGAACGATTTTTTCTCTCATTCACCTGCTGATGATGAATAATAGAGGTGAGACGCTTCAGATGAAAAGATTCTTGATCCTCTCTTGTTTTTCTTTTTGTGAAACCACATTCTGTTTGTTTTTGTCTCTTTTT
>NC_050178.1:22946650-23146650 GCF_008315115.2 Sander lucioperca | reverse complement strand
ATTTCCGAACCTAAATATCATTTCTAAATATCTGTCCGAACAGTATCCGGCCTCTAGTATCAACCACATGCAGTCTGATGATCAGACAGGTTGAATATGTAGTTTTCTGAGGATCAGACAAAACAAACAGAAAAAAACGAACTGTAAAATTGTTACCGAAACAGTTCATTGTAAACATCTATTCCAGGCATCCTTACCTTCAGTTTTACGTTCAAATGGATGCTTCCAAAACCCCTGGCCTGGTCCTAAGCTGGGCCCAGGATCATTTACAATATGAAAAAAAAAAATAATAATAATAAATAATAATAAAAAAAACTTTATCGGCTATTTTTGTTTTTTTATAATTACCTTGAGCATGCTAATTTGAAACTTAAGTAGGCTAATGTCAGTACACAGAGTCCTTAGTTTGTATCATTAGTGGGCTAACTAGCCAGCCTTAAATTGCATCCACGTTTCATTCACTTGCTTCCCTTCCTCGCGTCATAGTCAGCTCCATTGAGGAAATCATGCGAGGAGAGAGGAAACGAGGAAATGTGTTTTCAGAGGATGAGATGTCCTTTCCTCTGAAGCGTCATGTGATTTTGTCAGCTGTATGGGCGGAGTAGGTAATGGCTTTCAGCTGCACGGCATCCGGGAAGGCTGCTCTCATGTATCCTCGCTCATAGCTCCTCGGAGATCCCTCCTCGATCATAGCTCCTTGGAGCAGGAATAAGAGCTTTGAGACAGCCTTCATAAAGGAGGGCCAAAATGAATTCCAGAAGAGAAATCAAATAAAAGACTTGGAATCCACCTTAGGACTACCCCTGTACTTTCAGTACCCTTTGGGTACCTAGAAAAGCTCTATGTAAATGTGATTTTTTATTATTATTATTATTATTATTATTATTATGATTATTATTATCATAACCAGAACTACGAAATACAACACGTTTTAATAGACTTGAATGATCTTTTAATACATCAGACAAATACAGCACAGTAGTGTCAGGGCATGACAAGCGGCTAATTGAAATGTCTCAGTTAGCTTAATTAGGATGTTCAACTTCACTGGAAGGTTATCGTGTTCATACTGTACAGACACAAACACACACACACACACACACACACACACACACACACACACACACTGCAGTTATCGCCACAGGATGATGTCAACCATGCTAAACAAAAACTTTACAAAAGCACAAAACAACAGCTATCACAGCTGCTGCGGCCTCAAGCTGTGCATTGGGAAAATGAGGCGTTGGGAATGTGTGTGTGTGTGTGTGTGTGTGTGTGTGTGTGTGTGTGTGTGTGTGTGTGTGTGTGTGAGAGCATCAGTGCTAAGGGATTTGTTGTTGCTGTGCCAAGACTAATTAGTCTTTTTGTGTGTCTGGTTGGTCCTCATTGGTGGAGGGCCGAGGATTTTGAATAGTCAGTGTGGAGAGGGGAGGGAAGGAGAGAGAAAGAGGAGAGCTGAGGTGGAAAGGATGTAAGAAAAGATGAGAGGAGAGGGAAGCAAAGAGAAGAGAGGAGAGGAAAGGGAGAGAAGGAAGGGGTGAAAGGAAATAGCAGAGGAGAACAGAAGAGGAAATAATGATAGGAAAGAAAATAGTAGAGGAGGAAAGGAAAGAGAAGAGCAGCAGAGGAAATGATAATAGGAAAGAAGAGAGGAGAGGAGGAAACGATAAAAGGAAAGAGGAGAGAATAACAGAGCAGAGTAGAAAGGGAGGAAAGGGAAGAGGAGAGAGGGTATTTGATGCTGTTAAGCCATCATAACTGAGTGTGTGTGTGTGTGTGTGTGTGTGTGTGTGTGTGTGTGTGTGTGTGTGTGCGAGCGAGAGAGGGAGAGCGAGCGATAACAGAATGAATCATATCTCAGCCAGACACAGCACTGTTGTGTCACTCAAACTTCCTTCCAATCTTTGTTCTGATTGGCCAAAGCCCTATCTCCACAGCAGGTGCAAAGGGCTACACATCAGTACACAAAGCATCTTTGCTGACACACACACACACACACACACACACACACACACACACACACACACACACACATACCCATGTTACCAGCTACACAAAGACGCACTCTCACAAACAAATCCTCTTATGTGCAGCCCATATGAATGCTTAATTCAGGAATGAAAACACACACACAAAAGGCTGAGAGCTGCTGGGTAAATTATTGATTGAGTGTGTGCCACCCTTGGCCTGCGGTAGCCACCCATGTCCCAGTCCAGTGTCTACGAGCTATTAGTGCTGACAGTAAAGAGACAGGCAACATGATAGCAGATCACTGAGAAGCTGGCAGCCTCCGTCTGAAGGGACTGCGGGACTTCTTCAAATGATTTTCTGCCCTGACTTCTTGTTGAGATAAACTGATGTGCACACAGGGCGCTGTCATTTACTTCTCCCTCTTCCAGGCCTCCACTGAAGGGAACACAGTTTGTATGGATGTGGATGGTTGAATGTATGTACTTTGTACTATGTGTGTGTGTGTGTGTGTGTGTGTGTGTGTGTGTGTGTGTGTGTGTGTGTCTTGAATTGCAATGACGTTGGCATTTAAAACAGGGGCACCAGTTGGGAGACTAAATTTCACTCTTCCATCAATGTCAGTTGATTCCTTGGATAAGTAAAACTGAGACTATAGAAATGTTGAAAGTTAATGCTGTGTAAATTGTCATTTCTCATTGAAAACCAGAGAAGGCTCTGATGCAGTGTGGTAAGATGTCAGTTGAACATCAACTCTCATTTCTAAGACAACTAATAAGTCAAAGGCTTTATCTTGGAAATACTACACTTTATTTTTGCTTGTTTAAATTTGCCCAAATTAAAGCTGATAATTTGTCAGATGTTTCTACTGGGCATCCTGGGCCAGAATGACCTGCTGGGTGTAACAGGTGTGATCTTGCATTGTGTTATGGAGAGACACCACAGGCCAGTATTCCCAGTTGAGTGGTTTTGTTCTGGTAATAGACAAACAGTGGGGTCACTGGACTGTTCTTGAACATCTATCCACGGCAACAATGGCACTAGACCTATGGAAACCCTCGTTGCCACAACAAACAGCTTAGTAGATGGCTAATTTAGGTAGCAACATAGCGTACATTAGGGCTGTGTATTGGCAAGAATCTGGCGATACGATACGTATCACGATACATGGGTCACGATTCAGTATATTGCAATATATTTCGATACTTTGCGTAAGCCGATATATTAGGATTTTTTAAAAGTATTTTTAATACTTAAATAATAAAAATTTTAGTATTTAAAATATCTACCTATATCGCCATATGGTTTGAAGGACTTGATGACGATAAGGCTTGCGATATATTATATTTTTGGAATTTGGGATTGAGTGAAAATAAACTACACTGTGTTAATTCATGGTATGTGGCAGTGGTGGCCTAAAGGCGAGCTTGTGACCGGGAGGTCGTCGGTTCAATCCCCAGACCGACAGGATGAAATTTGGGTGGGGAAAGTGAAAGAGCAGCACTTGTCCCTCCCTCATTACCACCACTGAGGTGCCCTTGAGCAAGGCACTTAACCTCCAATGGCTCCAGTGGAGCTGCTCAGTGGCAGCAGCTCAGACTGTGGTTGTACTGGGCAGCTTCCAGGTATGAATGTGATCAGATCAGACTGTGGTAGTACTGGGCAGCTTCCAGGTATGAATGTGATCAGATCAGACTGTGGTAGTACTGGGCAGCTTCCAGGTATGAATGTGATCAGATCAGACTGTGGTAGTACTGGGCAGCTTCCAGGTATGAATGTGATCAGATCAGACTGTGGTAGTACTGGGCAGCTTCCAGGTATGAATGTGGTCAGATGAGACTGTGGTAGTACTGGGCAGCTTCCAGGTATGAATGTGATCAGATCAGACTGTGGTTGTACTGGGCAGCTTCCAGGTATGAATGTGATCAGATCAGACTGTGGTAGTACTGGGCAGCTTCCAGGTATGAATGTGATCAGATCAGACTGTGGTTGTACTGGGCAGCTTCCAGGTATGAATGTGATCAGATCAGACTGTGGTAGTACTGGGCAGCTTCCAGGTATGAATGTGGTCAGATGAGACTGTGGTAGTACTGGGCAGCTTCCAGGTATGAATGTGGTCAGATCAGACTGTGGTAGTACTGGGCAGCTTCCAGGTATGAATGTGGTCAGATCAGACTGTGGTAGTACTGGGCAGCTTCCAGGTATGAATGTGGTCAGATCAGACTGTGGTAGTACTGGGCAGCTTCCAGGTATGAATGTGGAACTGTGTGAATGTGATCAGGGCTTACCTGCAAAAGAGAGGCTTCCAAAGATCGTCTATTACCGTTTTAAACCGTTCTATAGAGAAGAATGACATCACTGTTTTGACTTTTGGGCCTTTTTTGAAGAAATGTAAATAGTTTGTCCTTTATATGAGTTATAATGTTCATTATGTTTATTTTTGCACTTGATGACTTTAAATATATAGGAGAACTGTTTTAGACAACACAAATGCTTGTGTAGCATTGCTGTGTGTGTGTGTGTGTGATATCAATAAACAAGACATTATTATTTTTGAGTATTGGCATAAGTGAATGTCATGAGAGAAAAAGTGTCTGGAGTTTTTCTTTTTTATGTAGCTATTTTGTCAACTGTATACGTTATGATGTTTATTTTTTCACAGTTTGACTCCCAAGACATATGAGAAGTGTTTTAGACAGGAGATTGGCTTAGCTTTTGTTGCTGTGTGTGTGATATCACTACATATCTGTGACATTCAATTTCCGTTTTATTTATTTATTTCTCTTTATGGTCCCACAATCGTTTTTTTTTTTACATTCAAGTGACCTCACTGCAGCACAAATATTCTAATAGCCCAGTTTGTCCTGAAAAAATATACCTGAGGGTGCAAGTTAACATGAATCCAACGTATTATTAGCAAATATAAATGTATTTGTGAAAAAAAAACATTTATACTGGCCTCAACATGACATCATGACTTCGCATAAATATACACGCCCACTTTCATAAGCCACATGGCGTGTTATCTGTACGCATTATGAGCTATCTGCGTGTATGTCTACGCCAGGGGTCACCAACACAGTGCCCGCGGGCACCAGGTAGCCCCCAAGGACCACATGAGTAGCCCTCAGGCCTGTTCTAAAAATTAAAATTGAATATTATCTGTTTCCCACCTTGTGGTCATTGTTGATAATTATTGATAATGAGAAATCAAGGCTTTTGCAGTTGCAGCCCCGAGACTCTGGAACAAGTTACCCCCTGATATCCGCACTATTACAGATGTAGCTCTTTTTAGGTCCAAACTTAAAATGTATCTGTTTAGTCTGGCTTTTAATACGTAGCGGTGGTGTGACAATTTCATTCTTCTGTTTCTCTGTAACTATTTCTGATTTTACATGTTCTTTCTTTATATTGTATGATATGTGTTTTAATTCTTGGTTTCGATGTTAAGCACTTTGGATACCTGCTGGTTGCTGTAAAGTGCTATATAAATAAAGTTTGATTGATTGATTGATTGATTGATTATTAACGTGATCAGTGTCTTCACATAGATGACTATCATTAATCATTAATAATCATATATAACTAAAGGCAAACTGAGCAAATTTGTTATTTCAGAAGAGTGTATCAAACTGGTAGCCCTTCGTTTGACTCAGTACCCATGAAGTAGCTCTCAGTTTCTAAAAGGTTGGTGACCCCTGGTCTACGCTGTATAAAGTGGGCGGCAGTCTGCAACGTCACAGCATAAACATACACGCCACGTGGCACTTTCTAAAGCCACGTGGCGTGTTATCATGAGGCTACGTCACACGCGGGTTTTAGGAAAACAAGAAACACAGAAAACAGACAAATGGTTGAGTTTAGGAAAAGAAGAACGAGGTTGGCTTTAGGAAACGCACGCCACCACAACCACGGGTCACGATCCCTGGTCTCCTGGGTGAAAGTCCTGTGTTTGACCCATCCTCCCCCCCAACCAATCTCCCTGTGCAGAGATTCGCCCTTTCATACTACTCGCTACGGCGTCAATGCACATGCAATTGCAAGGTAATGTAAGTCAATGGAGGCCAAACGGCGTTGATAAACACGCTAAAAAGCGAGTATGCTTCTTGATAACACGCCAACAATGGCATATGAATTGGCGTGTAATACATGCGCCACTTCATGAGATCAGTCTGCTGGCCTATAGGTCACTAAGGTAGCCATGCACAGATACAGTTAATCCCAAAGGATTCACTGAGCCACATATATGTGTAGCATTAAAACGTGATTTATAAAATCATGCCAACAATTATTATTTTAATAGCTTATGCACTAAAAAGGTATGTATAAAGGCTTTAGGCTACCCACACGTTATTGTAGTTTACAGTAATACGCAACTTTATTTTATACCATATATGTAGTAGGGGGTCCCTGCTCCGTCTCGGTTTCAGTTAAGGGGTTCTTGGCTTAAAGGTCCAGTGTGTAACGTGTTTAGTTGTTCATTATCAAAATCTGTGTTGCCCATTCACGAACTTGTCCTTTTTCATGAATATTTACCACCACCATCAATTCCAAGTATTCCTTTTGGCTTGAAATTTTACATTTGCGTTTGCATGAACTGGGGTAGACGCTCCATATTCATGCTCCATCTTGAAATACGTTAGCTGGTAAGAGACATACAGGACATACTGCTCCACCTGTGTGTGTGTGTGTGTGTGTGTGTGTGTGTGTGTGTGTGTGTGTGTAAGGGACATACAGGACATACTGCTCCACCTGTGTGTGTGTGTGTGTGTGTGTGTTTGTGTGTGTAAGGGACATACAGGACATACTGCTCAACTTTTCACGTTCTCTCTGTCACATGATAAAACTCACAGCTGCTGCTAATGCTGCTAACGGGTATCGTAGTTTCCCGGCCCCGGCAAGTTTGAAGAAGGAAACATGGAGGACCACACGTATTCAAAATCCAAATTTCAGGAACAGGAGTCTTCTTCTTCTTCGCCCAGAAAAAGAAAAAGGAGATTGAAAAGAGCAAGAGACCGGCTTTTTGAAGCGTGAAGGCTACCGTAGCTGTAATATGTACTTTGAACTGCGTGGTGCGAGAGAGTTGACTGATATATGATCTCAACGCTAGACGGGAGAAATTCCTACACACTGGACCTTTAAAAAATGTTGAAGACTCCTAGTTTACAAGACTGTTGGTCCTCAGAGGAAATTTTATCATCCTGAGTAATTATTATTTGAACAAACCTCTGCTCGAACAGACGCAGACATTCACCCCAAAACGCGAGTTCCAAAGTTGTTCTGTCTGTACTTCCCAATCCAAATGTAGACTCTCAGCTCGTTATGTGAGCTGCTTGATAAATCAGAGAGGACTTGTACCTTGTTTTGCATGTTAAGTGTGTGAACTTTGTTGACAGATATGTTATGACTGGAGCTGACTGGCAGACCGATTGTGACCATTATAGCGCATTGTGACTCCTGCCTCTGTGCAGCTCTCTCCCTCGCACACTTTGTCCTTTTCAAATGTATAAATAATCAAAAACGGTTGATTCATTTCCCCTCCGATGCATTGCAGCAATTGCTTGTGTCGGAAAAGGAGAAAAGTTTAGCCTCCCCTTCCCCGCTGACTCGCCCCATGCCCTTTCCCTCTTGCTTCAATTTCCGACACACACACACACACACACACACACACACACACACACACACACACACACACACACACACACACACACACACGCTTCACACTGTCTGCTCTCAATCCGCAAAATGCCTGTCTGTTTTGAGCTACCCTTCCCCTCGACCCTCTCCCCACTCTCCGATCCCCTCCCCTCGTCCTCCCCTTGTCCTCCCACTCCTTCCATCAGACACAGTTTAATGGTGACAGCCATTCAATCGGATAATTAACATCCGTTTAACGCTCATTAACCGGGATGTATTTGTCTCGTTTGATTCGTAATTACCAGGCCCTTTTCACAGGAAAACACTTCAGTAATGTTTCCTTTGTGATGGCTTCATTGATGGAATTGATTTGAACACAGCAGGGGGGCCAGGGGAGGCAGGAATGTATATGGACTGAAGATATTGACGCCATACTTGTCATTTGTGTTAGTCTCTCTCATATAAATGTTCTTCAGGCAGATAGAAATTCAGAAATGGAATAAATTGGTATCATCTGTACCATGAATACAACATATAATAAAATAAAAAAACAACATGATTCACATGTACTGTGCATGTAGACAAGTATATTCCAAGTATATTTTTCTGCGACAGAATAAAGATGTGAAGTGAATTAATCTCCAAAGCATAAATAACCAAAAGGGATATTTTCACCTCATATTTTTTGTCTCTATTTTTTTAGGGTTATGGTCTCTTTTTTTTTAGGTTTCTCTTTCGTTGTACACAAAGAAATTCTTTGTATACAGCCAGACCAATCAGTACATTTTAAACCTTTTGCATTAAATGATTTTTTGGCCACCTGGGGGCAGCGCAAAACATAAACGCACCATTGACATATAATCACCTTACAGAGTTGATATGGCTTCTGCGTTAGCAAGCACTTGCACTGTACAATGCCACAAGACACTTTTCCATGCAAAGGACATCCCCAATAATTATTGCAGACTGTCTGTGCTAAACCTAGTCTATATCAACGATGTTTCATTTTCGGGATAGTTCAGGTGCTGCCGGAAATTCTGCCAGATGTGCGTCCCCTTCCTCTGTCTCTGTGTTGGCGTTCTAACCTCCGGTGGATTTGTGAGGACTATGGTTAACTGCTCCTCAGATCTCTGCAGAGTTTTCTGTTTCACGACTAAAACTACTTTTGAACGTCCACATGTTCCACCAAAACAAGTTCCTTTCGGAGGCTATTTAGCAGAGGCACCGTTGCTCCGTCTGACGCTTAGCGCCGCCCATGACGATTGTGATTGGTTTAAAGAAATGCCAATAAACCAGAGCACGTTTTTCTCCCATCCCAGAATGCTGTGGAGGAAGGTCTGGCAATTTGAGACTATGTTGACCCCAACACAAACAAGCTAAAGCCATCCATCTATCATTCCTAAAGGACCCTTAACAGCCCCCATCCATTCTATCCCCAAGTTCATCGATCACCATGCACGTAGACATACTACACACCTGGACACACTGAGTAAATCAGGCTTACCTCAAATTGGAACGCAATCCTTCGTTTAAAGTGTACAGTGTGTTGAGACAGAGCGGCAATCCAGCTGATAGCATCTGGACATGCAATGTAAAAGGAAGGACAATGTGGATAGTAAGTGTCCCATTTCCACAGCTGATCTCACAAACACGTTCATCCATCACTCCGACAGGTCCAGCAGCTCGTTAGTGGCTTCATGTGCTCCCCAGGGAACCAGCTAAGCAGCCTTTGCCTAACTTTGGAGTGGATTTTGGGGTGCGCTCGATTCCTTTACAAAGGCGATGCTGTACGAGGTCTAGGACATTGGGACTGGATGTGTTCTTGAAGCACATGTAGAACTTTAAGATCGGCTCTTTTCGACAGATACATTTTAAAGTAAACATTTGTGACATTTGCTGTTCTAAAACATGAAGAAACATAGCATAGGCTGCAATAGGGGCGAGGTTTGGGTTAGTGCATTTAGGTGATCAAGCAGCATGCCAGACTTTTAGTATGGATTTAAAATGTCTAAATAAAAACAAATTAAACAAAGAAATAAATTAAAATACAATACACATTGTTATATGTATTTTCGGAAACACTTTCTAATAAGGGTACATGAATTATCATGAATTCACGCATATCTTATGTATCAATGTTGAAGACGGACCAGGTCAGCACTTTATTTGAAGGGCCACAAACATGACGGAGTAATGAAATTACAGTACATATGTACGAACGGATCATGAGAACAGTCTCGCCACGACAACAGAAGAGAAGTAGATTGTTTGTTTGTTTTTAATAAGGAAATGCATTCATTGTTTTATTATTTTGTGTTGTCTTTTTATTGTAGATTTCTAGATTTACTTAAATGTATCCTTGAAGCAGAGGCTCAGAGCCAGCACTGGGCACTGAATCTGAGCTTTCAGCAGCCAACCCAGGTTGCACTTAAGACCCCCGCTCCACCCCGCTCCTACCCGCTCCTACCCGCTCCTTCCTGTCTCCTCACGCGTGGGACGATGATGTGCTTTTTCCAGCTCCCCCTCGTTTCCATTGTATTTATTTACCCACTTATACAGGGAATAAATCAAGGTCAGCACACAATGCCGCACACGGCAATTAAGATGCATTGTAATGCAAATTCCCCTGTAGCGAGTGCACTTCATTGACAGGTACTGACACGCCGGGCAACACGCAAACAGCCACACACAAACACACACACGTGCAAAGACATACATATGCCAACTTACAAATTCTGTAAACAGTTTACCGAGGAGTGCGACCGAACAGTGTTTTCTTTTTATGCTACTTTCTACTTCTACTCCACTCAGAGGTAAATATTGTACTTTTTACTCCACTACATTAATCTGACAGCTTTAGTTACTTTACAAATTGAGATTTTTGCACATAAAACACATGTAGTTTTTAAAATACTGTTTAATTACAAATTAAAGTACCCAACAATATAATGGCCTCCTAGTACAGATTACCCGAATAAACCAACAAGGTCTCAATCCCAACTTGTGAAATACGGACGCTTGGTCAGTGGCCCTCAGCGTCAGATACGACACAAAAAGCACCCTTCAGTGTGTGTGTAGAACACACCGGGCAGAGCAGCAGCTCCGCGGCACTTTAAGATGACGTAGTATTAAGAGTGACAACGGTGGCGAGTAGTATGAAAGCCCAAAATTCCGTGTAAGGAGGGTGGTTGGGGTGGTGGATGGGTCAAACAATACAGGACCTTCACCCAGGAGACCAGGGTTCGTGTCCTGTTCTTGTCCCGCGTGTCACTAAAAACATTCATTTTTTAATCCCACCCACGATCTTGTGCTGCATGTCACTAAAACGTACGTCCCGACCCAGAGCGTCCAAAGTGACACCAAAAGTCCCGGCTAAAAGCTGTTTTATGCTTCTGCGTCAACTCCACGCCGTAGCTACGGCGTCTCTCCTACATCGTCCTGACCCTGTCTGAGTTCTGTGTCGGGGTTGCTTTGCATCGCGGTGCATTTCACCGCCACAACGCTAGGGGGCAATAAGTCTGAGCTTATGGTATGTTAGCAAGCTAACTATAGCACAACTGCCCACAAATTACTGCTTGCTGGCGAAGTGCTAATTTTAAAACGTTACTGACATATAGACACTTTACAAACGGATAACCCCGTCATTGTAACCAAAATATGTCTGAGTTTATTTGCAAAGCTTACGTCAGTGAACTAGCATGTTGCTACTCCCGACAGCAGGCTGCTGGAAACACCCACTATCGACACCAGTTGACCAATCACAGTCCTTGCGTTACACATTTTTGGAGGTGCACGTCAAGCTACAGCGGAGGGCTCGGAGTAGGGTTCGTGGCGACGCAGAGGGGTCTGCGGGGGTATGCCATCGATTCGACGCAGAAGCATAAAACAGCCTTAAGCGCGTTTAGATATGAGGCTAAAGGAGACTTTTAGCGTCAATAACAACGGCAATAGCACCTGACCAAGCGTCCATATTTTACGCGATGGGAGTGAGACTGTGTTGATTAAACACAACCACTTGGTTTAGATTAACAGAGCTGTTTCCAGTTTCTAAAATGTGAGGATTTTTCTGCATTGAGTACTTTTAATACTTAACTACATTTTCCTGATGTTACTTACATACCTTTATTTTTACAGTACTTTTACTTGAGTAAACCACTGCCAAGGACTACCATCTTCACGTTAGTGACACAGAGATTATTTTGTAGATACAGCAATTCAAGCTTGTAAATAAGGGCTTTAATTGCCTGTAACATACATGAATAGGACCCAATTGTTATATGCAATAATTCCATACTTAAATGTACAATATGGAATTTTCTGTGCTGGTCATGTGACCTGTAAGGTTTAATTTTACCGCTCAAATGAGAAAAGTTCTGTTCCAATATTTCCCGTGTTTATTGTGCTTAAAAACAATTGATAAGCAGGCTATATAAAAAATAATATCATCAAGGGATGTAGATTTATACTATTTTTTATTGAAATGTACTACTTGCTACAGGCAGACAGGGCAAAAGAATTAAATCAATGCACATAACATTGTGTCGATCTGAAATGAAACAGGCCTATTTTCCATTTGCTAGGCATTAAAAAATAAAACAATACAAACTACAGTACAAACAAACTGGCTCATGAAATTATAAAGTGCCGACTTGAATCAAAATAATTGTAAAAATTTGTCTTTCTGCAACTGGTGATGCGCATAAGCCTCTGTCTTCCGACAAGGTGACTTCGCTGTGCTGTTTCTCTCTGCTGGCACACTGGAAACGGGAATTACGCATGCTATCTTGGCCAGTTTGACCCACTCTGGATAGATTTCACCGTAATCCCTAATAAGGTGGTGAGATGGTCAAGCCCATGTAACTGCGGAGAGCTGTCATCATAGGGATGGCATCTCGATGTGCGTTTGTGGCATTAATGAGAGGGGCTGTAGCTGGTGCCGACTCGTCCTCGCTGGCAATTTCTTGGATTGAGTTACGTTAGACCGGCCGTTGCTTGGTTTTATAAAGTTATTCACAATATTTCCCTTTTTTCCCATGGCTTGGGCTTTGACTTTCCCGCTTGCTTGTCGCCGTTTGTAGTTTGTAAATCTACGGTAGTCTACTGCATGCGACACGTAGTTCTGTCCTTTATCGCTTACGCTGCAGTCTACAGTCCTTTTTTTAAATGAAAAAAACATGATTGTTCATGGTTTTAATAGAACAAAAGATATGAAAATCACTGTAGCCTATTTTAACACAATTGAAATTGTGCAGAGAGAATTATTTCCATCGGTCATTCTGACCAGAGACAATTAGAATTTTTGGTCCTCATCATTTTTTTTCGGTCAATGACCGGTTATTACCGGACAACGGAAACTCAGGTTGGATCGTCCATATTACACCGCAGACGCCACCACTTACCAAGTATTATGCCTGCTGTGAATGACTTAATAATCTTTGCAATCGGATTAGGCGAATAAATAAATACTCGTGACTTCAGCCCAGATTCCTCACATTATCATTAGCATCCAGACTTTGAAGAGACATTGCCGTGAATGTTGGAATGTTGCTCCAACTGAGTTTTGGGTGTTTTTGCTCAAAAAGGAAGAGTTCTTTTTAACATGTAAATATCAACACTTGTGTTCTGTGGTGCCATTATTAATTTAATGCCTTTCCTTGACACTGCTGACTGTCTTTACAGCCATCTGAAGGCAGCAGGAATCTGTTCCATACGCGGTCTCGAACTGGAGTGATAGATAGATAGATAGATAGATAGATAGATAGATTCTCTCCAGCCTGCATCAGATAGCAACATACCCCCCCGTGCTTATGTGCACATCAAACGTGTCGTTTTGATTATTCTGCACATCAACAGGCTTGTTGGAGACTGACGTATTGAAAACAGTCCTTCTTCACGAAAAATTATGAATCACCTACAACGTCTCGCTCCGCTAATAACTCCCTCAGGACCGTGCGCTCCTGACAGTCTTTCACCCTGCGCTCGTCATCTTTTTGGGCAAAAATTGTGCCTGGAGCTCCACATTTTTAATTATAATAGCCTACAGGTATGTGTGGCTGTGATGATTTTGTTTTGTATCAGCACTAGTAAAGTTTTTATTTAGTTTCTGAATAATCCTATAATGGATGGGCCGTGTAAGAGGCCAGACAGGAAAACAAACCATTCATTCATTCATTCATTCACCACACATAAGCATGGAACTGCCCTTACTTGCTCAATGTTATTTTAAATAAGATATCTGCTGAACAAAAATGATTTTTCCATGAACAGACTTATGCAAATCCCTGCCATGCTGGGCTGACACGCCGAGCAAATCCATGCCGAGCCAAGCCAGCACGTGTATGGAAAAACCCTAAATAGCATCTTTCAATATATTTTTCTTGCCTTTGTAAAATGCCCATGTCTTACAAACACCATGAAGCTGGTTTACACAGTAAAGCAGACTGTCTGTTAAAAGTTTGAGGCCTCAAATCCAAGCTGAGATAACCGTGTTGACATCATCAACATCATTTTCTCCGCTAAAGCCGCAGAAGACATTTTACAGGCTGAGAAGTACTTCCCCTGATGAGTTAAACTGATCTTCCTGAGTGGAATTAAAAAGAGTGCCTCTTTAACATTTTCCTTTACTGTTATATTTTGTAACGTGTGCTAATATTTTGTATATCTGTGGAGAGAGGAGTGTCAATGTTGACCAGTGTGGCAGGATTTAAACAGCATCTCTTTGTCCTCACAAAGTAGTGAAGTTCAAATGTAGTTTTCAACCAGTAACAGCTCTTACAGGCGAGGTATATCTGCCACTGAGGCTACATTTACATGACTACGTTTTGGATTAAAAAAGAATATCTTTTGCTACATTTACACGTTTCCGAGCCCCTAAACCCCCGAGACATTTGGAAGCACTTCTGACCCCGTTTTGATTTGGAATCTGCGGGGTTGTGTTGCAGTCTCAACGGCCGCAAACGGAGACCTTTGGCAACTCCGACACTGATGCCAATGTTTCGCCGCTTGATTGGGTCACGTACATGCTGCCTCCTGTTTACCCAGGAACATGCATGCCCAGTATACCAGAATGTTGATGAGATATGCGGTTTAGGCGTGTTAGTTTAAATGGAGATCAGTTCTTCTACTGGAGCTAAAACACTTGTGTGCACGGAGATCGCTTTTGGCCCAAAATGTAGCAATGTAAATGTAGCCTGAAATACATGCAAAATCACTATTTGCAAATTTTGCATTACTAACTAAACTCTATGTTAGTGTGCAGTTACCTTGCTGTGGGTGAGACTGAACAAGGCATTGTGATAGTCCAAGCTGTTAATATACACTTTACAAGGCTTTGGCTTTGTGCTAGAAGAAAAGCATGCACTTCCTGTTTTGTGCTGGAAAGCAATCCGTCCAATCCCTTGTCAAATCTGACTTGATGGCACACAGAATTCAAATGCCAAGCAGAGCCTGCTGATCCTGCTCATCCATGGTTTTAATTTGACTAAGATCTCCAAAAAGTATCTGATTAATTGACATTAAATACTACAAAAAACTGCAAAAGGGTTCTCCGATGTTTCCTCAGTTAGCCTTTTAAAATGATATCAGATTAGTAAACAGAATGGGCCTTTGTAACATTGGATGAATGGTTGCTGATAATGGGCAATGTAGATATTGCATTAAAGATCAGCCACATCTTTTTACAACAGTCGAGAACCCTTTTGCAATTATGTAAACACATAATGTAATCTGAAAACTGCTGCCCTGATTAAAAAAACAATGCAACTGATCTCAGCTGGTATTCTGTCCATAATGGAGTGGAATGGACATTTCTAAGTGACCCCAAACTTTTGACCGATAGTGTATAATTAAAAAAGATAAGTAATATGTACAATACAGTAATACATTCTAAATTGTGCAAATGTCAGGCAAAACCAGAACAGTATAGAAAACTAAAGATATATTGTTGTATTGTATTGTAGGTTGTATTTAGTAGCCTGATAGCTGAAGGAATAAAATCATTTGTTTTCTGTGCAGGCAATTAATAGTGCCGGCCTGACGGCATGACAAAAAATTCAATAGAAAGTGCATGGTCAGGTTGAGTTAAGAAATGTTCAGCTCTCTGAACCACTCTTTTCTTCCAAATAGAGCTGAGGTCTCTCTGCTGGACTCCAGTGATCTTGGAGCAGACCTTAATGTTCTTCAGACTTTTTGTCCTTCACAGACAACCCATTAAACCAGCACACAAATGAAAAGGTTGAAAGACTCTCGATAAAGGTTTGAGAGAAGTTACATAAGAGTTTTCTTGCAGACACTGAAAGAATTTAGCTCCCTTAGCAAATGAATTCTCTGCTGTCCTATATACTATATATACTATACAGTCAAACACTGTTCCCAGATATTTGTATTCTTTCAGTTTTCGCCACATTATAGAAATAGGTTTAGAACATTTTCATTGCACCATTTGTCAAATGGAGGTAGGGCAGCACTATGATCAGATTGGTGGCTTCTTCTGACGATGATGCTGAGACATTTTCATTCATACAGTACCTAAAGATCTTTGTCTATCCAGAGTACCAAATGAGCAGCACATCAGAAGTAAGGTGAAAGGTTATCACAGCTGGTCCTGACACAGACCGCCTTCTCTCTGTCTTTGCATATTCACCTGAGTGCTGATAAATTCATGTTGCGTGTGGTTACTGTGGCTGCATCACACACACTGTGTGTATGTTTGTGTGTGCTTTGCATTTTCATAACCTTTGCGTGTGTGTGTGTGTGTGTGTGTGTGTGTGTGTGTGTGTGTGTGTGTAAAACTCCCGGTGAATCTGTCAGAGACTTCAAAGCGCTCGCCGCCTCTCTTCTTGATGAACGAGCTGTTCCGATGTTTATCGTGACCTGCTTTTCAACCCAGGGGCTTCACAGAAAACATCAAGGGATGGAGGGATTAACGGGATAAAAAGGAGGAAGAGGAAACAGTCTGGGATGAATATTGCAAATAAAAATAGTTTCTGGCTCCTGTCGGGGACGTGACAGTGAAAGAGAAGAGCACCATGTCCCCCAGTCTATTTATCTGTAGCAGGGGTCTTCAACGGTTTTTAGGCCAGGGAACCCTTGACTGCTGGAAGAGAGACTGAGAAGGGACCCTTTACTGCATATATTGTATATAATTGAGCTGCATATTAAACTGGGCCGAATGGATGAAAATTACAGATTTGTTGTTCGATTGCTAAATGACATTGGACAACTGGAGCCACATGTGTAACACTCTTTACAGTTTCACTAATTTGAGTGACTTCACACTTTTCAATATTTTCTTTAACCCTTATGTTTTCCTCAGGTCAAATTTGACACGTTTTCAAAGTTTTTGTATATCAGAAATATGGGTTTCTTACAACCAAATTGTCCAAAATTAACATGGATGCATGTTGTATGGAACCCATACAACATTCTTTGTAGGTACAATTAATGATTGCTTTCATTACATTTTGGGTGTTTTATTCAATTTATAGCATTTGAATAGCATTTTTTTTTTTAAGATTATTTTTGGGCTTTTTCCGCCTTTATTTGACAGGACAGGTGAGAAAGGGGAGAGAGAGAGAGGGGGAAGACATGAAGGAAATCGTCACAGGTCGGAGTCGAACCCTGGACCTCTGCGTCGAGGCATAAACCTCTCAGTATATGTGCGCCTGCCCTACCCACTGAGCCAACCCGGCCACGTCAAGACTAAAGTTTGACCTAAAGTTATTCACTCAGCATCCTCTGATATCAACTATTAGCCAAAAATGCATATTTTCTGCTTTTTGTAACTCAAAAATGAGGTATAATGTCATTTAAATTAGGTTTAATGACCATGAATTTAAAAAAGCGTTGAGCGTATAAGAGCGAATAAGAACTGGGCTGGCCGCGTAGGGAGGAGGTCAGGGTGGACGGGTGGGCGGTGATGTACAGGACTTTCAAGCCAGTAAGTGGAGTTTGTTTCCTGGGGAAAACTGAAAACTTTCACTCAGAAAATGCGTGTTTCTTAGATCTTTTTCCTAATCTTAACTAGTCAATTTGGTGCCTAATCTTAACTTTCGTCGCGGCAAAACACTCATATTTTGTGGACTAAATTTAACCGTTATGACCGCCAAAACAACCGGCAGCTCGCGGTGCTCTGTACCCGACTCAAAGTCACCTTTTTTGGGGTAACTGAACCACCAACTACCGCTGATACAACGGTCTGTAGTGGCTTAAACCAACCTGATCTCACAGACTTTCGTGAAATGAACACGGCCCCTTAAGTTAAGGAAAAGGTCGTGGGTGGGCTTACGTTACCATGACACGCGGGACAACAACGGGACGGTTGGGTTTAGGAAACGTGACACGCGGGATACGATTCCCAGTCTCCTGGGTGAAAGTCCTGTGTTTTTTGACCCATCCACCCCCCCCAACCAACCTCCCTATGCGGATTTTCGGGCTTTCATACTACTCGCTACCGTAGTCGCTCTTAATGCTACGTCATCTTCTCATTGACTTTACATTGACATTGTTTTCCGTGGTGGCCACATGGAATTTTCACACATTCCGTGCCACCACCACGTAATGCGGTGTTAACAGTTCGTGATAATTTCACGGAATTCTGTGAGACCAGGCTGCTTAAACAACTAGCAACTGCCGCTTGGCGTCATGGAGCACATAGCCATTCCCTAGGATATCATATGTTTTGGTGTGCATACATTTTCGTATGATATCATATGGACCCATTCATGAGAATGCGTTGGTGTGTTGCATTTTAGGTAAAGGTAATATTCATTTTTTTCCACAGTTTTAAATGCCACAGCTTCAACCCCTTGGAAATGTAATGCAAATCAATTAAAGGCTCATTATCCTAGTACTTAACGTCGCTCAAAGATTAGGACATTCACGCTAATTTTACACTAGGTGGGTAATAGCAGATGAAAGCTCTAACATGGGGAATGTGGTACTGTAGATTGCTAGATCAAATACTAAATATAATCTAGCATTTTAAAAATGTCCTCCGGACATGTAAAAATAAATGTGCATCACACAGTGGGTTTTTACCAACAATTTTTAATGAACTAGTGAGAAAACTTCTTCTCCCTTATTATTAGAATTAATGTTATTAGGAGTTACTTAAGTTGTCAGAGTTAGCAGCTGGTAGCAAGTGGACAGATAAAGTTTCTGAAAACATCTGCTGCTACATGTCTAGGTTGTCTCATGGAACATTAATCTTAAAGGAGACCTATTATTAACTGCTTTCAGGTTCATACTAGTATTTGGTGCTTCTACTAGAACATGTTTACGTGCTTTAAAGGTGCCCTGCCACACGTATTTCATTACTTTGTGGTAATGTCTGAAGTTCTACCATGGACTCTGTAACATTTTTTTGTGGAAAAAATGCCTTGGTTACCTTGTTTCAAGCCATTCTAGTGTGGTATAGAAAGGCTGCAGGAAGACTCAGCTCGATTTCTGCCAGTTCTTATTAATATTCAACGAGCTAAGCTGCTTGACTCTGATTGGCTAACAGCTAGCCAATGAGAGCCTGGCTATCAGCATCCTTTACCCAGCACAACTGGGCGAGCTCATAAATAGTAATGAGCTCATGAATAGTAATGAGCTCATGAATAGTAATGAGCTCAGGCAACACCACGTCAGACTGACCAGCTTTTGTAATTGGCCTGATTTCTCCGCTTATTTCTGTTCAGTGGCTAGAGCTGACAGAGGAGGTAGCAGTTCATTTTCACATTCACCACATAACACAAACACATATGGACCTAACATATTGCAAAAAATACAAATAAAAACGGTTTTGTGTGGCAGGGCACCTTTAATGTTCAAAAAACAAGAAAAAGCTGCGACAGGGAGGTTTGATCACAGGAAGTGAGGAGGGGTGTGATACAAAAAAAGGTGCCAAAATGTTTGGGATGTTTTAGTTTTAGTCTTAAATAATTAAAGATCGTGCTCAGAGGTATTCAGCTGGCCTAGACAACCGAAAGTGGTATAGTCTTAGCTGAAAGAGAGACCGAGTACCTTACTGCACATATTCTATTCACGCCCCCAACTCGTCATAGCTGGGGGCGTGGCTTGGGGCGGAGTAGCCATGGGAGAAAACAATCCTTTCCCCCTGACCGAATAACCAACAGATTCCCACTCCCATCTCGTAAAATACGGACGCTTGGTCAGGTGCCTTTGTCGTTGTTATTGACGCTAAAAGTCTCCTTTAGCATCATATAACGTGCTTTAACTAAACACGCTTGGTCGGGACTATTGGCATCCCTTTTGACGCAGTTATGTTCGTAAATGTTCGAAAATGTCCGTGACTCGCGGGAACGGAATGGTTGAGTTTAGGAAAAGGTCGTGGGTGGGCTTACGCTTCCATGACACGCGGGAATAACAGGACTGTTAAAGAAGACAGCGACTTTAGGAAAGATGCGGGACACGATCCCCAGCCTCCACCCCAACCAACCTCCCTACGAGGTATTTCCCCCTTACATACTACTCTCTAAACCCCGTGTAGCTGCTGCTCTCCCCGGTACGTTCTACAAACACGCTGAAGGGCGCTTTTTTTGTCGTTTCAGACGCTGACAGCCACTGTCCAAACGGCCGTATTTTACGAGTTCGGAGTGAGAACGGGTTGGAATGACATAGCGTTAACCCAGTTTGGACTACTCAAAACTACTACTTACTTGTCTTTATGCAAAGGAAACAAAAATCCTCATAGCACCTTTTTGTATTTTTTAAACATGTGTCACTTTCCTTATAGTATAGGATGTTTTCTATTTGGGATTTTGCCTCAGTTTGCACAGAACACTATATAATTCTCTTTTTTCTTTCCCCTCGATAGCATCTAATAAAAACAGGCCTACTGAAACCTGAAAAAGAGATTCATGTTTGTTTTATTCATTTTAATTTTAGAGTTGAATGAATGCAGTGTTTGGATCCATCCACAACATTGCTTTTCTCTCTTTTCCATTTCTATTTCAATTTCACATGTCTGTCAAAACTTAATCATGCATAATGTGGGATGACTTCCCACTGCCACAGGCCTCAGGGTAGCTCTGGTCCTTCACAACCGGTGGTGGGAAGCCAGTGAGGGGTCAGGGTGGATAGGGCAGCAACTTTCGAGATAATGTGAACCTTCATACACGTTTAAATAGTTACATTTTTCATGAAAAAAATGCTTCATGAGGGTAATAACTCAAGCGTGTTCCAGTGAACAATTAGGTGGAAATAAAATGGCTGTGAAAAACTCAGCCTATCAAATTAAACACCATAATGCAGGATATCATTACAAATCTAGTCGCATGGTTGAATTGCACATCCGTGTGTGTGTGTGTGTGTGTGTGTGTGTGTGTGTGTGTGTGTGTGAGTGTGTGTGTGTGTGTTTCTGCACAGCCATGGTGTACTTATCAGGTTCAAGCATGGGAAGTGTTCATTCCTTTTCAAAAGCTTCTAAAATGTCTCAGTCAGTAATCCAGAAGACATTTTAACTATTCGCTTTGTTATAATTTCACTCATGTTGCTTATCCAATTTAATGGTTCTTTCAGTACCTTTGACATCTAAGCATCAACTATGGCCCTCTAAAAACTTAACAAGGAAAGGTTAGGCAAACAGTGCATCTGTAAACTAACACTCAGCATTCTGGGGGAAAAATAAATTACACCGTGAGGAAGAGCAAACACGAGCACGCCGGTGTCTGCTGCTGCTTTCTGAGTGTATGTGAGGTTTACCCCTGCCCCATTTACCATAGCAGAAGCCTATTAACCGCCTGGAAAGTGAATATATTTATCAGAGCCCCCTCCATTATTAATCAGTGCCGAGTTAAAAGTGAATATGTATCAGAGGAGCTGAGGTTGAAACACGGTCTGGATTCTGAGGGTCTCACTGGGAGTATCAACAGTGCAGAGACTTTTTCAGCCCAAATTTGAGCAGAAAGAAGTATGAATTTTCATCTCCCATGCTCCACGGTCTCCACGGTTACAAGGCCTGTAATTATACATAGATTTGGAGGGGGGAAGGTGGGAGGGGGTATGTCCTAAAAGGAATGCTTAGGAGGAGATGACACAGTTTTGAAAAAGTTGAAGCAGCATTGATATGCACAGCTTGCTATAGGAGTGAAATCCATGCCTATCTGGCTGCACTATCTCAATTTTATCATGGCCTGAGTGATTATGGGAGTGCAGAGCCCCTTTCTGCAAGGTCTCTATTTACTCTATGTATTCTCTCTCTCTCTCTCTCTCTCTCTCTCTCTAGCCTGTGAGGTGGGTTTCTACAAGCCGGTGGCAGGCGATGGCTTGTGCGGTAAATGTCCCCAACACAGCCACTCAGAGACCCGAGCCGCCCTCGCCTGCCCCTGTGACTCCAACTACTATCGAGCGGCAGATGACACACCGGCAGCTCCATGCTCCCGTAAGCACAAACACACAGTACACAACACAAGATCACCTGATCCCACAGGCAACAACACCAAAGACATACGCACACACTTGTACACACCCACAATGTGCCGAACATTTCTCTGCCTTAAAAAATCCAATTGCCTTTTTTTAGACAGTGATTGTTGAAGCTATTCATTGTTTTGTTATATTTCATAGTTAAGTATTTAGTATGTAGTGGTTTGTTTGAATTATACAGCTACATACGTTTGATTATATCATTAGTATCTTTATGTTGGTTACTTTAAGTATCTGTTAGTGCTTTTATTCTATATGGATAAGCAGGGATGTAGAAGGCACATTCTCACTCCCATCGCACCAAAAAGCGACGCTTGGTCAGGTGCCTTTGGCGTTTGTTATTGACGTGAAAAGTCTCCTTTAGCGTCATATTTAGACGTGCTTGGTCACTTTTTGATGCTCTGTGTCCGAACATCCACCACCCCAACCAACCTCCTAATTTTTTGGTCTTTAATACTACTCGCTACCGTTGTCTCTCTTAATACTACGTCATCTCACAGCGCCGCGGTCCAGCTGCTGCTCTGCTCGGTGCGTTCCATACAGACGCTAAAGGGTGACTTTTGCGTCGGTATCTGACGCTGAGAGCCACTGACCAAGTATATGACGAGTTGGGAGAGAGAACGGGTTGAGCAGGTAGACAACGGGAAGAGCTGATGTTTTTTTAGTTTTTTTACCAGAGCCAAGATTGTTCCTTTGTTGAAATGTTTGCTTCCCAAAAAAACTGGAAATAAACCTCACAAACGGCATTTTGAGATTAGATCAGATTTCCTTTATTGTCACTCTTCATGTATTTTAACACAGTCTCACGGCAGTTCGTGAAATTGTCACATTATTTTTAATCTAGTGAGTCGTGTAGACGGGCACGTTCATCTCATTTTTTTTCGTGGTGGTCAGAACGAAATGGGAAGCGGCGCGGTCTCTCGGGCACGCGCAACAACAACGGGACGGTTGTGTTTAGGAAAAGAACAACGGGGAAATTAATCGTCACACGCGGGACGCGATCCCCGTGTCCTGGATGAAAGTCCTGTGTTTGACCCATCCACCGCCCCCACCAACCTCCCTGAGCGGATTTTCGGCTTTTCATACTACTGCCTACCGAAGTCGTGCTGTGATCACGAAAGATGCTTCCCATTTAAATACATTAGTTTAAAAAACGAAAAACGAAAAAACGACATAAACGCGTCCGTGTACACGAATCAATAGATTAAATAACGTGACCGTTTCACGAACTGCCTTGAGACTGGGTTGTGTATTTGCATACAAAACAAAAACAAAATGTTGTTCCTCAAAGTGCCAGTGATTAAGAACAGACGCAGAAACACTCTGCACTGTTAGGAGGAGCCGCTGCAAGCATAGGTTTCGCCGCCATGTACCCCAAACAGCCACTTTGGATGATTTGCTCCCCTCTTCACAGCCTACTGCATATTTCCCTGGACAATGAATTTCTATAACTTGCGTAAGATTCACTCCTTCGGTGCCTCAGTGGACAAATCCAAACCTGAGAATGAACTCCATCTCTCTTTTCTCCAGGCCCTCCATCTGCTCCAGTAAACGTCATCTCCTCGGTCAATGGGACGTCTGTGAATTTAGAGTGGGATCGCCCTCTGGATACTGGCGGTCGCAGCGACCTGAAGTACAGCGTGCTGTGTCAGAAATGCTCAGGGGAAGGAGGGCCCTGTGAGGACTGCTCATCCTCCCCGGGAGGCCCTGGTGGAGGGAAGGCAGGCGGAGGAGGGGCGAGTCTCGGGGTCGGAGGGATGGTGGAGCGTCTGGGCAATGCGGCAGTTCGATTCGTTCCACGCCAGACTGGGTTGACGGAGCCGTGGGTGACTGTGCTCAACCTGGTGGCTCACACCAACTACTCCTTCCGTCTCCTGGCCATGAACGCAGTGACACACCTGAGCAACGAGCCGTCACCGTATGCCTTGGTCAACATCACAACGAACCAGGCAGGTAGGGTTCGAAACAATGATATACAATTTCTCATTACGAAGGCTTTGGTGCAGGGCATTTACTGTACAGGCTGTTATGGAACTTAACCCGTAACTTTCTAACCGCATTTCTGCCTTTAATTGATAGGACAGCTAAGATATGAAAGGGGAGAGAGAGGGGAGAGACATGCAGGAAACCTTCACAGGTCAGACTCGAACCCTGGATCTTCTGCGTGGAGGAATAAACCTACATATGTGCGCCCACTCTACCAACTGTGCTAACCCGGCCACTTTAACCCGTAACTTAATGTGTATCCACTGTCCCAGATTCTGCTTTTGAATGATAACGTACAGGATGTATGTGTCACAATCAGCAAGGCAGGTTTGGACCCAAGTGCCGAACACAGAGGAGCAGGAAGCAGATGGAGTTCAAATGATTTAATTAATAAAATAAACTCTAAGTCCGAAAACAGGCAGAGAACTGAAATCCAAACGCTTAAAACAGGCAAGATTCAGCACACAAAGAGAGACGACGATCTGACACTAGACAAAGGGAGCACAAAGACTAAATACACAAGGTAATGAGGGTTGTAACGAGAGACAGGTGACAACAGGGCTGATGAACAGCTGGAACACAACAGGGCGGGGCAGACAATCACAAAGGCGGGAAAACACACAAGGCAGGAAGTCAAACCAGCACACAGGAAATGGCACTTTAAAATAAAACATGAAACTAACAAAACCCAGGATCTAGAGAGGAGGACTGCTAATACAAAGGCAGGCTGTGGAGGGTAGACACAGAACAGGTGTACAAGGGAAGAAATGCAGGGCAGGGCTACAAGAACACATAATGTACACACAAGCACAGAAAACTCAAAAAACAATGAATGAAACAAGGAACAGAAAACCCAAAACACCAAATCCTCCAGAATCAAAAGCAATACTGTGACACGGTCTTAAATAAAGTTAAATTTACAACTAAAAGTCCGAAGGCCTCTGGCCACAGAACAAGACCGTGACAGTACGGGACGTAGCACCAAAGCCTTACCGTGGATTTCCACTGGATGTGGAACGTCTGTGGACCGGCTCCGCTGCGGAACCGTCAATACCCACCAGGTCCGGATTTGTTGCGTAACGGCTGCGGCCAGCCGACCACGAGATCTCGCGAATTCACGTATGTTCGCGCGATATAACAGGATGTCGTTTCTATAAACAGAACCACAAAACCACCAACAGTTAGTTTCCATCCAGAGGAGTAGAGGGGAAACTACTCTGAGCTGTGTTTTCAAGGTGTAGTGCAGGGAAATATGATCCGCCGTGAGCACGGTGTATTTTATTTTGAAAATTAACCGGATGTTTTATTTTGTTTCTGTGCTCGACTTCCTGTCCCGCACAATCTTAATTGTGCTGAATTGCTGCGGAGCTCTCCGTCATCCGTCAAAAATTGAAGCTCTGGTATCTGCTCCGGAGGGCTGGGACCGCCGGAGCTGGGACGGAGTCGGGACGCAGACGTTCTGCAGTCAGTGGAAATACACACACTGACTTTAATGGAAACCTAATGACTCCGTCGACGTTCCGGAGACGTTCCGCATCCAGTGGAAATTGCCGGTTACAGGTTCTTAAAAGTTCAGGGTATGGGAACTCTAGATTACGGGTGCTTGGTTCCTGTTGAGGAGAAATGCTTAAAGTCTTAAGACAGGGCACAGGTTGTAGTAAAATAAGTGTTCACTCTGCTGGGAATCCAGGATGGCTCGGATGGCTCAGGTTCACACTATGTAACTGTGTTGTCCAGGGTTTACTCACTGTCAATTATCCAAAGGAAGAGAAATGGCACAAAAACAATCTTTAAAAAATAAAATAAGTAAAAATAAACGTAGCCCTTTGTGGCTCAGTAGCAGCTACATCATTTTGTGTTTGAATCCAGCCTTGGCCCTTCATCTCATGTCTTTCTCATATTCTCTTGCTGTCTCTCTCTTACTGTCAAATTTAGCAAAAGTGCCAAAATAACAATCTTTGGAAGAAATGTGCTGTCTCAACGACATTTTGTGCTGATAATGAAAAAGAGGTTGTGGCACACACACTTTGTTTCCATAAGGACTAGTTGGAATAGCTGCCACTGTCAGCAAGTCCAACTCTGACACTTCTTCTGCACTCCATACAGACTCTACAAGTCAAGTGAAGTGACATTTAAAACCAACCTAGGCTGAACAAAGTTCTGTACAAAGTTATGTTATAAAAACAAAGGAAGACAATAAAAATGTAGACACAATGAAGATCATACAAATACAAATGTCCCTAAACTAAATCATACGCCATTCATACGCCAAGACAAGACTTAAAGATCTCGGCAGTAGAGGAGGACCTAATATGAATGGGAAGTTTGTTCCAGAGTCTCGGGGCCACAACGGAAAAGGCACGATCACCCTTTGTTTTCATTCAAGACTGTTTAATAGCTAAAAGGAACTGATTAGAACAGTGGTTCTCAACCTTTTTTGTGCCAGCGCCCCCCTATCCATTATCCAGGTCCCTAATCCATCATCAAATAAGATGTAGCCTAGTTGCCCCGAATATCAATGATTACACCCTAATATTAATATATATTATTATTGTTGTTACTATTGTAATCACAAATAATCATACAATCATATCATTGAATGACAAACAACATATTTATTAGTTTCCCAGGTATCAAAAAAGCCATGTGATTATAGAAATTATATTTACAGGTGTTTGACATTCAAATAAAATAACAGCAGCCAATCAGAATGAGTAGATATGTAACATTCAAACTTGAATTAGGCATTACAAACACTAACAGTAGTTAATTGATAGGTTAGTACTAACTAAAAAAAAAACTGGCAACAATCACAGAATAAATACGAACTACGAACAACGAGTGTACTGAAGAAGCAGCAACATTGCACAGTAACATACAGTACATAGAATGTATACACTCAATATGCAAAGGCCTTACTTTTCTTGTGTAGACAGGACAACAAAAAGATAACACTCTAGCTCCAACACAGGCTGAGCTCAAAGGCTTACAGGGATGAATTGGGGAATTCAGTCATGGAGTGAAGAGGATGGGAGGGGGGCAGCAAAGGAAAATGACACCAATGTGTGAATATCTGAAGTTAAAATCTAGCTTCCACTGGTTTAGCTACGAACACTTGGCCTTTATAGATATTCAGAGGTTTCTTTCGCCTGTTGCCATAGCACTAACTAACCTATCAGAAACAGTTAGCAATTTAACATTCAAATCTATTTTTCATTCAAATCTAAATCTATAATCGAATTGTTCCAACGGAAAACAAGCTGGCACTTATCAAGGGGTAAAAGCAGAAGGATTTACTTCCGAATGGAAATAAGTTTACAACCTTTGAAAGTTAGTGAGAGCCCTTTGTTGATGCTTAGAAGAGCACAGGTTTGCCTTAGCCTGTCTTTCGAGTAAATAGCAGAAAAATACATTTGGAGAAACCCAACCCCACATCACGCTGCGTTTTGTGGAGGCGTGAGAATCCCGTACAGTAAACAGTTACATCACTGCCTCTATCTCTTCCACAAGAAAGTTTTAAAACACCAAACACAAGCCCTGAACTGCCCGGGAGTGAAACAGCTGACTGTTCGCCAAACAACAAAGCACAGTCGACGTCTCTCGCTCGTCTCTTTTCTTTCTTTTTCTCCATGAAATGAAGTACAGTGCAGTAGGAAACGTGTTCTATAAAAGATCTGACGAAAAACTGTTACTGTGAAATATAAAGTCTACTTCTGCTACATTGGGGGGTTAAAGAATACAACAAGAAGTCGCACCACCCTGCGGCGTTTTTTTTTTGTTTTTTTTTAATCTGAACGCAGCTTCACGCTGAAGCACGGAGCTCATTTAAGATGATGCTGTGACGTCCTATTTCCATGAAGGCAGCGCGGAGCTGCGCCAAACAAAGTGACAGAAGCACAGAAGAGTTATGATACACTGGCAAGTTTTAATGTTGCAGACCACTGTTTTTTGCAAGTAGTGTAAACATGTATTGTTATTGTGAATCTTTGGTTTAAACTAGCTTTCAAACAAACGCCCCCCAAGGGCACCTCAACGCCCCCCTTTCCAAAATATTGCTTCCAGCGCCCCCCGTCATCTTCTGAACGCCCTGAATTAGACAATCTTAGGTTCCTGGAGGAGTGATGTAGGGTACGGAGATCAGCAATATATAATGGGGCCAATCCATTTAATATCTTAAAAACAAGTAACATTACCTTAAAATCAATTCTATATTTGACCAGCAACCAGTGAAGAGAAGCCAATATCGGGGAGATATGATCACTCCTTCTGGTACCAGTCAACAATCTAGCTGCCGAATTCTGGACAAGCTGCAGGTGTGATAAAGATGATTGGCAAATCCCAGAATACAAGGAATTGTAGTAGTCAATACGAGACGAAATAAGAGCATGAATAACAGTCTCCAAGTCCTTACGACAGAGGAAGAAGATTACGTAGAAATACTGTACTAACGTACGTTGAAAAGTAGTTTTAGTCGTGCAACAGAAAACTCAGATTGGACAGATAGTCTAGCTAGCTGTCTGGATTTACCCTGCAGAGATCTGAGGAGCAGTTAACCATAGTCCTCATGAATCAAACAGAGTTTGAAATTCAACACAAAGAAAGGTAACGGACATTTACATTCTGAAACGAGGGACATCCGGTGGAATTTCCGGCGGCACCGGAGCAATCCCAGAAGTGGAAAGTCGTGGATATAGACTATGGTTAGCCCCTTCTGTGACCTCAGCGTGTCGTTCATTGCTCTGTGATTTGGTCACATAGGGTTCCCAAAGTAAACCACAGGTGAAAAGTCAAAACCCGCCTCACAGTCCCCTTTTGTCAGCTAAACTTATGTGAACAGTTATTACGTGTCCGGCCGGCGGTCGGCGTAATTTCATTATATATATGAATATCATACGAATTGTTGTGCATAGGTTTTCATACAATATCATACAAACCCGTTCATGACAATGCATTGAATAATTTAGTTTTGAAGACTTGTTGGGACTGATCCCACATGATCTGTCTGAATTATCTGCCTGAATGTATTTCATGAAATGCTGCAGTTCCTGTGTAAACAGAAGTTAACTGCAGGGTAACCTCATTATCATATTATACAGTATGTGATGGTCACATCTTGAGCTGACAAAGCAGTAATCTCTCCTGTTTCTTGTGCAGCCCCCTCTGAAGTGTTAGCGATCCGCCAGGAGAACACCAGTCAGAACAGCGTGACTCTGCTGTGGCATGAACCCGGCCAGCCCAACGGAGTAATCCTGGAGTACGACATCAAATACTACGAGAAGGTGCTCAACTAACTGCCGCATCTGTACCACTCAAGCACTTAAAAAAAAACACCAATACTGTAGTCATTTGTTTTAGGGCTGTGTCAGCATATCCTGCTAATTTTCCAAAGACAGCTAACATGAGCCTACTCAGGCAGTTTATGAGAGGAAAAAAAGTGACAGTCTCTGCTATACCTGGAGAACATAAGCTCATTGTCTTGAGAGGGCTAAACTGAGCCAAGGTATTGTGAATGCAGAGGAGTGGTTGGATGGACTCTTGATAACTTAATCCAAGAAAAAGATCCTGCTGGCAGCTCAGCTAATTGAAAGGAAATGGGGGTCGAGAGAGGGAGAGGAACAAGGAGGATGGGACGGTGTGGATTCTAACTTAACGAAAGTGACAGTGACAGCAAGCGGCTGGCGGCTGCATAAGCCTCGCAACGAGCTAATTGCTCTGAGTGTGTGAGTGTACATGCAATGTGTGTGTGTGTGTGTGTGTGTGTGTGTGTGTGTGTGTGTGTGATGATAGGAATCAGCTAATTGCAGAGGGAACAGCCTGGAAACAGACAGTCTCATAGCCAAACAAGCAGAATGGTGTGGGGAGGGATGAAGGATTAGCTCGTCTCTCACACTGGTGTCTTAATCTGGCCTCGCTCAGGGGGGCGAGACGCCTGCGGGGGATTTCAAGTGGACAAGTCAGCAATGTGCTTTCTTAAGGTTTCTATATGACTGTGCTAAAGAACTATGTGTCACAGCGAGGGGGTGTGCTTTTGCTGAGGATGATAATGAAGACAAAAAAAAAGCTCTTATTTCTGCACCTCGCACTTTTTCATAATTAGGCTCTTATCCTTTCCAAGGAAAACATGAATGATTCACTTATTGTGCTGTTTGGCTGCACCTTGCTCCTCTTATTATCGTTGAACTCATTTTACCTCCACACTTATCAAGCATCTCTGAAGTAAGTTTGCAAGGATGCTGCAGCAAGCAGATGAAACAAGGTGAGGATAGCAACGATGATGATGATGATGATGATGAACCTTATTGTTAATCGAGACATCCAAAGAGTGAATGTGTTCCTTCAAAACAACAATTGCATCCCCATTTTTAATGAATATGTACATAAAAAAACCCAAAAAACTTGGCATATCATTTGAACAAATGGTGCATCATAAATGAACTATCTGAAGGGAAATATGAAAATAAGACAAACACTTCTCAAAAAGTGCCTTTCATTATTCTGGCTGATCAAAGATGTCTGAGGTAATTACCGACCAATTACATTTGACTGGCAGACAAGGTTGTATTCATTAAAGTAACGGCATACAGGATAGGATCCAGCATGATCTGCCTTTTTCTTGCACATTACATGCTTTATAATAATCTATCTGTAACGTGTTTATATGGAGCAGCTGAGCTTATGTTTTCATGGGGAAATAATTGAGCTCATAGGCGGACTAACATGCCAATTTCCCCAAAGTTAATCTTTAAATGTGGCGGTTTCTGTTACAGGATAATGAAGCGCAGAGTTACTCCACTCTGAAGTCTAGAAACACCAGCGCCCGAGTGTCAGGGCTGAAGCCAGGCACCAAGTACATCTTCCAGGTCCGAGCCAGAACGTCAGCAGGCTGTGGACGCTTCAGCCAGAATGTGGAGATCCAGACTGGGAAAGCAGGTGGGGATGTGTGTGTGTGTGTGTGTGTGTGTGTGTGTGCGCTTGTTTAACTATATTTGTGGGGTCCAAAAACCGGGAGTCCAGTATACTTGTCGAGTCCCAACAGCTTTGTGGGGCCAAAATGCTGGACCCCACAACTTTAAAGGTCTGTTTGAGGGTTAAGACTTGGTTTTAGGATTAGGGTTAGAATTAAGTTATGGTTAGGGTGAGGGTAAGGGTTAAGGTTAGGCATTTAGTTGTGATGGTTAAGGTTAGGGTAAGGGGCTAGGGAATGCATTATGTCAATGACGGGTCCCCACAAAGATAGTGTCACAAACCTGTGTGTGTGTGTGTGTGTGTGTGTGTGTGTGTGTGTGTGTGTGTGTGTGTGTGTGTGTGTGTTTGATGGTCTATATACAGGGGTTCTCAAACAAATCACTCAAAGGTCCATATCTGATTTTTATTCCAGGTCAAGGCTCCGGAACAATTGGCAATAATAAAAAAAAACATTCAGCCCATTTTTGAGCTTCATGTAGTAAAAGTACAGCGGTATTCTTAGCTTCATGTAGTAAAAGTACAGCGGTATTCTTAGCTTCATGTAGTAAAAGTACAGCTGTATTCTTAGCTTCATGTAGTAAAAGTACAGCGGTATTCTTAGCTTCATGTAGTAAAAGTACAGCGGTATTCTTAGCTTCATGTAGTAAAAGTACAGCGGTATTCTTAGCTTCATGTAGTAAAAGTACAGCTGTATTCTTAGCTTCATGTAGTAAAAGTACAGCGGTATTCTTAGCTTCATGTAGTAAAAGTACAGCTGTATTCTTAGCTTCATGTAGTAAAAGTACAGCTGTATTCTTAGCTTCATGTAGTAAAAGTACAGCTGTATTCTTAGCTTCATGTAGTAAAAGTACAGCGGTATTCTTAGCTTCGTGTAGTAAAAGGAAGTTTCGGGGTACGGATTGACTAGCTGTATGGTCCGGACTTTGAGAAGCCCTGGTCTATAAGAAACAGCGTATCACTGAGTTACTGCTTAAAACCTGCTGCCTGCCCCCAAGCCACAGGGAGCCTTTAGTAGTTTTATATTGTTTGATACAGTGGAAAAAGTCCAGTAAGAAAACAGTTTGTTATGTTAAAAGACTTGGCACAGAAAGCTTCTTAAAGCCAGGCTAGACTGCACAGCATGGTCCAGGGCTGACGTGTCAGGAAGGCTGATAAACGCCTCAGTCCATCCCTCTGTTCCATTGATCTGTGCTTTGTTAGAGGGTCACCCCTGTCAGCAAAACTGCAGCCTATCCCAGCTATAAACATCTGTACACAGTGCTCGGGTGGGCTAGAAGGCTTATGAGTCTGTCCACCTGAGGCTAGTACAACACTGAAAGTCAGGAATTACTAAAAAAAACTTTTACTAGAACATTTTTCTTTCCTAACAAGGGATTTGGCAGATGACGTGCAGAGCAGGCTCCAGGTCTGCAAAGCTGAACCTCCTGCCTGGTTGGAGTCCCAGTGCTATTTCATTGACTAATAGTCTCCCTTCATTCTGCTGCTCACTGGACCCCGACTCTCCTCATGATACTTATTCATTTTCGGACTCTGAAAACAAGAATACTGCACACATCCCACATCCCTACATGCTGAGTAATCAATAAGTCCTAAAGTTCATGAAAACCAGACTGATTAGCTTTTTGTGATGTGTCTGTTCCTTATAGTTGAGTTGTATCCAACCAAGTCTCGCTTTGCCAGACCTTTCTCCACAGTGATGTGGAGGAGGGTCTGGCTAGTCCACACAGCAATCCGGGATGCGAGAAAAAAGTGCTCTGGTTTATTGGCATTTCTTTAAACCAATCACAGTTGTCGTGGGCGGCACTAAGCTCTGCACGAAGCCATGGAGCCTCTGCAAAATAGCCTCGGGAAGGAACTTGTTTTGGTGGAATGTGTACGTTCAAAAGTAGTTTTAGTCGTGCAACAGAAAACTCAGATTGGACAGATAGTCTAGCTAGCTGTCTGGATTTACCCTGCAGAGATCTGAGGAGCAGTTAACCATAGTCCTCACAAATCCACCAGAGGTTAAAATTACAACACAAAGAAAGCGGAAGGAAACGGACATCCAACCTAAAAGAGGAACATCTGGCGGATTTCGGCGGCACTTGAACAATCCCGAAAGTGGAACGTCGTGGATATTTTTATTTACTTATAAGGACAGCGCAAATTCAATAACATTTCTGTAAATGTAACAGTGTTAGCCAGCCGGCTAATTTTCAACTGTAGTC
The DNA here is from genome assembly GCF_008315115.2 of Sander lucioperca. NCBI lineage: Eukaryota > Metazoa > Chordata > Actinopteri > Perciformes > Percidae > Sander > Sander lucioperca. The sequence goes on along the minus strand of NC_050178.1, from coordinate 23,113,456 downwards.
CTTTGGCCAGATGTTATGAGAACCATCAATTGACTTGGTCAGTTGTTCCCAGATGTCAAGTCAGCAATAAAATATAATTTACAAAAGCACATAAAAAGCACACAAAAACACAAAACAAAGAAACAAAAACAAGACACATTAAGGAGACAACAACAACACAGGACAGGCCATCACTCATGGAGATAAAAACAGAAGAAAAAAAGCATACACAAGGAAAAACAAACAAGAACGTTCACACAACTTCACAGATACAACATAAAACATCAACTGACACTCCTAGCAACGGGCAGAATACATGGTGTGATGTACTACAGATATTAAGAATTAAAATTGTTCACGTCTGACTGCTCAAAAGACAGTCCTTAAGATGTTGAGAGAAAGTGTGTTGGGAAGTACAACTTCTTATCTGATTTGGTACAGTGTTCCAGAAATTAGAAGCTCTTACAGAGAAGCATAGGTGACACAGACAGATCTTGTAGCTCTACTGTTGGAGTTTTTCTGTTTTATGAAAGATATATGATATGATATAGACTATACCCAACCTTATGTGAGACTTAAAGCTATAGTGTGTAGTTTCTGTCGCCTCCATGTGGAATTCTAAGTCATAACATCAAAACTGTTGGCGCATCCACATGATACAAGCCTTCCGTGATCGCGCACCACCCCCACCCCTCCTCCTCCACACAGTAACCAAGGTGGACACGGAGGATTAAAAAACACGATGGACTCTTCAGAAGAGGTAATTATCTTTTATGTCAATTTTCTGCGCGTGAAACTTGCCGGACGACACCATTTTGTAAACATAGCCATACTGAGAAATGCAGAGAGAGTTGTGGAGCCGTTAGTCTTAATTAGATATGTATCAACTCCTTGGGCAATGGCTTAAATGTAACGGACGTTCATTAATATGAAAAAGTTACGCGCTAAAGCTTTAAAAGTAACCTGCAGTCTGGCGATAACGAAGGTCTTTCCAGTGGAGGTAGTTAGTTTAGGCTGCGGCGGTGGGAGCCGCAGGGGGGAGGTGAAAAGTTGAGACCATTTCAACTTTTGGAGAAACGCAACCCGACGTCACCCTACAGTGGCCAATCATGTAACCGGAGATCAGACGTTAACACTTTACTTGAAGGTATCGACATAATTGTGACATGACACTGTCATAACTATGACATGAACGTGTCATAAACGTTATAAACAAGTCATAAACATTTATGACTTCTGTCATTGTCATTCGGTTTTTGTCATGACAAGTTGACATTGTTTGGGTTGTCTTGATTATGACAAGTTGACATTAAGTGACATTACCAGAGGTTGTCTTGTCTGTCTGTCAAGTCTGCTAATTGTGCAAATAGGTAACGGTTTGCAAACACACATACACACACATATAACAATTTATATAGTGATTATATTTCAGTGTTGTGTTTACAGCTTGTTTTACATTCCCCAAGTGGCCAAAAAACAATGATTTAATGTTGCTTTAAACATAACAGCAGGGTCTGCTATAAGGCTGTATCCGAATATTCGACTATTCGGATATTCGTTCTTGGCTAGGTATTCGATTTCCAATTGTGGGATTATAATATTGTTTTCTTATTTTGTTTTTCCTTCAATACTGTAATAAAGTTGAGAAGGATTCAACTTTTGGAGAAATGCAACACGACATCACGCTGCCATAGCCAATCATGTAACCGGCGAGCAGACTTTACTTGAGAGTCCCGTACAGGAAACAGGAAACATCACTGCCTCTACCCCTGTCACAAGAAAGTTTTGAAACCCGAACCAGACACAGTGAACTGCCCAGGAGGTTGTGCTACAGCTGCTTTCCTGCAACAACAAAGCACAGTCGCTCCGTCTCTTTTCCGTCTCTCTTTCTGCGTGAAATGAAGCTGCCTTCAAGTGCGGTCGAAAACATCGAGATCTATAAAAGATCCGACGGAAAACAGTAACTGTGAAATAAAAAGTCTACTTGTGCTACTTTGGGGGGTTAAAGAACACAACAGAATGTCACACAAAGCTTTCAAAATAGATGACAGCATCAGCTGAATATTTCCTACATTTATGCCACAGACACATTTTCAAAATGCAAAGTAATTAGAAAATGCTGAGCTCTCTAATGAAGCTCCAAGTTCTCGCTTATCTTGTTTGACCAAGAACAGTCTACCTGCCGCCTGTGTTTGCCACTGTGTGTGTGTGTGTGTGTGTGTGTCAGTGTAAACTTTTCCTCAGCTAACAGTGTGTGTGTTTCTGCGTGTGTGCCTGCATGTGTGTGTGTGTGTTAGTTTAACTTTTCCTCAGCTAACACATTGTGTGTGTGTGTGTGTGTGTGTGTGTGTGTGTGTGTGTGTGTGTGTCAGTGTAAACTTTTCCTTACACAGTGTGTACGCTCTGCCATCCTCCTCTCTGCTGCACACCACAGCCTTTACACCAGCCAATGATTTTAAGTTAGCCCAGCCAATGATTCTCACTGTTTGTGTGTGTGTGTGTGTGTGTGTGTGTGTGTGTGTGTGTGTGTGTGTGTTTTCAGCTCCTCTGCGCTACAACACCATGACCATCATCTGGATCTGCATGGCCATGGTGTCCGGCCTGGTAACCTTCCTGGCCATCATCATCTGCAGGAAACGGCAAGGCTACACTTTACCACACTACCCATCGCTGCTGTGTGTGGAACACTTTCTTACACTAATCTATACCGTGTCTCTCTTTGTGTAATGTTGCTTGTGATCAAAGCCCCCGTGTCCACTGTATTCCTTCCCTGCTTTTTCCACATTAAGTATTGGCTGCAAGTCAAGGGCGTAACTTTAGGTTCATCATTGGGGGCGGGGTTTGAGATCTCCACTTATGAGAAAAATTGAAATTTTGAGCATATAAAACACTTAATTTCCTGCATTCTGGTGAATTTTTCTGCAACGATTTGTGCCTTTTCTGCATTAATTTATGGTGCACATGGCTTTATTTATTACTTATTTATAAATTATAATAGTTTTTTTTGGGGGGGGGGGGTTGATATAACTGTAGACTACGCCTGTGCTGCAGTACTGTCAAATAAATGTAAAGTCATGATCTGAGTGAAGGGTTATTCTACCAAAAAAATAGGAAAGGATCTCAGGAAAGGATCTCATTTAAGCCTATTTGAGAAGCTAATGCTAATGATATTGAATAGTTTATTTTGAAGAACAGACAAAAGAAGAAACAAATAACATAAAATACACAAAAGTATTTAACTATGAAAAAAGAAAAAGCAAGAATAAGCCAATAAGTAGTAGAAGGAAGCAAAATGTTTTAATACAATATTTAATACAATCCTAAAACAGAAAACATCGTTAAAATCCCAAAAAACATTTGCAGATTAATGAAGTTACTGTCACGGGAATCCAGAGAATTGTAGGATCTAAATGCAGAGACAGCCAGGCGATGTAGTGAGCTTGAAGATTTAATAAATGAAAATCCATACACAAAAGGTGTCCAGAAAACAGCAGGCAAGGTAATCCAAAATGTGGTAGCAGTCAAAAAACAGGAATCACAGGAAACAGCAACACGGAGACAAAACGGGTAGACTACCACACAGGCTCCAACACAGAAATACACAATGACCTCACAACAGACAACGAAAACACAGAGACTAAATACAAGAGGTAACGAGGAAACAAGAGACAGGTGACACGAGCACACAGGAACAGGTGAAACAAATCAGGGTGGGGCAGACAATCACAAAGGCGGGAAAACCGAAAGACAGGAAGTAACACAAGAAAACACATGGGAGGACAGAGCGACTACAAAATAAAACAGGAAATGGAAAACCAACAGAAAACATAAAACCAACTAAACATAGAAACTTCACACTGGGACGAGACGTGACAGTTACTATTCCATCATTTCCTTAATTTATTCATTTATTTATGTACTATCCTTAAGCTACTGTCAAGCACAATTTAATTCTAAATAGATCAGAACAAAACTGAAGCAAGTTAATACAAAATGATGCACTACCCGTCAACAATTTGAACATCTCTACTCTTGAGTAACGCTCAATAGCAGAAGAAGTTCTGGCAGCTTATTACCCAGACTTTTAATTCTAAACAGAAATGTTGTGTGTAGTTTGTAAACTTCATTTTTTTTTTTTTTTTATTCATCCAAAGCTCTTTTTTTACGCTTTTGACACGAGTTTCAATGCTTTTTCCAACACCTCATTCTGCTTTTTTAACGCTTTTCAACGCAGTGCATAACTCATAGACAGTACAATTAATGGACAAAGCGATGCCGTAGACTTGCAACGGAGACCAGTAAAGTCTATTAGAAGTCTCTTTTCCAGTGATGGCTGAGCGTTACTGAGCATCCTCCAACTGAGCTTGAAGACGTAGATGTGACGTGAGCAGCCTGTCTGAAAGTTGGAAGTCTTCTGGTAGCTGTGCCAAGAGAAATCTCAATCATTCCCAATCTAGCAGAGACGGAGAGCGTAGGTATATGTAAGGAGATAACATAGACACAGGCTAATTATTGATCACTAAAATGATAGTTAACATTAGTAATTAAACTTAAACAGCTAATGTAAGTCCAAACTGCCTGAGAGCTTCTCCTGTACTATACGGTAATTCCTCTACTATGAGACAGTAAGTCTCGTGGTTATGACCCAATCGTTAGCCTATTTTTATAAAAACGTCTGCTACGGAGCCATAACGTGAGGTACAAGGTAATGGAGCCTTTTATACATTGTCGTGTTATAGAAATAAACAATGGACAAATATAGTCTTTAAACTCTTGTAAACTCCCTTGTAAAGTTATTCTCTGTCAAAGTGACGTCAAAATGAATGGGAGTCAATGGGATGCTAATGGGAGGTGATGGCTTGTTAGCATCAAAATGGCGCCATAGGAGCTATGCTGTGTGGACGCTCACTTACCCCCTTGGAATAACTACGTCAACCCTTGTGTTGTCTTCCTGTCGACCATGAAAAAAACTCTCTTGTTTTTTTGTTCCCTTCTCAACGTTTTTGTTGCTTTTTTCACAGTTCTTTTTTTTTAACGTTTTGGTTTAACATTTTTATATATTTTGGTCGCTTTTTTCCCCAACGTTTTTGACGTTGTCTTCCAGTGTTTTTGATCTTTTTAATCGTTATTTTTGTCTCTTTTTCCACACAAAAAAATGGCGCTTTTCCCAACGTTTTGTCACTTTTTTCTGACATTTTCGGCGTCCCATATTTCTGATATAATTTCTTTTTTTTTAAAACGGGTCAAATTTGACCCGAGGACAACATGAGGGTTAATAACTATGTTTATAATTACGTTAGTTGTCGAAGCACAGATCAAGGTCCCATAATGCAATTCAAACTGTAAATAAATAGAAATACAACTGTGAATCACATTCTATGGACAATTTCTGTTAAAATATACAGTCATACAACTGTTAAAGGTGCTGTAGGTAGGATTGGGAAGATCCAGGACTTAAAAGGAAAAAAATTGAACATCGACAACTTCTCAGTCCCTCTCCCCTTTCTGCTAAAGCCCAAAACGGTCTCCTAAGCCCCTCCCCCCACAAGAGAGAATGAATGCGTGTGCATGAGCAGTGATTGACACGCAGTTAGACACGCCCCCCTGGCCCTGATTGGTGCATCTGAACAGGGAGCTGTGGATTTTTGTAAATCTCACTACAGGCTGTAGGTGGAGCCAGAGGAGCTGGATTTATTTTAATGACCTGCTTCATGTAGTTCTACTGGAACATAGGGTCAGTTTCAGCAGATATGACAGAAAGTTAGTTTTATAAGTCTTACCTACTGCACCTTTAATACACAGATATTTCCCCAACCCCTAACCCCCCCCCCCCCCCCTTCTTCACTGTACCAGAATTACTCTTTTTATATTTCATTTTAAACTGTGTGACATTTCTAACTACACTTAATTTGATGCTAAAACACATTTGGTCTTTCTTGTCATGTTAAAATGTTCAAAATGTTCTGTCAATAATAAGGACGATGAGTAGAGAGGAGTTTCTCTCATCTTCTCAACCCCCCCGCCCCCGTCTACTTTCTGTTTTGTGTAGCTAATTTCCTAACTAGTAATTTCCGACTCATAGTTTAGATTTAATTATGTTGATTTATGTCCAGTAACTTGCAAGCCAAACGTTCCCACTTATCCCATCAACCCCCTCTTCCTCCCTTTTGATGTCTTCAACGTACATCTCTATAGTACTGCATCGCATAATTAATTTCATTGCACTTAATTAATTCACACTTCAGTGGATATTAAGTTTTTCATTTTCTATTCAGTTTGAATGGGAACAAAAATATGTTGTAGGTTATAAAAATGTTATCCAGGCAAAATCCTGTTGTTATGACAAAGTCCAGTATATCCAATGTTACTAAGATACAGGATCAAAAAAGAAAGTCTTCACTGATGGTGGAGATAGATAGATAGATAGATAGATAGATAGATAGATAGATAGATAGATAGATAGATAGATAGATAGATAGATAGATAGATGGATGGATGGATGGATGGATGGATGGATGACTTTATTAATCAAGGTGTCTTCACAGCCAGGTACCTTAAAAACAAAATACAGTACAATACAATAGGATACAATCGCTGCAATCAGTGCAGAGAGGACATAAGGAAAATATATAGATATGATTGTAATAAATATTATCAATAGTATATAAATAAGTGGTAAGTATACTGGAGTGTGGAGTGCAAAATATAATAGGTAGCCTAAAAGTCCAGTTTCCTGATCATAGGTCTAATAGGCACAAATAATTTGATAGACACAGAACAGATAAGTTGATAGACACAAGTAAGTTGCTCCTTTTGTAATGAATATGCTAGAAAATGAGTTGGATGCGTGGCCAGGTTGGGTCAGTAGAGCAGGCGCACATATACTTGGAGATTTATGCCTCGACGCAGAGGTCCAGGGTTCGAATCCCACATGTGATGATTTCCTGCATGTCTTCTCTCTCTCTCTCTCGCCTTTCTCACCTAGCTGTCCTGTCAAAATTAAAGGCGGAAAAGCCCAAAAATGAGTTGGATGGGACACTGGCCAACTTACTTAAAAAGTCATGAGAAAATAAGCTACCAACAACTCCTTATGACACAAATCACCTGGGACAGTTTTACTGTTTACACACAGGAAGTAAACATGAATCATAATGAGATATACCTTACAGCACTGCAGATTAATTAACGGTTGATCACCTTAAATGATTCTGCTATACGGACTAAATTACATTTTCATCTTTATGGATAAAATGCAGTACTTTGGCTTATGCTTCACTTTATAATTTGCCAAAACCTTCAGTAGCACTTATGTCACCTTGGTTCTTACTTTATAGTTAGCATCCACTTCCACATCTGGTAGCTCAAAACCAGTCCCTGATTTGAGTATAGGGATCGACCAATACCGTTTTTTTCAAGACCGATAGCGATTATTAGTAGTTAATGAAACCAATAACCGATATTTGGAACCGTTATGCATTTACAGTGAAAATGAAAATCTTGAAGTCAAAATTACGATTTTTTTGATTTCAAACTCCAACACAAAAATGCTTTAAGCACGTATTTAATAAATTAGAAACTTCCAACATAATACACAGTAATAGATCAGTCAGATAGTGTTGTGGGGGGGGGGTCAGACTCAGTGGTGAGTGAAATCGAAGCAGAGGGACAGACAAAGAGCTGTAGCCGAGCCAAAGTAGAGCACTTTTTAATTAACTAACTTCATCGGTTATCAGGCAAATAAAATGATGATACAGATAATCTGTATCCCAACATTAGCCACCTTCCAAAAAATACCAAATTGTGGCTAATTCAGGAACAATATTGCTCCCATATTTAGTTTTTACACTGTGCTCTCTCTGTATATTTTCTTTCCTTTTTATTTTATTCCATTGTATTTCTCTCTCTTATTTTTAATAATGTTAATCTGTATTTTTATTTTTAACCAAAAAGTGTCGTGAATTAGCTTCAGCTAAAAACACTATGATATATACATCAGATGACTGTTTAAAGGAACATGCCGACTTATTGGGACTTTAGCTTATTCACCGTAACCCCCAGAGTTAGATAAGTCCATACATACCCTTCTCATCTCCGTGCGTGCTGTAACTCTGTCTGACGGCTCCACCGCTAGCTTAGCCTAGCACAGAACATGCAGGTGAATGGTTCCACTAATCCTACTGCTCCGAATTGTGACAAAAGTGACAAAATAACGCCAACATGTTCCTATTTACATGTTGTGATTTGTAGAGTCACAGCGTGTACAAAAAACAACGTAACATGAGACACAGCCATCTTCTTACTGTAAACATACTGGGAACTATATTCTCAGACAGGTTTGCTGCAAAGCAAATCATTCCGCCCAAGTACTATATTCTTCCGCCTGAGAATATAGTTCCCGGTTAGTTTACGGTTAGAAGATGGCTGTGTGTCATGTGACCTTGTTTTTTGTACAGGCTGTGACTCTACAAATCACAACATGTAAATAGGAACATGTTGGCGTTATTTTGTCACTTATTGGGAGCAGTAGGATTACTTGAACCATTAACCTGCAGGTTCTGTGCTGGCCTGATGCCGCTGGAACCGTCAGACAGCGTTACAGCACGCACGGAGATGAGAAGGGTATGTATCGACTTATCTAACTCTGGGGGTTACGGTGAATAAGCTAAATTCCCAATAAGTCGGCGTGTTCCTTTAAGCTTATCTATGTTTTTTGTATCTGTCCCTACCTAAATAAACGTAAACAAAAAAAAATAATCTGCCAACTGCCAAAAAATGGCCCGATAATCAGCCAGGGCCGATAATTGGTCTATCTCTAGATTTGAGTAGAGGACTGTCAGTGTGGATGTCTCCCCAGCCACGTTTTATTTGTCAAACCCTCAGAAGAAATATGGAGGTACAAGGTTTCTCCCTGACAGCGACAATGTTAATCATTTAACTCAAAAACACAGAAGCATATACCGATAGAAACAGGTCTGTTAATAGAAAAGGGAACCTCATGATCAACATATATATTTGAAGGATTGGTTTCACCTTGGTGCCAGTGGAATACCTAATTAACGGAGAACAGGTCGACTTGTTGTTCCTGATAAATAACTCTGTGTCTCTGTGTCAAGTGAGCTCTGTTGAAGTTAATAATTCATTATGAACAATTATTGATTCATTAATTACGAGCTGTGGTTAGAGTTTGATAGTACACACGTTTCACTGTTGTCCTGTATTCATCCCACTGTATGTTTGTGTGTGCGTGTATGCGTGTTTGGATGTCTGTGTGTGTGTGTGTGTGGTTTTTATAGACACTGTGGCTACAGCAAAGCCTTCCAGGACTCTGATGAGGAGAAGATGCATTACCAGAACGGTCACGGTATGTTTGGCCCATTCCTCAATTATAATTAAAATGTATCGATTGGATTTCATTTTCATGTAATAAAGTTCATCGTTAGAGCAACAACAAAGAATTTTCATCACGCACTGATTGATTACAGGAGCACACATAGGCCTTATTTCCTGCATGCTGTCTCCCTCCCTCTCTCTCTTGCTCTCTCTCGTCTTCCTTCTGTGAGTCATTTCTTCTCTTTCATCAAGTTTTCCCTCCACACACCATGTGACAGGGGGGCTCAGATGTGATGTGGCTCTCATTCTCTGAGATGTGACTAAATGCTAATGTTGTTTATCTTAGTGTCATTCCCCGACGCAAGGTTCTATATCGACCCGCACACATACGAGGACCCCTGCCAGGCGGTCCACGAGTTTGCCCGAGAAATTGAAGCTTCCAGGATCAAAATAGAGAAAATCATTGGTTCAGGTAAATCCATAGACACACACACACACACACACACATACACACACACACACAAACAGAGTGAGAATCATTGGCTGGGCTAACTTAAAATCATTGGTCGGTGTAAAGGCTGTGGTGTGCAGCAGAGAGGAGGATGGCAGAGCGGAATCAGAGCGTTGCGTGGGACTGTCAATCAAAGCTCCTCAGACAGCCAGGGAATACTAACACTGTGTCAGCTCCACAATACACTGTGCTAGATATGACTCCTGCAGACATAAAGAGAAATATAAAGTATAGAATTGAGGAAGACAAATAACAGCAATCACACTGTACGTTCTTCTGAGCTTCAGATAAGACTTAAAGGGCATTTTCACACCAAAAAGTCGGAACCAACGTTCATGTTTTTGTTACATTGTAACATTTGATCCGGTAAGTTTTGCTTTCACACTGCAGTTATGCAAGCGCACTAAAGATCTGTACATGACATAACTTCATCCTGTCGTCATCACGTACGTGAGCCGCGTCTCCCGATACTTGTAATAGATTGGTTTGTAGAAGGGCTTCCCCGTCCTGTCGTATCCTCTCTCTGGAGAGTTTTTGTGATTTTTTTCCAGCTGTCTGCTGCTCTCCCTGTGCTACCGCGGCTCTTTTTGTTTTGTTACACTGTAGAGAAGCAAGACACGGGAGCTTTCATTGGGCTTTGAGGAGCTGGAGCATTTATTTAGAGACAAACTGAAACCACATTGTACTCTTACTACCGCTTAACAAGTAAACTGCTAATTTATTCTCTGATAGCCAACAGCTGTCTGCGTACATTCACTGTCTCTCTCATGTACTCTTTTGGTTGGTGTTTGGTGTTTTAAGCCCCCATCGTCGTCTTCCAGGCAACGCTGCCTGGAAGGCACTAGGATTAGGCAAAGGTTAGGGTTAAGTCGACGGTTGAAACGCTGCCTTGAAGTCAACGTTGGGGGCTTAAAACACCATCAAGCCTTTTGGTTGTACCAAATTTCTACTGTTTGGTCCGGACCGTGGTCCGGGGGAGGTGTGAAAGGCCTCTTAATGAGAAAGAGGCTGATGGATGATTAGATACTTCCAGTTCTGCACATATATGAAGACAGAAAGCCTATAAATTCATTTGTTTCCGTAATCTAACATTTACAATTATTGCTTAAGAGGTGCAGGAATTACCCCAGTGTATTGCAAGCCTGGTGGCCCACTGGGCCTAAGTTCCCTCCCGCCAGGCTTAAGCCACTGGGAATGATGTTTTATGTATTTTAAGACATTTTTTTTTTTTAAAAACTACAGTTTTTTTGCTCAGCTTGAAACTTGTTATATTTTAGCACTGACTTAATGGAGGGCCCTATGGAATCTGTCTTATAGCTTTTTTAAATTCTCAAATTCAGGATTCCATCCGTGATTCTGTTATCACAAAAACTACTGGGCTCCACATTAATGCTGCCATCAGTCTGTGACTGGCCCAAACCGGGCCTTCGTCTGGAAAAAAAAAAAAACTTGCCACAGGGCTAAACAACTTTTCAGGGGGATACCCTGAGGTGGTGGGCACATTGCATGTTGAATAGAGTGGTAAAGAATTAAAGATTGGATGTATTTTGTGCTGAATTGGGATCATTATTGTGTGTGTGTGTGTGTGTGTGTGTGTGTTAAGGGGAGTTTGGGGAGGTGTGTTATGGACGTATGAGACTCCCGGGTAAAAGAGACATCCCAGTGGCCCTGAAGACCCTGAAGGCAGGCTACACAGAGAAACAGAAGAGGGACTTCCTGGCTGAGGCGTCCATCATGGCCCAGTTCGACCACCCCAACGTCATCCGCCTGGAGGGAGTGGTAACCCAGAGTACGTGACTGCTAAAACTACATATTAGTGTGAAGTTGGTTTCAGGATTAATGACTGCATACTAATATTTGACAGAAGATCTGGTTGTTAATGAGTATGTTAATTAACAGTAAAAGTACATTTGTAAGCTACATATATAAGCTTCAGAAGATTCATAATGTCATGTTGGCTATAGAACAACTTGCAAAGCTGTCACAACTTTTGCCGCTTAGTTAGAACCTGAGGTTGATGGGTAGACTGTAAAATGGCGTTTTTCCATTACATGGTACCAGCATGACTCTACTCTACTCGGCTCTACTCGACTCGACCACGGTGCCCCGTCCTCCATTTTCCATTGCAGATTTAGTACCGCCTCATGCCTGAGGCGAGGGTGGCTGGTCGTCATAGCGACGCCGCAGGAAACTGCCGTGACCTAACGCGACACACACACAGAACGTGGAAGGTGTGTTGTTGATTCTCATCATGTGGCTGTTTGTCAGAGGACACATTTAGTTTCTAAAGAAGCTGGAGGCAGCAAAAACACACCGCTAGCTAAACTATTTAAAAATGGTGGGTTTGTTCAGGACCCCCCCGTCTGTCGCTATAGCAATGATGACACAGTGATTAGTGATGATTCTCTCCGACCAATCAGGAGTCTGCAGGTTTTCACGTCACCTTTTGGTATCGCCTCAGCTCTCTGGGAACCTGGACAGAGGTGATACTAAATAAAGTACCTGTTAGCAGGTACCAGGGACTTTTATCAGAACGGAAAACCAAAAAAGGCGAGTAGATTCGAGGTGAGTCGAGCAGGTACCATGTAACGGAAAAATGCCATAAGTGAAGCCAAAACATCTGGACCCCCCCCCCTGGTGGCTGGCTGCAGTATAGGTCATAAACCCCGCCCCTCCATGTTGGCGGATGGGACATGAGCCAAACTAAAAAATCAAAATACACGTCACATAATTTTTTCCTAAAGATGGTTTCTGTCATTTTAGGTAGAACTGATCACGCTGATGTTTGTTGAAGTGATCATTTTTCTGATCAGTTTGATTTTTATCAGTTATTTGATGCTATAAAAACGGGGTGAAACGTCATGAAGGTCAGGTGGGTGTACGGGCGGAACTTCGATACCACGACTCGACCGCCCAGTCACTACTGCGCTAGTCTATATCCACGACGTTCCACTTCTGGGATTGCTCCGTTGCCGCCAGAAATTCCGCCGGATGTCCGTTACCTTCGGTTTTCTTTGTGTTGGCGTTCTAACCTCTGGTGGATTTCTGAGGACTATGGTTAACTGCTCCTCAGATCTCTGCAGGGTAAATCCAGACAGCTAGCTAGACTATCTGTCCAATCTGAGTTTTCTACTCGACTAAAACAACTTTTGAACGTACACACGTTCCACCAAAACAAGTTCCGTCCGGAGCTTAGCACCACCCAAGACGATTGTCATTGGTTTAACGAAATACCATTAAAACAGAGCACGTTTTTCTCCCATCCTGAATTGCTGTGTGGACTAGGCAGACCCTCCTCCGCAGCGCTGTGGAGGAAGGTCTGGCAATCTGAGACTACTACTGTGCAGACCCTGGCTCCAAAATTACAAAATAGTGGCGCCCGTATTCGGGATATTTTGGCTTCACTTTTGTTCAGTGGGAGGAAGTAAATCAGAAAGTAAATCTAACTGGTTCTTAGCTTTCTATAACACCTGAGTGAAACAAAGCAGTCAACTTAACCTAAGAAGGCAGATGCAGTGACAGTCAAGCAGGGAAGCCTATAAAAAGCCGTTTAATGCAGTCTATCAGTGAGACGCCTCAGAAGTCAAATGGTTAGAACTTGAGAGTTCTTCTTTTGGCTTATTCATTCACATATTTGTTGGGGTAAGCCCATAGTTATTCTGAGGCGAAACGGAAGTGTTTAGAGGAAAAGACTTCCTTCAGTATTTCTATGGCTAACTATGTAAAGGTAATAGCTCTCAGTCTGATTTCACTAAAAGTTTTCTTTGCATAAAAAACTATTTATTCATATATTAAATAGTATGAATTCTTTTAGACATCACAGGCAACACATACAGTTAATCAGTGTTGAACATGCTAGTAAGTATATTTGTGTATATATCCTGTAGATATGCAGTTCAGCATACAGTAGGAAGAGTCCTGAAGCTTCCTGTTTGTTCCCTCAGGCAAACCGGCGATGATCATCACAGAGTACATGGAGAACGGCTCTCTGGACTCCTTCCTCAGGGTTGGTAGTGTTTTCGGAAAAGTATCGAAGTGTTAAGTACTTTCCTTGTTTCCTTGCTATGACTGTAGCCTGACGTGGTCATACTCAGACTCTAGTCAGAATATGAGTCTGATGCCGCTCCATTGGGCTGGGATTATGGGTCGTGTTTCAACCGAACCAGGAAAGAAAATGCCTCTGCACTCAATTGGATAGACCTACAACCAATCAGAGCAACAGATAGACCTACAACCAATTAGAGCAACAGATAGACCTACAACCAATCAGAGCAACAGATAGACCTACAACCAATCAGAGCAACAGATAGACCTACAACCAATCACAGCAACGGAGGCAGACGTCACAGAAGCTGCAAGTCAAAGGCAGGCTTCGACAGAGCAAAGGCAGAGGCGGCAGTTTCCGTCTCGTGCGGACGGGTGTGCCAGTGTGTATACATACGTGATCACGGCTCTCTGTTCCTCTTTTAAAATGAATGCGCTGTCGATATCTTCTATAACAGACGCGATGGCAGCCATCTTTCTTGTAAACTAATTCAACCCAAGCGCTCTTTGGCGACGTGGTTGATTACGTTACTGTTGATCATCTGTCCAACATCGTATAAAGCCCACCCTGACAATTTGATTGATCCGAACAGCTCTGGTTGGAGCATAGTTGCTCCACAACGGATCAAGTCCAGACCGAGTTTCCCAACCTCAAATGTTGTGGGCGGGGCTAAGTTCTGCTGGTATCCAGGCTACTATGACTGCTGATTGTCCGGTGAAAAGAATGAGTCACCAAGTTGTTAACTTGTTAAAAAAAATTTAGTGCATTTAGTTTTGATAATCCAATGGATTTTCAGAAGGTTTTATGAGCCTGTTTGAAGGTTGGTAACTGTTCTCAAAACATCTAGGAGAATGCAGTTCATTGATTTATGTTAAAACGTAAAAACCTCCAAAGATGACAAGAAACATCACTTCACTTTACTTCTTTATCAAAGAATTAAAGCCAGGAGAAAGGCACCAGTGGTTTAGAGCAGCAAATATGAAAGTTTTCTTTAGCAAGATGTAAGTTGATTTATCATTGTGTCACATCCACAATGTCAAACAGATCCAGTATTTGCTTATATGAAAATACTGTAGGATTATTACTTGAAAGCAAATCCCTGTCATGTTTTATTCTCTTATCTTGTCTCTCCTCTCTATCTTGATTAAAATCTCTTCTACTATCACTCTCCTCATCTTTTCTGCTGCTATACCATCACGTTTTTTTGATTTTTTGATCTGCCATTAAAACTCTCTCTCCCTACCTCCTCCTCCCCAATGTTTCTCTTTTCTTTCCCTCCTTCCTGTAGAGACACGATGGCCAGTTCACCATCATCCAGCTGGTCGGGCTGCTGCGCGGCATTGCGGCCGGCATGACCTACCTGTCTGACCTGGGCTACATCCACAGAGACCTGGCTGCCCGCAACATCTTGGTGAACAGCAACCTGGTGTGTAAGGTGTCTGACTTCGGCCTGTCCCGAGTACTGGAGGATGACCCCGACGCCGCATACACCACCAGTGTGAGT
Source organism: Sander lucioperca (assembly GCF_008315115.2). Taxonomy (NCBI): domain Eukaryota; kingdom Metazoa; phylum Chordata; class Actinopteri; order Perciformes; family Percidae; genus Sander; species Sander lucioperca. The sequence goes on along the minus strand of NC_050178.1, from coordinate 23,098,087 downwards.
TTTCACATTGAGGCAAGCATTAATGCAGCACACACACACACACACACACACACTCAGACACACATGCACACACACACACACACACACACACACACACATTCAGACACATTCTCACACACACACAAAAAAGAAAGGCAAGGCAAGGTAGCTTTATTTATACAGCATATTTAAGCAACAAGGCAATTCAAAGTGCTTAAAGAGCAGTTAAAAACAATTGAAAACATGCGTTTAAGTTAATATGAAAACAGCTAAAATAGAATAAGACAGGTATGAAATACAAGAATGAAAGTTACAGTCCAGTGCAAGAAGTAAACATTTTCTTTAAAAAAGGCAGCATCAAAAAGAAAAGTCTTCATTCTTGAGTTTTCAGTAGACCTGCAGTTAGACTTTGTTCCAGATATGTGTAGCATAAAAAGTGAACGCTGCTTCTCCATGTTTAGTTCTGATCTTGAAATCCAACATGGCTGCTCCGTGCATCAACAGCAGTGAAAGCTGTAGTAATATACTGTACAGTTTATTAGCACTTCTGTCTTATTTGTGTATCATTAAACCAGTCGTAAAAACACAGTCATGTCCAACAATGTTGTTATGTTGTTTGTATGCACAAAAAACTAATGTGTTGTTATCAACTGGTATTGCTAACAATGGCTAACCTGGATAGAGCAAACCCCACATTGAAATCCAAATTGTTTTAATGAAACACGGTCAACTCGGGTGTGACGTCATTCCCAGCTCCGGCTTCCGAGCTACATGGAATGCACTATCAGTGTCAGGGAACGGCAATCACATGTAATGTAGTCTTTTACGGTATTGTTCCGTTGCCGCCGGAAGATCCGCCGGATGTTCCTCATTTTCGGCCGAATGTCCGTCCCCTTCCTCTTTCTTTGTGTTGGCATTCTAACCTGGTGGATTTGTGAGGACTATGGTTAACTGCTCCTCAGATCTCTGCAGGGTAAATCCAGACAGCTAGCTAGACTATCTGTCCAATCTGAGTTTTCTGTTGCACAACTAAAACTACTTTTGAACGTACACGTTCCACCAAAACAAGTTCCTTCCCGAGGCTATTTTGCAGAGGCACCATTATTGTGTCCGGCGCTCAGCACCACCCATGATGATTGTGATTGGTTTAAAGAAATGCCAATAAACCAGAGCACGTTTTTCTCCTATCCCAGAATTCTGTGTGGACTAGTCAGACCTTCCTTCGCAGCGCTGTGGAGGCAATGCGAGACTACATGTTAAAGGGTCTGAAAAAAAACAACTACTGAACTTCAGCCTTCTAAAATCATGCTAATAATAGCCTTTACATTCCAATATATGGCTTCATATTCCGTGAAATAAAATTACAAGTACAAATGTTCTTTTATTATCTAGGCTATATGTTATTTATCATTCTTATATATGAGGGCAGTTCCACTGAAATCTAACCAAAAAAGTAGCAGCAACAAAAAAGTTGGAGACAAATACGACTGTACAAAAGCAATTCAAACACAATCAAAGTCCCATGAAAGTGAAAGCGAGAGCAAAGTAAAATCATCTTTGTAAGTGCTCCAGTAGAGAGCAGTCCAATATTAAGCCTGGTGAGCACAAATGTATGAAGTCTTCACTAAAAAAAAGCAAAGTCCTTCCAGCGTCTGATGCTATCAGCTCACAGCACACAGATGGAAATCAGCGTTTGACACATTTGTCTGTTACAGTCTGTTAAAGCACCGCTATCAGATTACAGAAAGCTAGGTGATTAGGTGCAGCATCACTCAGAGACATTTTGAAGGGGAAAACGATTGTTAATGATGATATTACAGACAATACTATATAATTATTGGATGATTATAGCTGAAGATTAATACAGTTCACATTAGAACACATTGTCACTCCCAACTCGTCAACATACTGAGGCTTGGTCTGGACTAGGGATGTTAATGATTAACCGTTTAACCGACAATAACAATTTTAACCGATTAATACTATATACATTTAAATGTGTTTTTTCACCACCCACAGCCATATTTAAACAGTGGTTGGGGTCTACCTCCCTGGTGATTGTTGAGGCTGAAGGATGGGTTATGCGTTTGTTTTTTTTCCATCCCCAATTGGATTTAAAGGATAAGGCCATAAAACAATTATATTTTTCTTATTGTAAACAAATCCCAGGATAAAAACAAGACCAACAATGCACCAATCCCATTCATTCCTACTGAAGACGTAAATCTTTAAAAACAAATATATCATTTCACTTTAAAAAAAATTTTTTTTCTAAAACAGCTGGGCACTATTAGCCTGACAAGCCAGACCCACATCCAGATGTTGGGACTGGGAACTCACCATTGGCAGGACTTAATCCGAGGGGTGGGATAAACGGTTGTCTTTCAAATACACTCTGCACTCATAGCCAACCAGAGCAACGCTAGTTGATAGACTCAATTTTTGCCGTATCCGGTCGGCAAAACTCCGAACACATCTTCCTTTTTTAAGAATGACTTCAGTGCCGTTCTTCGTTCTTTTCTCAAAGAAAAGCTTAACTCCAAGTCTTCCAGAGTCGCGGCCAAAGCCGATTCCAAAGACCGCTGTTCTCCAGCAGCAGCAGCCATCTTCTTTGTTTTCAAGTAGCAGGGAATTCACGCGGAACCGTCGCAACTCTGCCGTCATTATGTTCAGCCCCGCCCACCGACTCTATACACGATGTGATTGGCCTGACCAGAATTTGGTTTTTCCAGCTCGCAAGCCAACGGAGAGTTGCTAGACGACCCTGGCAGGGTGCGTCTAGATTTCTAGACTAGGGCACTATAGTTTTAAGCAAATTTTACAAAAACAGAAGAAAACAATGCATTTATTGGGGACTATTTTCAAAGGTGGATTAATACACATTTGTTGCTTGTGTGAGTATTTACAGCAGTAGGACAGTGTTTGAGCGATTTAGTCAAAACAAACTGTGTCACCCGGTATGGCCTATTGATGTGTTTTTAACAACAATGGAGCTTTATGGCACCGAGGAATAACATTTAGCTGGCTTTAGATGCAAAGACTACTTTTTTGAAGGGTACATTATTCATTATTATTAGTCTTTTCATGTGAGTTCTTTGACAATAATAAGAAAATATGGAATATAGCCAGACTAACCCTTTAAACTGAGATTATGAGTTTGGTTCTATAAACTCAAGATGTATAAATCTGCCTTATAAAGTCTGATACACCCTGGTAAAACGTCAGCCTGGTCTCACAGAATTCTGTGAAATGATCACAAACTGTTAACAGCGCATTACGTGGTAGTTTTCATGTGTGAAAATTCCGTGTGGCCACCACGGAATTCAATGCCAATGTAAAGTCAATGAGAAGATGACGTAGCATTAGGAGCGACTACGGTAGCGAGTAGTATGAAAGCCCTAAAATCTGCATAGGGAGGTTGGTTGGGGGGGGTGGATGGGTCAAGCAACACAGGACTTTCACCCAGGAGACCGGGGATCGTATCCCGCGTGTCAGGATTCCTAAACCCAACGGTCGCTTTCTTCTTTTCCTAAACCCAACCGTCCCGTTGTTGTCCCACGTGTCATGGAAACGTAAGCCCACCCACGACCTTTTCCTTAACTTAAGGGGCCGTGTTTATTTAACGGAATTCTTCCGTGGGCCCATCACGGATTTTTTTGCGATTCCATGAAACTGCCACAGATTTCGATTTAAGGGGCCGTGTTTCACGGAATTTCACGGAATTCTGTGAGATCAGGTTGTAATACTTCATTATGCTCCTGACAGGGCGGGAAAATTCCAATCCGCTGGACAGCCCCAGAGGCTATTGCCTACAGGAAGTTCTCCTCATCCAGTGACGTGTGGAGCTACGGAGTGGTCATGTGGGAGGTGACGTCCTACGGAGAGCGACCATACTGGAACCTCACCAACAGAGATGTAAGCACTATTTGTTAACCAACTAACTAGGCCGGCAACTAACCGGCCTAGTTAGTAATAATCAACTTAATCTGTTGATTATTTTCTTGATTAATCGATAGTTGTTTGGTCGACAAAATGTCACAAAATGGTCAAAAATGTGGATCAGTGTCTTCCAAAGCCCAAGATGATGTCCTCAGATGTCTTGTTTTGTCCACAACTCAAAGATATTCAGTTTACTGTCACAAGGGGGAGAAGAAACTAGAAAATATTCACACTGAAGAAGCTGGAATCAGAGAATCTTTTGGCTTTTTTTGATAAAAAATGACTAAAACCAATCGATTATCAAAATAGTTAGCTGATTAATAAGAAAGCTGACAACTAATCAATTAATTGATTAGTTGTTTGGTCTATAAAATGTCAAAAAATGGTAAGAAATGTTGATCAGTGTTTCCCAAAGCCCAAGATGATGTCCTCAAATGTCTTGTTTCGTCCATAACTCAAAGATCTTCAGTTCACGGTCACAGAGGAGAGAAGAAACTAGAAAATATTCACATTTAAGAAGTTTTATTTTCATAAAAAATTACTCAAACAAATTAATCGATTATCAAAACGGTTGGCTGATTAATTTAATAGTTGACAACTAATCGATTAATCTTTGCAGCTCTACAACTAACCTATGTATCTTCATAGCAGACGCTGTAGTCTCATCCATATTTTGCTGTACATGTGCAGGTGATCAAATCTGTGGAAGAGGGCTACAGGCTGCCTGCTCCTATGGGCTGCCCTGGTCCTCTACACACACTCATGCTGGACTGCTGGCAGAAGGATCGCAACGAGAGGCCACGCTTTTGCCAGATAGTCACTGTTCTTGACAAGCTCATCCGCAACCCAGAGAACCTGAAGTCAATGGACACACTCTGCAGGTGGGTGGGCCACTGAATAGATCCATGTTTGCAGTGAAGCAACATGGGTGCATTGTGTCACATGCCTGGTAGTCTTTTGATTTAATTTGGCCAGACAGTTCGCCAACATTTAATCAAATATTGGTTCATGTGATTAGCGGATTAAGCTGCAAATCAAAGCATGACACCATCTGCGAGGGGCTGAGAAGATGAGCTCCTGGACAATATATGGTGACAGACTGTTAGGCCACTAAGTATCTGTCCTGGTGTGGGAGGCAGAGTAAATCCAATCTCATCCCGCTGCTATCAAACATGAGCGCGGTGGGATAAAGTTGCAGCCTAAAGTTTCCCTCAAAGTTATCTGGCAAATGAAGCGAGCGGTCCTGTTCGTTTTCCAATAAGCTCATTTCTGATGGACGCGCTGTGCGTTAAGTAAAAGCCTAGCTGTGATATTGACATTGATCCACAGTGAATCTGGGAGCAGGTTTGAGAGGACACCCGGACCAAAGCTGGACCTGTGTAAATTGCTCAGTTCAGATCCCAGGTCTTATGAAGTCAGTGGTGCATGGTATGATGCATCTGTGTGTGTGTGTGTGTGTGTGTGTGTGTGTGTGTGTGTGTTGAGAGAAGTGGTAGGTAGAGGAACAGGCAGAGAAGGAGGAGTGTGAAGGATTTCTCCCTGTATTAATCTACTCAAAGCAGCCATCCTACAACCACAGCCACCACCTCTTCTCTATCATTTTAACTGCTATTGATTTTCTGCCTCAGTTGCTAGCGCCTTTCAAAGTCCCCCTTTCCCCCCCAGTTGCTCTGCCTCTTGCTCACTTTTTGCCTCTTTTCTAATTTTCTAATATTTTTGTCTTCCCATTCATCTCTCTCTCTCTCTCTCTCTCTCTCTCTATCTATCTCTCTCTCTCTCTGTCTATCTATCTATCTATCTATCTATGGCCATCTGTCTCTCTCTCTTGGCCGCAGTTTAAACAGTCCTTCTCTGATGGAGAGAGCTATCCCCGACTTCAGTAGCTGTAACTCAGTAAACGAGTGGCTGGACACCATAAAGATGGGTCGCTACAAGGACCACTTTGCAGCAGGGGGGTACCAAACTCTGGGACACGTCATAAGCATGAACCAAGGGTAAGTACTGACCGTGATGGAGAGTGATAACAGCTCAGAGGTGATGCTGAGGTGTTAGCTCTTGGCAGTAGTTAGATGCTGGGCTCTACTAGCCATTGTATGTAGCTTAAAGACCCTGTAGGGCAAATGTGTCAAACTCAAGGCCCACAACTTAAGGTTCACAATAAATTTTGGCCTGCCTAGTTGTGCGCCAAACCAAAAAGACAGTAAACTGTTTTTCAAACTGCAATTACGTGACACTCAAAACGGAATTTGGCAGATTTTCCCAGACTTTGAGACTCAGAAATTCCCACTCAACCAGTGAGATTGAATATTCAGGCCTGTGAAACAGGTTGCTGTGAGTTGGCTGTGTGGTAGCCTACTTTTAAAAATGTAATCAGAATTTCAGCTTTGCTAAATTCTGTGGTGTTAAGGAACTTTTTTGCTGACTTTTGTAGGGCTTTATGTTGACCAAATTGTATGTTAGAAGGCTATATGAGACATGCAATATAGCAGTCAAAAATATTTTACTTTTTTTTTCGGTTAAATAAAAGCATGTCAGTGAACTATACATGTCTGGCCATTTTCCAGTGTGGCCCTTAGTGAAATTGAGTTTGACACCCCTGTATGTAGGGTGAGAAATCACTGCACTCAAACTGGGCTCAAACTGTTTGATTGTTACATTGAAGTAAGTTGCAGCTTCTGCACACTTGAAACATTATAAACTCCTCCTTGTAAATCTCAGAAAATCAGTTTGATCACTGTCATGATTCTGCACCGTTCATTTTCTTTGTTAATTACCACCTCCACAGTTTCATCTAATGAGCCTCTTCCATTGAACTCCGTCAAAAGCACAATAAACCCAGTGCCTTCATATCTGAGCCTGGGGTCAGGCTCTTAGTTTGTTCCTTTTTCAATCAGCCTTCAAGTCTGTCCTTCACAATTATCAATATACACTATAGGACCACATCCCTCTGCAGGTAAATTACTTTGATCCTCTTGCAGCAAATCGTGCGGTGTATCTCACATAAAAGCTGATATCCAAATAATATCAAATAAGATAATAATCTGTACTGGCCACAAACAAATGAAAGACGGTGGAGGGGTTACATTGTGAGTAATAATCTTACTCTGAATGTCTTTTTAACAGAACTGTTCACATTCTATCTAACTCTAATTGCCTCTACTTTACCGAGTCTTTGATCGGTGTCAAGCTACTGTCAGTGAAGCTCAACAGTTCTTGCAGGTTTTTCACCTTAAAAGGCCCATCAAATACGGGTTAAACTCTCTGAGGCACTGGAAAGCTTTTAATGTGAAATATCTGTATAGGAGGGGTGTCCCGTGGCCTAGTGGTTAGGAGACAAACCATTTGATCCTAACATCCGTGATTCAATTATGGCTGAGGACCATGGACTGTAAAAATAATGGACAGGGCTTCTGGGGCTGAAAAGTGAAGCCAATGTGGAAGTACCTTAAAACGGCATTCTATCTCATTTCCTCCAAAAAGAAGTCTGTTTCTATAGAAGTCAGTAACCTCAGTGAACATTTTCACAATGAGTTTATGGTGTCACTCGGTAGTTTAAAGTCTTCTTCAATACAGCATGATGTTCATTTAGTAAATTATGGTCCTATTTATTTTAAAATAGACGATAAAGCAGCGGGTGCTTTAGGGCCGTGGTTACACCCGACCTGTCAGTCATTTTAGAGGCTTAGCGATGCTAACCATGTCACTGTGTACATTAAAATAGGCATGAACTTTATTTGGGTGTCCATGTTTTCATCTTAAACTTTGACCCTCTCACTGTGTGTGTTTTCACTTCATCAAAGTTAATTGGAACATTTGGGTCGCCTATAAATGTCTTGTTCAGCGTTCTGCCAACCAAGCTAGCTAGTTACTGCTAGCCTTAGCTGGTAACTTATGAGTAAGTTTGCAGATTTTCTGTGCAGATGAATGGTGGCAGTACCCAGAGGTCTGCATTAACCCCACGTGTTTTTCCAATGGATGATTCACTTCAGCCGGTTGAAAATCAGCAACTTTCCCTCTTTAGTGTTTAGCTTAGCGCAGCGCCATTGCAACACTGGCATCCTCCTCAGCTTCGCCCTCTCATCAAAAATCATCCAGTTTAAAAAAAAAAAACAAGATGGTGATTGCCAAACTCGAGCCTTTAAAACGACAGACCACAAACCAATGGGTGACATCATGCTACGTCCATTATTTTTACAGTCTATGCTGGGGACCTCTATTGCACGTCATTCCCTTTTCTCTCAAACATCACTTCCTGTGTGTGTGTGTGTGTGTGTGTGTGTGTGTGTGTGTGTGTGTGTCGTGCAGGGACATCCAGAGGCTCGGAGTGACACTGATGGGCCACCAGAAGAAGATCATGACCAGTGTCCAGCTGATGAGGGTACAGGTCCTCAACAAGAGTGTACCATCTGTGCATGTATAACTCCAACACTGAGGTTTCTCTCTGCTGAAATCTAGAAACCCAGGCTTCTGTAAGGTCTAGAGGGACTCCGTGGAATTCAAGATGATCTGATAAGCGATACGTGGGAACTTTACAAGACTTTTTCCCGAAGAGATTGAAGAACAAAATGTGAACGGTTTTAACTACAGAGCAAGTAAACATGGGACTTCTTTGGGACAAGTCCGACCTTTCATTTTTTTTCCTATCTGATTGCATTTTCTGAGTTTAAACGTCTTGTTTATAAATGGAAAGACTGCCTTAATTACCACAAATTGTTTTAATTGTATTGTCTATAAAGAGAAGATAATTTATCAATCATGAATTTATCAGAGAAATATGATTTACTGAACCGGGCAATAGTAAGAGTACATGGAGTGATGTAGAGGGTGGGGATGGGGGGGGTGTTTTCTGATGATACTTGCTGCCTCTACTTCAGTACCAGCTTGAGGAGAACGTGGCACAGAAGGAGGCTCGAGCCAGAAAAAGTGGAGAAAAGTGAGATAGTGCTCACCCAAGTTGCCAGATCGTCTCCACAGCGGAGAAGACCTATTTCACCCCAGGCTATTAATACCAACAACAGGCACATTTCTCCGCCGTCTAACCTTGATGAATGAACCCAGGAGAGCCCTGGAGCCCTCTGTCCAGTTTAAAGCTGTGTGGCGCACAACTACTGTACTTGGAAGATGTGTATGATTCAGTTACGGTGCACTTTATTCTACAATCTCTCTGTGATGTGGAGGCTTTGCAGTTGTGTCACAAATCTCCTCTCAGCCACAACTGGAGTCACAATGTTGGTCTGTTAAAGAATTAGCTTGTTTGAAAATATTACATGAATAATGACTAACTATACAGTATAAAACCCAAGAAGAAAAAGATCTATCTAACATTTAGTAGTGTATGAAGTTGTTCGCTCATGAGATTTGTTTCCAAACTTTCTTCACTGTGACAGTAAACTGAAGAGAAAATATATTTAAATTACATGCAATAAGTTTAAATATGCATACAACATAATGGCCATTTCAAAAACTTTGATAAATACTGCATGATGCATTTTCAGTATATTTCGGGATTTCTTCTTATACCTCTTATTTCAATTACTGAATTTTATCCAAATGCATTGCTATTTAAAATAAATTTCCAATTAGATTTAAATCAATAGCAAATGTTTTTCAAATTCACTTCAAGTATTGCAAATCTATTTCAGTTTTGAGTGTGAAAGTTCATTCTTGACCTGGTAAGAGACCCTTGAAAAATGACCCCATATTTACGTTTTATTGTTAAGCCGTGTCCTCTAGTGGAAGTAGTAATTATGATGGGAGCAAAGCAGGAAATCATTTACCAAGGTACTAAGACCAAAAAAGTCTGTTTAGGTTGGATGGATGGGTCAAACAAACACATGACTTTCACCCAGGAGACTGGTGTTTAAAATAAAAGTAAACGGCGAGTAATTTTAACTTTACGTAGCAAATGGAAGTACGTCACCTTCTATGTCACGTCACGTCATGATACATCATGTCACGATTTAGACTTTAAATTGAAAATTGATCGAAATGAGCCTTCTGATCTCGACTTTCAAAATCAGAAACAGGATTGACGATTCCCCCACTATATGTAAACAAACATGACAGGTCTCCATGGTGCATTCATGTGCACCTAGTTAAACTATTGGTACGAACTGCGCCTCTAAAAGAAATCAATGAAAAACTCAAACTGTTGTTGCAAAGTATCCTTCTGTCATGTAGTGGCCTTTATTGTGGCATTGCCGTCCCTGTTGACGAATAATGTTTAAATAGAATGGAGACCATAAAATCGAAAGTCGAATCGTGACACCCCTAGTACATACGCATGGAAGCAAAGTTATGTAACAAACAAACGGATTTTAACCCAAACCACAATCTTTTTTGGTGTTTTTTAGTTTGATAAGTTAACCCTAACCAAAGGTACAGTACACACACAAAAAAAATTGGATTGGTTGAAATCCAGGAACATCCAGATACAGCTAGTGAGTGGACCCTCAACTAAGATTATTTTGTCAAACTCTTTCAGTTCTATTGTTTGTCTAGTTCAATTGAAACTGCAAAAAAATATATTTAAATATATTTTTTAATATATTACAATATAAACTTTTCAAGGCATGCTTTTCCTTGATTAGTTTCAGATACAGTAATACATTCATGCAGCTTAAAAGCATTTTTTTTAAATGCATTTGGAAGATCCCATATATTGAAAATGTATTTGAAATGTATGAGGCCAAAATTAGCATCAGTTATTGCTTTTTTGCTTTTTGTTTGTTAGCCAAATATCATTTAAGCAAAGCACCTGGTATCAATGCTAACTGACAACTAGATGCTAACTCTAGCTTCTACTACATTTACTACATTACCTAGTGTGTAAGCTAGGTGTACAACAGAAGAGTGCTAATTAGCTAAGCACATATTAATTTCTTGTCTAACTCCTGCTAAAATATTGAAATATAAAATGTGTGTTTGTGAAAGAATTATCAGTAAAAGAAGGCAGCACAAAATATCTGTCCGCTGAATTCTGTTTCAACACTGAACAACACCAGTTTATCGTGATTGTTCCCGGCCTACAACATGGCTGCCAGTGTCCCACTTAGCACCCAATGTTAGCTTAATCAGTTGTTTAACAGTTGTTCATTTGACAGTGGTTCATAAATTTAAATACAAAATTAAAGCAACACTAGAGAACTTTTCCCACTTTGGTCCCCCTACAGGTTGGAAGCGGAATTGTCCATTACAAACATTATGCAAGTTTGCCAGATCGGGGAGCGGATCTGTAGTTCGAATGAACTATGGCCACGCCAAGACCCGCCCTACGAAGCAGCTCGATTGGTTGGGGTTAGGCCTTTGACCTCGAGTGGTTAAGGTTAGGATAGCCGATTGGTCAGGGGATAGGACCTGAACAAATGGGGTTACGTTACCTTGCGTAAGCATGGACGACTGGCCAATAAATGCTATTGAAGGGCGGGTCTTGGCGTGGCCATAGTGGGATTCGTAATATCGCGAACTGGACAATGTAATGTAACGGACAATTCCGCTTCCAACCTGTAGGGGGACCGAAGCGGGAAAAGTTCTGTAGTGTTGCTTTAAGTAACTCCTGACTGCCAAACCTGCAAAATTGTGTACAGCATTTTTATATTTCCCTAAAACTCCCCTTAAATGTTAATCCTTAAAAATCCTTAAATATAGGCTAACCCAATCTAAATATACTGTACATCTTTTTAGCTTTCTACAAAAATTAGACATATATTTGTAGATCGTCCACTATACAACCCGCTTACCAGTTATCAGCCGATTGAATGGGCGCTACCATAGATATGGCCCTAGTCTACCTCCTTGTTGGCTCAGTAATCCGTTATCATCCATTGCTAAATTGGATCACCAATCTGCATCAATATTCTACTCTTGCGACACTGTAAAGCCCAGTTCAGACCAAAGATTTGCGACGATACAAGTTGAAACTTGCAACTCCTTGCAACGAGCCGGTCTGCAGCGTTCTAAAACCTGCCAGTTTCCACCAATGAGACAAGTGTATCATCTCCATAACTACGCCTCTTTGTACTTCCGTTCTGACTTTTAGGCTTTTTTGCAGCTGGATATATCATTTGTTTCATGTAAGTAGGAATGTGGATAACGTTAGTGATATTGAGATGCTTGCTACAGTTGCATCATGATGAATCGGCGAAAACACGTTTTATTTTGGGCGCTCCCTCTCTTCAGTCACTCTACCTCGCTTGACCATATAACGTTACCGTGCTTTCGGGTGGTCATTGAGGCTCCGTCTAAAACTCTGCCATTTCGACCAGCTGGATTATGGATCATTATAATGGACCAGCTGACTTCTCTATTGGCTGGTGAAACAGGCAACGTCCCTTATGTTCTAAAACCAGCCTCTGCGGCTTGAACAGCTGAGTCGCAGCGACACCATCAGCTGGTTTGAGTGGAGCTGAGACAGGCCGGTTCAGACCACTGCAACTTTTCCCTGCAACGTTCTGCAATCTTTGTCTGAATTGGGCTTAATGCTGACCTAACACCAGACGACATTTCAAGCAATTCCACTGTCGTAGACAAATTTCTAATATCAGAATGAAATCATGACAGTCTTGCCAGAGTTGGGGCGCGCTCCTGTCGTCTCAATCATTTGGTGTAATGTGGTCACAAAACTCAGTCCGAGTCAGTCTTTTTCCCGTCTTGGCGTTGTAAAGTATTAAGTCTTGGTAGCATTTTTTTTTAACAGTCTTTGCTTGGTAGTGATGTTAAATCATGTGAACATTGTCAACAACCAATGGGTGCTCTTCCACCAGCACCAAACAGGTAGCAGCAAACAGGCTAGAGCCAGTGTTGTTATGGTGCTGCGCTAGGCTAAATGCTAAAGAGGTAAAGGTGCCGATTTTCAACCCTTCTGAAGCAAGACATCCAACAGAGTTTTACTAGCGGGTAAACGCGGAGCTCTGGGTACTGGTGCCATTCATCTGCATTTACGGCAGAACAGAAAATCAGCAAACTTTCCCTTAAGTTACCAACTAACGCTAGAGGTAGCTAGCTAGCTTGGTTACATTTTTTAAAACAAATCTACAGTAGATGAAGTCTTGAGAATTGTGACCCTGCAAGACCCCCAGTCTTTGCAAAATCTTGTAGTCTGTGACTGAAAACTCAGGGACATTATGACGGATTGTTTTTAGGTGTCTATTTTATCAACTGGGGGTCTGTGGTTTTAATTTGTGTAGTTTAGGGGTCCTTGACGTGAACATTTTTAGGATCAGTGTTGGGGAAGTTACTTTTAAAAAGTAGTGTTTGCTCATTACTCGGTACTTCTTAAAAAAGTAATCTGTTACTTTACTTAGTTACCCAATATGGAAAGTAACTTTTTGCTTTACTCGTTACTTTTACGTTACTTACTAAAAGCAGGCGTCTCTGGCAGAGACTGAAGTTAATTATACCAAAACTATCTTTGACCATAAAGCCAATCTCTGGTTTATCAGTGAAGTGTCTGAACCCGCAGGCTGGATTCTCTCCTCACAGAGGGACGGCTGATTCATTATGAACGAGTCCAGCACGGGTTGAATGCACATCAGCAGGTCATTGGTGTTAGTGTATACTATGTAATGTCTGTATCGACTTGTATCGGTCGCACAGCCACGATGGTCCGTGCATTGTCGTAGACACATGCAGCCTCTTTTCTGGAAATCCTTGCATGTCCGTGCGACCGACACAAGTCCGTGGACAGCGGTCCGCTGCGTGTATGTATGAGGCCATCACCACCGCATCCATCTGTGAGGTTGTCAGCTTTGTGTCTGCCTGGCTCAGAGCGCCGTCCAGCAAAAAGCCACGAAGCTTAAAAGCTCTCAAATGTTAGCTTTGGCTGCTTCTCGCTTGCCATGATTACTCTGCTACCAGCCTCTGTCACGTCCCGTGTGGAGCTTGTGAGCGCGCAGCTGAGAAGGCAGTGTCGCTGTCAAATCTGTCCCTGGGAAAAGTAACGTTGCGCCAAATTGAAAAAGGAACTACGTTTCGTTACCAAACACGCGTTACACTACTTTTTACCCAAAAGTAGTTATGTTACCCAACATTGTTTAGGAACTGCTGTTTTACTAAACCTAAGTAGTTTTGTTGCCTAAACCTAACCAAGTAACGTGCGTTTTGTTTGAATTAACAATTGGACTTCCAGAGCGTTATGCCACGCTATCGGCGACTGTTACCATATGAATAGGTGATAACGGCCTTCTGGACCTACTGGTAGGCATAGCAGGCCACTTCTAACCATATCTGTGAGGCTGATAAACATTGCCCATTCAATGGAGTGATAACATCCAAAATGGGAGACTATACCCAAGTTTTCGTGTCAACATCTTCGAAGTAATATTTTGCTGGGAGGGTGTTACACCTGAAAGCCCTCTTATTTTCTTGGCATTCATGAACAAAATGGTAGCGAATCTTGTTTACTTCAGTGGATATTTTGGAATTAACGCCAACATGAATACTTATCAGTGCAATAATTCTGTACCCCAGAGTACATATGTGAACACATTGTTTTTGTGTGAATACTGGGAATATAATATAGTACACATAAGCTACACAGACTGTAAAATAAAGTGATACTTGTGATCAAATGTGATGACGCTGTTCATGCCTCAGTGTTGATGAAAAGGCGAAGAACATGTGAGTGGAATGTTAATATCTAAAGGCTCTGAAAAGTACATAATCAGCCCTAATTTATACCCTTCTCCGTGCCATCAAGAGAATGTCTTTTTCTTGTGCACCTCGGTCGGTTTTCCTCTAGAAGATTGATGTCAGTTTTTTATTAGAGAAGAACCTCATGATATTTCTTGAATATGTATTATAGTGGCATTTCACTACTGGTTTCTTTAGGATGCTTTTGAAGACACTGGACTTGAACTGAAAACCCATATTTTATAAAGTTAGGATATGTTTTGCTAGATGAATTGATTTATAATGTATACAGAGAGTTCAGTCACGGGAAGGAAGAAAAAAAAAAGAAAGCAACCGGATTTATTCACATTTCATTATTTATTCATGCTCATTTGTTTTCCAAATAATACAACTCTGAGATGTTTTATTAAAGTTGATGAATCATCCTTGTTGCTAATGATAAACCATAAATGTGCAAACTGTCCATAAATACACAATAAAGGAACGTTTGTCTGTGTGTGACTGCAACAGTAATTTTCCGACTATTTCTAATAGAGAGAGCTCATTTCAGTTTCACTTGCTTTTGGTTCTTAAAGGTCCCATGGCATGAAAATTTCACTTTATGAGTTTTTTTTAACATTAATATGAGTTCCCCCAGCCTGCCAATGGTCCCCCAGTGGCTAGAAATGGTGATAGGTGTAAACCGAGCCCTGGGTATCCTGCTCTGCCTTTGAGAAAATGAAAGCTCAGATGGGCCAATCAGGAATCTTCCCTTTATGACGTCATAAGGGGAAAGGTTACCTCCCCTTTCTCTGCTTTGCCCGCCCAGAGAATTTGGCCCACCCATGAGAGAGAGAGAGAGATCATGGCTTGAAAACAAGCAAAGTGGCAGTTGGTCAAGACCACACCCCCACCCTCCACTTTGCCCCCCCCCCCTCCTCCTCAATAGCATTATAATAAATAATAATAATAATAATAATAATAATAATAATAATAATAATAATAATAATAATAATAATAAAGCTACAGACACAGAAATGGCACATCCTAAGGAAAGCTCATTGTGGGACTGGCTCTAGTGGCTGTAATTCTGCACCAAGGCTGAATTTCAGGAAAGAGACTTCAGATACAGTATTAGGGGACCACTAAGGTCTATATAAAGAGACTTCAGATACAGTATTAGGGGACCACTAAGGTCTATATAAAAGAGACTTCAGATACAGTATTAGGGGACCACTAAGGCCTATACAAAAGCATCCAAAAAGCAGCATGTCATAGGACCTTTAATGTTTGCACACTTTTAACGTCACTGGAGCAGTAGTGGTTGAATGCAATCAAAATAATAATTTAAGTTGGTTTAACTAATATTGTTTATAGGAGAAAAAACACTCTGGGTTGTTTGCATGTCTTTAAACCAATCACAATCGTCTTGGGCAGCGCAGAGACGGTGGCTCTGCTAAATAGTCTCAGGAAGGAAGTTGGGTAACACTTTACAATAAGGTACACGAAAAAATAGGTAGTTAAGGATTAGTTACTGTTTTTGAAAGAGTAACGAATGATTAGTTACTGTTTTTCAGAAGGGTAGTTACTGTTGTTTGAAAGAGTACTCTTTCAAAAAACAGTAACTACCCTTCTGAAAAACAGTAACTAATCATTAACTACCTATTTTTTCGTGTACCTTATTGTAAAGTGTTACCGGAACTTGTTTTAGTGGATAATTTGCACCCTGCAAAAGTAAACACCACATAAAATATTAAATGAAGTTAACTGATCACACAATACAGTAACGTGAGCTATTTAAATTAGCTGGATACATGGTTAGACCTCATTTGCTCTTACCAGTGTATCACTGTGTGTACTTTGTCTACAGCAATCCCACCAAACAGTCCCAGTTAGATAATAAATGCCGTAAACATATTCTTTGTAAATCTTTATAATCATTCCCTGAAAGAACCAAGCAGGCCTGTCTTGTTGCACAATCCAAATTTTCTTCAGCCGGCCGTCAGAAGTCAGCTGTGAATAAATAATGTCTGTTTACCAATAAAACTAGTTGAGAGGCTTAAATAAACAGCATTCACCTTCTGTTGCACTCATCCTCCCTGCATGGAATTTTCTATGGATCCATCCTGACAAACATGAAAGACATCATCATGTAGTCCTGAATGCGCCCTCTGAGGGAGATTTGCTCGAGGAGTGGTGCATCATTTAAGCAATCACCTCACAAAACCTCATTTTTAATGAGTATTTTTTTGTGTTCAGAGAGGGCGGAGCTCGAGAATTCATCAAGGACACAATCATCATTACTCCGTCTGGATGGTCATATACAAGAAGCATATTCATAGTCACCCTGAGGTGTTTGATCAGGAGTTCATCTGAACTTTGCGGCACCATAACGCTCACTCTGCAACACTCAGGTTGAAAACAATTGACTTTGACTTCCTTAATGCACATTGCTGAGTTTTTGAATTGAATTCGAAAGTAAATTGCTTTTTTTTTCGTGCGGGAATGAGACCTGACCCAGCTCTGAAACATCATTTCGTGCTCAGCCTGAATGGGGAATGGGCCTGATGAATCTGTGTCTGAGTAATTGTCCTTTCCTTCACCTTAGGAGGGCTGTTAGGAGATAATCCTCTCCTTGGTGAAACAAGACCTAACACAACATCATTAATCTCATTACTAAGGCCGTGTTGCTTTGTTGCCACAGAGTCCCACGCCCAATTATCAACCACAGACCTGTCCCCATGACGATGGCGAGTCCCGCCCATCGCTAACGACCATCTACACTGTCCCCTGATTGACTTCTCTGAAAAGCGGCGGTGGTAGCACTTTGTATCTGCAATCAGGCACCCTCCGAGCCTCGGCTGCGTCCGTGTCCTCATGTCCCCCCTGATGTCCTGCGGTTGACTGCAAACGGAGCACAAAGCTGATCACGACAAGAGCGGCCTTGCCGTTTCTTATCGCCTTGCAGCAGGTCCGCATCACGAGGGAGCGGCAGACAATGCAGATGGATTTAAACGCTCAAGCATTTATTGTCAAGTTTGCTTCTGTCATAAAGTAGCAACAATACAAATTTGTTAACAAGCTTTCAAATCTGTGTAAATCTCTGCACAGTCATTATGAAGTCTTTGTGAACAACCTTGGAACAATGCATGTGTTATAGTTTGCAATGTTGTAATTCCACCAGCATATTTCATCAAGTAGCCTACAATCCGTGAGAGCTGAGCGAGAAGCAGTCACTGAGGAATGCCTTGTCAGTTCCCGCTGCCTGCTACTACCATCGGTAGTTTTAGTTTTGTTCTTCATTGTTTTTTCTTCACTGCCGTGGGGGGACTTTTCCCTAAACAAAACACAAAATATCTCTCAGCTCCAAAACACTTTATTTGACAAAATTGGAAAAAGAATTCATCACCACAAAATGTGATTAATACGCTATAAGATAGGTAGGGAAAGAGGATTGAACACTGTGTTCAAGAGCAAACTGTTGAATGAGGCTGAAGCTCTTAGTTCAGTGAGAGGCCACCCTGCCTTTTCAACTAAAGAGCAGTAACATGGAAGCATTTAATTTTGTGCAGAGAACAACCCAATGACAATTACAATGAAAAACCTCCTGAAGGAAATAAACAACTTATGTAAATGTGCCAGAGAGATAGAAACTTCTGGTAAATTACCAGTGTCAGTGTGTACATGCATTTTAGTGTGTGTGTGTGTGTGTGTGTGCGTGTGTGTGTGTGTGGTGGAGCGAGTGAGAGAGTGACGGGGATTAGCTTTGGAGCGAGTACCAACTCCAGCGGTGGAGAAACAGTGTCTCCCTTGTTCGTTCTGACCGCGGTGGGAAATCTGTAGCAGGAAAAGTTAACCCTCTCCTTTATTTCATGTTGTTTATGGAGAAGGAGAACTTAGTAGAGGGAAATGCGACGCTTCCAAGCCCAGCCAAGCTGAACAATCAGTTTTTGCGGTCTGCGTGACATGTAGTTACATTTCTGGGGAGGTGCACATCAGGCTACAGCATACGGTTTGGCGAAGGGTCCGTATATACGTGTACGTAGGTACGTACCTACGTACCTACGTACGGCATAGATTCAACGCAGAACCATGAATCAATCGAATCAAATCAAACTCTGGAGCGGTTTGTTTGTGGTATAGCGTCGCCCACACATACATACACACATACATACATACATACATACATACATACATACACACATACATACATACATACATACATACTGTAGGAGCCATACATTGGGTTTGATTAGTCTTTTATTATCTTTCCTCCTTTTTGCGCTATTGTGTATGTGCACTCGCATAGTGACGTCGTTGGTTACTGTGGGTGACCGGGGGTGTGGTGTCTGTATTAGTGCGTTTCTGTGTTCACCTGTGCGGGGCAGCGGGGTGTTTGGATGATTGCTGCAGGGTGAGCACGTGGAGAAACTTTCTGAAGACGCGTCACGCTGAACCATTGCACTTGATGGGATGTCTTTATTGATCCATTTCTCAAGCTTAGCAAGAAACAGCACTTACTTGAATTGATGCATTTCATAAGCCGTGCAAAGATACCTCAGACAGTGCAGTAACAGAAGACGACGAAAGTGACGGTCAACAGACCCTCAAGACTTGGAGGCATTGACTCCTAACCATCTACTTCTGCTTAAGTCGCGGCCGTTGTTGCCACCAGGATTGTTCGAGAAGGAGGATGTTTATGCTCGTCGTCGCTGGAAACAAGTGCAGTATATGTCGGATTTGTTCTGGAAGCGCTGGGTGAAGGAGTACCTTACTGGACTTCAGGAGCGCCAGAAGTGGAATGCTGCTAAAAGAAACTTTGTCTCAGGAGATCTCATCGTGTTGGTGGATGATATGGCCCCTCGTAATACTTGGATTACAGGAAGAATTGTGGATACTGTTCCGGACAAAAATGGACTGGTGCGAAGTGTACGGATTAAAACTAAATCCGTTATCTGAACCGGCCAATAACTAAAGTCTGCCTTCTGCAGGAAGCAGAAGGGCAGTGAAGATCTTTGGATACATCGGACATGAACACTGACATTAAAGGACTTTCAGAGGGCTAAAAGTTCACTTTGCATTTTGATTGATCTCTGTCTCCCACAAGGTGATTATGGTGGTCAGTTATTACTATGAAATAATTTGGGGCCGGAATGTAGGAGCCATAAATTGGGTTTGATTAGTCTTTTATTATCTTTCCTCCTTTTTGCACTGTTGTGTATGTGCACGCGCATAGTGACGTTGTTGGTTACTGTGGGTGACCAGGGTGTGGTGTCTGTATTAGTGAGTGTGTGTGTGTTCACCTGTGCGGGGCAGCGGGGTGTTTGGATGATTGCTGCAGGGTGAGCACGTGGAGAAACTTTCTGTTGACCGTCACCTTCGTCGTCTTCTGTTACTGCACTGTCTGAGGTATCTTTGCACGGCTTATGAAATGCATCAATTCAAGTAAGTGCTGTTTCTTGCTAAGCTTGTGAAATAGATCAATAAAGACATCCCATCAAGTGCAATGGTTCAGCGTGACGCGTCTTCAGTGTAAACCCACATGTCTCACATACCTTGCTGCGGCGTTTGGATTAGTTTCTAAGTTTATATGCCGCAATACATACAGACATACATAAATATATACATACTGTACATACATACATACTTCACAGAATAAAAAACAATGCAAAACTAATAATAATATCTCATCAGCAGTCAGTATTAATGTATTCTTTAACTTGCACCAAGTAACAGGAGAAGCTGAGTGATTGTCAAAGCAGACAGTAAATCTAACAATATGTTTCCAATGCACAATTTTGCGCAAACATTATTATATCATCCATATATTCATGACTTAATAGTGCTGCTTAGTAAATAGGTCATATGTAATTCATAAGGTACACAAAGACACAATGACAAAATAAATATAAATATATCAAGTCAAAAGATACGTAAACTTAAGACTCCACATAGTGCCGAGACCTTTAGATTCGGTTATTTTGTCACAGCGATGTAGATGCGGTCACGTCATGGTGGTAATACAACACAGAAAACATAAAAGAATCTGTTGTTCACAGCCACAACTGATTCTTCTCACACTGAAGACCATCTTTGTTCGGCTGAAGGCTCGAAGTGTCAGCACAAGTGTTTACCAAATAACGTGCGTATGCCGACAAATGAATAGCAACCACTGTGTAAATGTTTGCCACATGGTAACAGATTTAAAGCTGCACAAGCCCAATTATTCATGTGTTTGTTCCGAATGAATCACATTAAGTCATTATTTTAATGTAAGGTAGTAGCCTTAAGTGGGCCACTAGGCGGCACTTTTGCCATTCCTATAACAGATGCAGTTCAGCAATTTTCACATTTTTGTACCTTACGAGACACCGTAGTTTACACTTGATCTGTGTAGTTCACCATGTTTGTTTAAAACTGTATGTACTCCGTTAAGGTAAGCAGTTTAATCGGTGGCGTATACTATAAAAGTGTAAATATGTACATTGATAACCACCCACTTAGCTCATTCGTTCACATGTTGCTTATTTAAGTGTGGAGTTACAGTTTGTAGGGTCAAGTACTGCAAAATAGTTTTTATTCACTGGTGTACAAATTGGTTTGGTGTTAAACTATTGTGGCTAGCCGGTGGGCTAACATTAGCTGAGTGATGAAGCAGTATTTAAGATGACTTGATGGTTTATTTAATCATTCCTTTTTATGTGGCAAATATATTATTGTTAGAGTGCTATATTTAATTTAGCTCCACATAACTATTGATTTTACACTGTATTATTTTTACGTTAGATTGTTTGTTTAGTAGGATTTATTTCTAACTGAAAAAAACTGTATGCACTCCGTTAAGGGGTTGAGGGAACCAGCCTTTTCTGTGGCTGAGACCATCGGGTTTTATTGTCACAATCTTCAACCCAGTGTCCCGTGCTGCCTTCTCTCCGCACTTCACCCCTAACATCTAACACAACACAACACAACGCAGCAGTGCTGAGGGGTACCTCCAGGCGGCAGACGCACAGAGAGAGTGGATTGCATTAACATAAAGATTTTAGTCACACTCGGCTGCTGGACGGTATTTCTGTCACTTAATAAACACCACGTTTGCCTGTTTGCAGTTTCATCCTAAAACACAAGTTCAATCACCTTTGTGTCACCTTTCAGTGAGCGAACTATTAAGTAAAAAAAATTGATTGTCAAGATTGTCATCACACTGACGTGTTTGACTCCTGTTGCTAAAGTGGATAAATATCACTTAAGATTTAAAAATGTCTTCACTTGGAACAATTTTCTCTGAAAGTACCTGTCCATCCGTGACTTTATCATCAACCATTCGTTCAAAAAGCTACGAAAAGTTAAACATTCTAATTCGTAGCGTGGTGGAGGACGTTGGGGTGGATGGGAGGAAGTTAAAAGGCAGTTTAATTTTCACAAAAGACTTTCACCTAGGAAATGCGTGTTCCTCGGGAGTGTTTTAATCCAAACACGATCTTTTTCCTAAACTTAACTCGTCGTTTTGGTGCCTAAACCTAACTTTCGTCAACACATAACACTCACTTTTTGTGACCTAAACTTAACCGTAATGTCTGCCGAAACACCCGGCGGTTCGCGGTGCCCTGTACCCAGCTCAAAGTTACCTATTTTCAGGTTAACTGAATTACCAACTACCACTGATACAGCTGAGCGGTGCACCGCAGCCGGCGTCGCACAGCTCTGTCGCGGCTAAACACATCTACTAACTGCCGCTGATACGACCGAGCTGTGATGGAGGTCTGTAGCTGGCATCACGAAGCTTTGTAGCGGCTAGCAACTGCTGCTCGTACAATATAATACGGACCCATTCATGAGAATGTATTGTTCCATGATATCTGGTATTTTAAAGATTGTTTCTTGCATATTTCTATTTGTCTATTCTATTTTAATTTTTCCATTCCTTTCCTTCCCTAAGAGATTATAAAAGTATTGACTTACTGTAAACAGCAGCTATCTATCTATAGATACTATCTGTCTGTCTGTCTGTCTGTCTGTCTTTCTATCTATCTATTTATCTATCTGTCTATAGATACTATCTATCTATCTATCTATCTGTCTATCTATCTATCTATCTATCTGTCTATCTATCTGTCTGTCTGTCTGTCTGTCTGTCTGTCTGTCTGTCTATAGATAGTATCTATCTATCTATCTATCTATCTATCTATCTATCTATCTATCCCATTTTGTTTATGCACACTATTTGTGCTTTAACCGTATCAGCCTTGAATTGAGCTTTGATGCACGCCAGTCAATGTAGATAATCAATAAAACAGAAGAAACAGAATCCCTAACACAGAGTATAAACTCTTGACAGTCCCAGAGATACTAGCCCTATTTCTTAATAAGTATATTTAAAAAAAGAGAGAGAGAAGCCTGCTGAGTTGTTTGGGTTGTGTGATGTAGCAGCAACAAGGAGAAGCTGTAAGATCTGCACTCATCAAAAGAGCTTTAGCAAAATTGAGAGGGGCAATTTTAGTGATATATCCACAAAATATTAACTACATTGATGCAAAAATTAAAGCTGCACTAACTGAAAATTGTAACTAACAACGGATCAAATGACAATGAATTATCACCCTAACTTACAGTGTTGTTCAGCTTCATTATTTTGGTTTTTCAGCCGGCAAAATCACTGTTAAGGTTCAGTTTAGTGGCAGTTGGTAGTTCAATTTAGCTGATAAAAGGTGACTTTGAGCCGAGTACAGGGCCCAGCGAGATGGCGATGTTGTTTTGGCGGACATTACAGTCAAGTTTAGGCGTCAAAAAGTGAGCGTCATGCGGAGACGACAGTTAAGTTTAGGCACCAAAACGATTAGTTACATTTAGGAAAAAGATTGTGTGAAGACACGTATTTTCTGGGTCAAAGTAATTTCTTTTTGCCGGGAAGCAAACTCCACTCCACGACTTGATGACCCACCCTGACCTCGTCCCTATGCGGCCCACAGCGTTCTTATACAGCAACAGCCAGTGTGGTGCATACAGCAAAAAAAAATGTGAAATGCGTACAAATTACAGTGCTTCACATTTTGTAGCTTTTTGTATTAATGGTTCATGAGAACAGCCCTCTTTTGTCAGTGTTGTTTCCAACCACAGCAGGTAGCTGTTTTCAGCCCAAAAAGCTCTAATTAGCCCATTGTCTGCTACCTGCTGAGCACCTTACAGCAGACAGACAAAGTTAGCAACTAGCTGGTGAACATAGTGGATTATTTGCAGATAAAGAGCTAAATTTCCCTAACAAGTAGGTGAAGACCACACCAGCTAAAATCTGTGAAAATATTAGTGTAAAGAGGGAACTTTTAGTCATAACAACTTATGACTATCCGGCTACCTTCTACCCATTCATCCATCCATCCATCCATCCATGCATTTCTCCAGTTGGTGGTGATGGCAGACTAATCAGTGTAGTCCAGATTTCTCTGCAGTCACAGCCTCCAGCTTTTCCTGGGGGATCCTGAGGCGTTCCCAGGTCAGCTGGAGTATACAGTCTGATCCCGTTAGCTTGTTCGGGGTCTCCTCTCAATCAGCCTGGACATCTGGGTGACATCTTGATCAGATGCCCAATCAAACTCAGATGGAGCAGCAGTTATACACCAGGACTTATTCCTGAAGTTATTGTTAAAGCTATAGTGAACTATTTTATATTAATGGACGTCCGTTACATTTAGGCCATTGCCAAATTAGTTGATGCAAAGCTAATTAAGCCTCACTAACCTCTCTCTGAATTTCTCAGTACGGCTATGTTTACAAAAAAGGACAAAAAATTACAAGATAATTACCTGTTCTGAAGAGTCCATCATGTTTTTTTTAATCCTTCATGTTAGCAACTCCGTGGAGGAGGGGTAGGGGTGGTTCGCAGTCACCGAAGGCTTGCGTCATGTGGATGCTCCGACAGTTTTGTTGTCATTACTTAGAATTCCTCACGGTGGCAACAGAAACTACGCACCATAGCTTTAATATAGATATGTTATAAGACCAACCGCAAAACCTCACAGTATTTAGTTAGGGTTACAATAGTATTTGTATTGCTCAGGACACCAGGAAGCGCAGTATTGAGTATGAAGTTGTTTGGATGAGCGGTTCTTGAGGAAGCTGCAAGCAGCAACGCCGGAGGCCAAGCAATCAGCCAGATAACAGGCACATTTTAAACACCCCACACACACTGACACTTTCTACTAACACTCACAGACTTTTTAGTCTTGGCAGCCAGAAAGAAGCATATGAATAACTGAGTACATGCAGAGAAATAAACTTAACAATAGGTACTGTAGGCTATGATTAAATTAATTTGTAATGCACCACAGGAATACAAGGGGAAAAGCTACATTTGGATGAGATGGTGGATGGAGAGATGAGGGCAGGAAGGGCTGTAAGCTGTTCAAAGAGAGATTTTCATTAGAATGAGGTGAACTTCAGGTGAGCTGGTTCTGCCCTAAAACCTGATGCAGTTAATGATCAAATATGAAAATAATAGCTGCTCTCTCAATAACAGCAATTTGCAATTTTCTTGCAATTTTAGTTTTATCATTATGTCTCCACTCACACGCATTATGCCAACAGTCCTGATTATAGCCTAAAATTTGTAACTTGTGAGAACAACATACTGAGACGGGATCGGAAGACAAAACATTAGAATCCTTCAACACCACATTGTATCTTCGACTGTCAGCACCAAATGACCCAGACTGGAACAGACCTGGTCTAGTCTCACTTTGCCAGACCTTCTTCCACAGCGCTGCGGAGGAAGGTCTGGATAGTCAACACAGTCTCACAGCAGTTCGTGTAAATGTCACGTTATTCTTAATCTATTGATACGTTTTTCTCGTTTTTTACGTGTAAATGTCACGTTATTTTCTCGGGGAAAGGACGCTCCATAAGCTGGGAGGCGCCCGCGAGGCGGCCCACTGGGGACGCGCCACAAAAATGGGATGGCGATGTTAAGTGTAGCATGGTTAATAATGCTTCCACTTGCCATCAACCAGAAGTGTTTGTGTACTTTGGTGTGGTGTTCTGCCGCTTTAAAATATGTGTGCGGCCGTTTTTAGGAAATGACGCACCTCACGTTCTTCCCAGTTTAACGGTGCGTTCATGGACATCGGAAAAACGTTTTTCCGAGTGAAAACGTCATCATTCACGTCCCTTCCTGTGGGAATCAGAGGTGGGAAACTCGGGCTAGATTTTGCTAACCGAGTTTCCCAGTTGGTGACGCGTTGTTGACAACTGATGTTTGATGTAGGCGACTTTGGTTCACTGAACATATTTTAATGACAATAAACTTATTTATTGTCGACAAACGCCTCTGCTGAGAAACATACACAGACATAACATGTTTCAAATTATTCATAAATAGGCCTATGTATATAAAAAAAAACAACACCTTATCCGTGTCCTTTCCCGTTCGTTGTCCTGCAGATAACACAAACACCTGACGATGTGCTGTTTCTATGCTCGCATAAGAAAACAGCAGCCAATTATTGTGGCCTCCATGTTTTCACCAGGTTTTCACACACATGATGCTCTAGACTACGGCCAACAGTTGGTGGCAGTCATGCAACAAGTTGTTATGCCAAACGCCAATATAACAGAAGAAGAAGAACACGCATCCCGTCCATCCTAACCATGTGAACGCTGGTAGTCGGAAAAACAACGTAATCACGGGGGCGGTCCCTGTCATTCCGAGGTGGCATAAGCGCGCCATGACTTACCCACGTAAACGTGTCATCACCGCCGAGGATGTTTAAGAACAGTCCAGAGACTGCACTGTTTGTCTATTACCAAAATAAAACCATGCAACTGGGAATATTGGCCTGTGGTTTCTCTCCATGACACAACGCAACATCACACCTGTTACAGAAGCATCAATGTCTTTTGTCTCTTTATGTGCATGAGGTATTTGCAGTTATTTTAAATCACTGCTCCAATATAAAAGGAAATTTATCAAAGTAGCCCTAAATGGATTGGGCTTTCTTTGAACAACCCTGACTTTAATTCTTTATGTTGAATTAATGATGAGATTGGGACACTGCTAGCAGAAAAACACTTGTTTGAAAGATATTAACCTTGATCTGTTCAATATATTTGTTCCATGACATCAAAGAGATTTGATAACCAAGCAGGAATTACAAACATAATTCATTATGAATTATTCAGATGATAATGAAGCAGCACTCCGCGTGGCCACTCAACGAGCAAATCAAATTATACAACAAATGGGCAAAAAAAGCTCCTTCACCAAATATGATTACAGTACTTTGATTTGCCTTAATTGTGTTGTGTTTGTCACGGCGGTGTGCAGATAAAGAAGCAGCGATTGCTCCAGTCACACTTGTTAGTACATCAGTTAGCCAGTCAAAAGCTGTGCTGGTTCCAAATGAACCCCATTCATCTAGCTTTGGAGTATGATTGTTTGAACGTCTAAAATTTCATGACCCAGTTCCCATGCAGGTCTTTCAGAAGCAGCATCAAATGAAGCCGTTTCACAGGGTAATCATGTGGTGTTACCAGGAACATCAATGATTCGCCTCAATGTGCTCCACATCAAACACATCACTCATATCAGCGCTAACACGGACAATGGCGGGAAATCAATTGTGTGTATGTGTATTTTGTGTGTGTGTGTGTGTGTGTGTGTGTCAACGCCTGAAATATAAAAAAATTTTAAGTAAAAAACTTTACCTAGTGTTTACTACCTTGTCTGTCCTTTTCCCTCCAGCCAGGACAGCTCATCACTTCATCACACCACCGGCTGTTTCAGCAGAATAACAAGAATGCTATTAACATATATGGAAATACTGTGTGAAAACAAGAAGCTACGCCTTCCCTCATGCCCGCTGTATGCACCCGTCTTTGCACGAGTCTGTGTGTGTGTGTGTGTGTGTGTGTTTGCATGCATGCCCGCTGTGTGCACTCAGATTCTGTGTTCAGAGGGAATTGCTCGCTTTGATGTTCTCCAATGCAGGCAACTGCTGATACCCCTATTAGCTTGCACAGAGCTGATGCAAGCTACGCTAGTGCTAGTCCCCCCCAAAAATGGTTCATTTCAATGCTAAGTGGAGCAAGATAGAAATAAGCTGCATTCAAGTGCAGCCTGAGGATGTCAGCACAAAGAGACAAAACCACACACTTTATTTAGGAAGATAAGGCTCTGGAATTAACATGGTGATAATGATGATGATAAACTCTTCTTCCTGCGACACAGCCAAAGGGGCAGTGCTGAATCAGAGAGGGGGGAAGAGACGAGTGTGGTTGGAGGTGAGGAGATAGGAGCCGAGTCACAGAGGAAAAAAGACAGGATAAGAAAAGTTCAGGAGCGATAACAGGAAGTGGAGGGGAAACTGAAGGGGAGATGGGAGCTGGGTACAGAGGCAGGTTGATGCCAAGGAGCTGAAGAAATGTAATGTAATATAAAAGAAAGAGGGAGTTTTGAGAATGGGTTATACACATACACACACACACACACACACACACACACACACACACAGTTTGGGTATGTCAGACTCAAACTAGTGCTTGCTAGATAACAAACAAAACTATTGTACCATGTTATTTTACTTCTTTTTTTGAAGTTCTGGGTACACACCTAGAAATTCTACAAGCTTGTCCAGCTCTGATTAAAGCTCTTATCTTTACTTCAACTAACACAAGTGTCTGTTGCCCTCTTCTGGCCTAAAAGGTACACAACAATTAAAGCTTGGCTGACAATGTAGGGATTAAGCCCGATTTTATCACCAAACTGGTCATTTCCAATGGGGCCAGTTCAGTTCAGGAGGTAGCAACACTTGATAAAACAATCAGCGATCTGGCTGTTGGACCATCAAATGGATTTCTGACATGATTTCCCATTATTTACATGCTGGGGCTAACTGTAGTCCTGACTGAAACTCTTCTGTCATATAAATTAAGCTGAACTTCACTGCAATGCACATCATCTTTCAAGCCATCTGTGGGTCCATATTCTCCCCTTTTAGCCACGCAGCGAGCCTTTGGGAATGGCAATGTTGGTCTGTCTGTCTTCCACCACTTTAGTCCAAACAGAGATTGTCTGGACAACAATTGGATTGCGGTGAAATTTTGTACATACATTCATGGTGCCCAGAGGATGGATCCTAATGCTTTTCGAAACACTTAATTTAAAACCACAAAAGCTATGGCTTGGATTCAAACTTGGTTTAGACAATTATGTTCTCCTCGAGATAAAATGTCTGTAAGTCAACATTATACCTTCTAAACACCAGCATGTTAACATTGTCATTGTGAGCTTTACCTTTATTCATCCAGGTAAGTCGATTGAGAACAAATTCTCATTTGCAACGACGACCTGTCACATTCACACAGTTACACATTCATACCTGTCCAGTACAACCACAGTCTGATCTGATCACATTCATACCTGGAAGGTGCCCAGTACTACCACAGTCTGATCGTCTGGCCACTGAGCAGCTCCACTGGAGCTGTTGGGGTTAAGGTCCTTGCTCAAGGGAACCTCAGTAAGCATGAAACCATGCTGCCGTTAGCATTTAGCCTAAAGCACCGCTGTGCCCAAGTACAGCCTCACAGAGCTGCTAGCATGGCTGTAGACTCTCAGTCTTGTTTTTTTTTTTGCTTTCCGTTTGATAGTAAATGGACTGTTTTTATATAGCGCTTTTCTAGTCTTAATGACTACTCAAAGCTCTTTTACAGAGCACAGGAACCATTCACACACTGTGGCCGAGGCTGCCGTACAAAGTGCCACCCGCTTATCAGATAAACACTCACACACATTTACACAACTCTGGATTCAGTGTCTCGCCCAAGGACACTTCAACATGGACTGCCAGGGATCGAACCACCAACCTTCCTATTGGCAGGCAACCGCTCTACCACTGAGCCACAGAAGTGTTTATGTGAGCACCGACATTGAGACCGGTCAACCCAAACAGCACGAGCATCGAGCCAGATGTTTTGACCATGCAGAAAGGGTGATTAAAATGTTTATTGGCATTTCTTTAAACCAATCACAATCGGCATGGGCGGTGCTAAGCGCCGGATGGAGCCGCTGCAAAATAGTCGTGCAAGAGAAAACTCAGATTGGACAGGTAGTCTAGCTAGCTGTCTGGATTTACCCTGCAGAGATCTGAGGAGCAGTTAACCATAGTCCTCAGAAATCCACCGGATTTAAAAATTCCAACACAAAAGAAAGTGAAAGGAAACGGAAATCGGCAAAAATACATGCATCCGGCAGAATTTCCTGCTGCACCGGAGCAATCCCAGAAGTGGAACATCAAGGATATAGACTAAGTGTGAGTCAACACAACATACAAGATGAATAAATTGTGCAGCATTTGCCTAGCATAAGAGTCAAAATATTGATACATTTAGAAGTACGGACACGGTACGTACCAAAGCAACACCTTGAGCCCTGCAAACTCACAAGAGCTCCTTAATTTGGTTCAACAACTGGGCTCTTGTTGTTTTTTGTTTGTATCCTGCTCATTTTCTTCCCCACAGTTAAATCCCCTCATCAAGGCAGAAGCAGGAGCCAACCCTCTTGTCACCCCACTCTTTCCTTGCCCTAATTTCCCGGTTACTTTGTTAGTTGATGTAATGATGCAATACGTGCATCATTACGCTGCAGCAAAAGAACTTTAGACTCAGGAGAAATAATTGTGGGTCGAAACGGCCCTGCAGAAAATAAATTGATCAACTTTGAACTTGCAACTCAGCAAAGTTTTATTTGCCAGATGTAAGCCTAGAGTGCCTTTCTTGTAATAAAAAAATACCCACAAGTTAAACTTCATGGACTAATCCAACTTGACAGCACACTCAGTGTGATGAGAAGTTCAGATGCCCAAACGCCAACGGAAGGAAAAAAGAGGAAAAATAAAAAAGACAAGAGGTGACTTTCAAAGTTGTTTTGCTAAATGAACAGCAAACATGTCTAGCAATCACTGGCACTGAAGTGAGATGGGAAGTATATGAATGTCCAGAGAGGTACACTGATGTAACCTTTCTTTTGCATTTTGGGGAAAGGTTACCGGGGATTGCTTTGGGGATTGTAGAAAGCACACAAGGAGCGGTGAACACCTTTAAAAATGTGAAGAGTTGGCACAACCTGGAAGAAAGATTAAGCTGCAACAAAAATCGATCCAATAAACCAGGAGGTAATATTGCAATGAAAAGCTGGGAGATGGAGTGAGAAGACGGCTTGCTCTTGTCTGTCATTTCACAATTTGTCATCTACGACTGCCAGCGCTGGCACTCATTTTAACTCGGCATAGATTTGAAAAGGCTGGACGTGGAGGAACTGATAACAGCATTTATCGGTTCAAACTGCTAGAGGGTGAAATGTTAAATCTGAATGCCCGCACCCACTTTGTGACTATAAAGAGCTACATTGCCTGAATGTACCTTTCAAATTATGTTAATTTAGCATTATTACAGCTAAAGATAATGCATGATGGATATGATGTGTGGGTGGAGTGTGCATTCTATTCAAGAGATCTGTTTTATGTTCCTGATGATACACTTATCCACGGCACTTTTTTTTTGCCAAATGTGGTCATACAAACAGACAAAGATGTTTATTCTTATTTACATTTCATTCTACTAGACACGAGTACTTAATTTTTGACTAGGAGGAATATGTTAAATAACTGATGAAAGGCTACTGGCACTAAACTAGTTCTTTCTGCCAGGAACCTCCAAAATAAAATTCACAGCCATACACACACACACACATCCTGCCCCCTGATTCAACTTTCCAAGGCTTAATGGGAAACCTGATTTTCAAGCAGTGCCAAAGGCATGCCACCCTGACTAAACTAACTATTTCCAGTGGGAGAAAAAACAGGAAGGGTGAGGAGAGGATAGAGGAAGAGTTCACAGAAGGAGACGTGAATGCAAATGCAAATGCGAAATACAAGATCTCTGCAAGAATGCACACTGCTAATGAATACGACGATGAGTTTATGAGGATTTCTAGGTCAGAACTGCAATGAATGGCATGTTTCATATTTAGCACTGGAGTAAAGGTAAACAAGCTCATTTGTGATGTAGTGTAGAAGAGTTGCAGAGCAGCCAGACGCTGGGTTTCCTTTATTTTTCTCAAGACTTGTGAGCATAAAAATTAGAAAAGCTGTTTCCAAACAGAACAATCCCACCATATTGCATAATCGTTTATATTGACTTGAAGGTCAACTTGTTCTTATCACGAAAAAAAAAAGAAATAAATTGTTTTCATGCACCACACATCTTGAACAAACTCCCAGAAAACTGCAGGTCCGCTGCAACTCTGTTCTTTTAAATCAAGGCTGAAGACATTTCTTTTTGATGCTGCCTTTTATTCAATAATTGTTCATTTCTTACACTGCACTGTAACTTTCATTCTTGTGATTCATACCTGCCTTATTCTTTTTTAGTTGTTTTCATAGTTTTAACGATTTTAACTGCTCTTTAAAGGACAATTCCGGCGCAAAATGAACCTAGGGGTTAATAACATATGTGTACCAAGTCGACCGTTCTCTGGGAAATGTTTTCATGCTAATCGAATGCGTCTCTAGCTTGAAACCAGCTAGCGCAAACTGCTGATTAGATTATAGCGCTAGCCGTCAGGGCAAAGGGTAATCGCTATTTCTACATCACTTACAAGACTCAAAATAGCACAGCACTTCCACGGTAGCATAATGAGGGTCCCTAAATATAAACAGAAGCATTGAGAACTTTGTAAGTGTACAGACAGTTTATTAAAAAGATAGTTTATAAAGACAGTAGCGTTCATGTTAACAGGCAGGTGCCATCTTGGGAAAACAGTCATGACCAGTCGATTTACCCTCTGCCCCGAAGGCTAGCGTTAGCAGCTAATCACCAGTTCGCGCTAGCTTGTTTCAAGCTAGAGACACATTTGATTAGCATGAAAACATGTCCCAGAGAACGGTCGACTCAGTACCCGTTATTAACCCCTAGGTTCAGTTTGCGCCGGAATTGTCCTTTAATGTTTAATGTAAAGCACTTTAAATTGCCTTGTTGCTGAAATGTGCTATAGAAATATAACTGCCTTGCCTTACAGGGAGGTGCTCTAAACCTCTTTCATCACAACATCCTCATTGTTGGTGCATTAGAATTTGTTTGTCTTTGTCTTTAGAGTGAGATCTGCACAGGTCTGAACCATTCAGACCAAGACATGATTGAGGACTTGTCAGATGTTATATTGCTTCTTATGTCAATAGGTCTGATACCTGAGTGGATCTGAGTGCACTCTCCAGCAGCTCTGATCACGTAGTGCATGCATCATAATCACCACACCAGTAAATGTGTTTGTTTTTAACAGCCCTGTGCAAGTGCAGAGAAAAATGACATGTATTGCAGCTCTTTTCTACAGCAGCTGCCTGTTGGAGCATCATGCTGCTGCAGTGTCTTTTTTGGGTCTGTTTTCCATCCATTTTGGATCAGGTCCAAATTTGGACCTATGAAGACCTCTATATGGAAACAAACCAAAGACTGTAAAAATAATGGACAAAGCTTCCAGGTCTGAAAACTGAAGCCAATGCTAAAGTACCTTAAACCTGCATCCTATCCATTTTCCAGCAGGGGGCGACTCTACTGGCTCCAAAAAGAAGTTGAACAAAAATAGAACATTTACGATAAAGCAGGGGATGCTTTAGGACCTGTCAATCAGGACAGAGGTTCAGCGATGCTAACCATGCTAACACTGTGCACATTAAAATAGACATGAACTTGTTTTTGGGACCATAAACAACGCTGGCTTGGCCGCGTCATAGTCCCCAGCTCCACCCTCTCGTCAAAAATTGCCACGTTCTGTTGCAAAAAAACAAGATGGCCACGGCCAAATTGCCAAACTCGAGGCTTCAAAACGGCAGCCCACAAACCAACGGGTGACGTCACTTATACTACGTCTATTATTGTTACACTCTATGAAACAAACACAGAACTTCTTCAGGATTTTTTTGTTTATTAGCAACTGAATACTACAATTGTGACATTTAATCACTACTGAACACTTAATGTTGTTAGTAATGCCACTAAATTTACATCATTGATATATTTGACTTTGAAAACATCTGTCTAATTAAATTGTTTAAATTCCCATTTTGAAATTTCAGTTTAAGTTGAGCAATTTTAACACTTCAATTTAGCTATTTTTTAGTTTTTAGGCTTTACAAATTCAAATAGAAAAGTCCAATATACTCAATTTGCTTAAATTCAATTGGTCATTTTTGGATAAAAAAAAAAAAATGTAAATAAAAAAATGAATTTGCTCAAATTGGATTGGTGAAATTCAGACAGATATTTAAGATGAAAACTTCAAACTTCTGGGCTACTAACAATAAGAAATCGAGTCTCAACCAAATTATATAGTGTGGGACAATGTATAAGCCATTGCTCTATACACGTAATCCACCCGCAATCCTTGCCGTTCCCAGAACGGCACGTTGTCATACAGATTGTCATAAAGTTACAATTTTCAACAATGTAACTTCAGTAACAATTAAAAATATAAAAACAGATAAAATACCTGAATAAAAGTTACAGTGCAGTATAAGAAGTGAACAATTATTTAAAGTGCTCATCTTATGCTTCATGGCTTTTCCCCTTTCCTTTATTATGTTATATATCTTTTTTGTGCATGTTATAGGTTTACAAAGTGAAAAAGCCCAAAGTCCACCCCAAAGGGACTTACCATCTCCAACAGAAAACACTGTTCACAAACTGCTCCAAACAGCTCTATTGTAGTCCAGCCTTTACTTCAGAGACAAACGTGGTCACTTTGGAACACACGTTATAATGCTCACCTAGCTGCTAGCATGGCACGCCCTCATACTCTGCTTCTGACTGGCTAGTAGTCCTTACCTAGTTACTGTCAGGGCACGCCCTCATACTCTGCTTCTGACTGGCTAGTAGTCCTTACCTAGGTACTGTCAGGACACGCCCTCATACTCTGCTTCTGACTGGCTAGTAGTCCTTACCTAGCTACTGAGCATGTGCGACTGCCAACAAAGATGTTCCAGCAGTGAGAGGTGATGGACCTGAAGATGACTTTCTTGGTCATTTGAGCGGCGTCCGTTAGTGACCCCCCTTTGGAAATGGGCTGTGAATGAAGCTTACCCAGACTCACTCTCAGTTACAACTGACAAGGGTCTGGGGTCAAGCAGGCTACACTGTGCATAGATTGTTTTAAAAGTAAAATATGTTAATGATATAAATTCAGTGGTATTTAAGTCTCAACATTAAGTGTACAGTAATGACTCAATTTAACAATGCGGTACCAATTACTATGGTATTTTTAGACTTCATACTTCTACCTACAGTTAGTCTTGAAAGATAATTGGTTTGGGTCACACACATTTTGAAAGATGCGTAATTCCATGGGAAATTAATGAGTGCAGTGGCTTATACAGTATGATGTGCTGTATATACAACAGAAGCAGAAGTTTGACTGAGTAAAAACACGATGGAGGCAGACATGAGCCGGAATAAAAGGCTTAAATAAAAACTGGACATGTTGCCACTAAAGATAAAAGGTTTTTCATGTGGGCGTGCACTGAAACCACAAAAACACAAAGCAGTAGTATGCACAAATGTCTAAAAATGCACACACAGACTTGTACACATTACGGTAGACGGTTTAACTTTATACAAAGAAGATCAACATCGACAGAGGAAGAAGACTTGGTGCAGAGTAAAGTGCCTGTGTCAGCATGTAACATGTCATGCGTGCAAGCGTGCATGCAAGTTTATAGGTGTCTGGATGTTTGAATATGTATTAGCATGTGTAGTATGCGAAAGTGTGTGTGTGTGTGTGTGTGTGTGTGTGTGTGTGTGTGTGTGTTTGCGTAGCAGTGTGTGGAATGTCCCAGTTTAACACAGATCTCACCAATGGTTTGTGTTCACAGCGTGTGACCGCACCCCTGCTGCTATCTGAGAAAAGAGCGAGGAGAAGGAACACGCCAAGCGGAGCAGTGTATCGCGCACATTCACACACACAAACACACACAGACGTGGGCACGGAGAAGATACAGTACATCAATAAACTTGTATAGATTTGGGTGTTTTAAGGGAAATAACAGAAAAATGACCTCTGTGCAAATAGTAATTATAGTGTTATTTGAGCATGCTGAAACACTGTTATCCGACAGAAGCCTTGGTTGGATTTTGATCCTTTATATTGAAGTTATGTGGTTACTGTTTTGCACTGCTGGAAATGTCTTTATTTATGTAACAAAGCAGGGAAATATCCAAAGTATTATTGACACTAAGGTCCCTATCTTGCACCCAGCGCAGCGCAAAGCCCGACGCAAGTGTCTTTGCTAGTTTAAGACCGACGCAGTTGTCAATTTCCCGTCCAGCACCCGCGTCGTTTAAACAGCAACATCTGTGGCCCATGGGCGTGCTGGTCTTACAGGGAGGTGTGTTCAGGTGCATTCTGGGCGTATTGCTATCTTGAGGCAGCGGGAAGTGATCGCGCCATTGACCAACAAAAACCTGGTCTAAAGTCAATAACGCAGCATTTCATTGTTATTTTAACAGAGCATTAGTAAAATGCTCCTAGGCTCGTGCACAGCGCGCACACACTATGCTTGTTACACACACAGGGACGCACAGCAGCACACACACATGCAGAAGATTACTAATAAAAATATTACGGTGCAAATCCTCTAAGGTACAAACGCATGTTACGCCCAAAACAAACCTATGAATTAATGAAGACACTAAGTACAACCCTTTTGAACCATGCGCCCCGACCCTTATTTCCGCCAACAAACTAGCAAAAGTGGATTTGGACGCGCCCTAAATGCACTTACGCCAGGCACTTCACGCCGTGCACTTAGATCGTTAAAATAGGCCCCTTAATCTATGGTGGGCTTCCATTAAAGGTAGACTAATGTAATTGTTAGAAGAGGAAGTAATCATAGAAAAAGGACAGAAACAAATAGATGGTATCGCTCCCTCTGGGAAATAAACGACACCATGGTTCTGGTTACTGATGGATTTATTGCACTTGTCATCCTTTTCTCCACCATCACATCCACCGTCACTGGCAATTCACTGTCAATGAAATCCACCGTCAAACTACAGTATGACAATCTAAAAGATAAACACGTTCACATACACTATAAAGAGGTAAATACAAATACACTCGGGAAATACAAACAATACACATACCTCGCTGGCTGCATATAACCAAGAGGGAATGAGTTCACTTGCAAATACCCGGTTCAAAAAACAAAAATGAAAAACATCTTTACTTCTCTGCTCAAAACATGAGTAACTCTTGTCATCACACACGGAGAATAACCTACTCCATGTCTGTTTCTCCTATTGCACCTTAAAAAGTGTCTGTGTGCAACGCAAAATGTACTTTAGTTCCTAATTAACATCGCCACTCAGTATTCATGAATGATTAAATAAATTTCACAAAAAACATGTTACATAATAACAGAAATAATATGTATGGCAGTTATAGATAGTATAAAGTAAAAGTATTTAAATAGCCAGCATGAGGACCCCATACTTTTACACATACTGCCATTAATGTATCAGACACTGAACTGTAGCACGTCATGTGTTGATCATATGATCAGTGTGATGAAGTGTGTGTATTTTAACCTTTTGTTTCCCAGTGAGCCGCAGGAGATCAATTGAAAGACATTAAAGCCTTTCTTTTTTTTTAAAGCACAGACCTTGTTCACCCATTCCTTTCATATCCTGAAGTTAATTTGGAATTCAAATCAACTGTAAAAAAAATAAAAAGGCTTCATGCATATAATTCATACATTAAACACAAGCGCCACACCATTCTTCAGGTTTTGTGTTTTTTCTTCTTCTAAGAGCCGGAAGCTAGAGAAGGAAAATTATTCCTCTCCAGATGTATTGCATATGGATGAATGAACGAGTGCCAGTGAGATCAGGCGCTACCAATATGCAAATGAAGAGACTAATCACTCCCAAAATAAAAATGACCAACATCAGCAGGATTCCTGCCTTCCTCGAACAACACAGCTGAACGCTAGAGTTCAACCGAGATGGGCTTTTGAAGGCCGATACCGGCTATTTAGCAATGAAATTACTGATTGCCAGTAGCTTGTGTCTGTTTTTATGACTTTTAACATCTGCTTTACCTTATACAATCCTGAAACCGGTGCCTGGGGCCAAGCAGGTTTCACATTAATAATGCTTCCACTTGCTATCAACCAGAAGTGTTTGTGTACTTTGGTTTGGTGTTCTGCCACTTTAAAGTATGTGTGCGGCCGTTTCTAGGAAATGACGCACCTCACGTTCTTCCCAGTTTACCTGTGTAAACGTGTCATCACTGCCGAGGAATTTACAGCAGCTATATCAAAGATCCTCTATACTAAAGATAGTGCATTTCAAGCAGCGCCGATGGTATGAAACGGTCCACATTTCCTGTCTCCTAAAGGGGCGTGGCCTCGTTTGAACGTGTCGTGAACGTTGTGTGGATGGATGAAAAGTTATATTTAAATTATGTATTATGTTCTTTTACTAACGTTAGATATTTACACAGCTAAAAGACATATTTAGCATCACAGAGATTAGTTTTGTAAGGGCGTTTGCGAACGTTAGCTGATGTTAGCTTCTGTGTTGCCAGATCTCGCAAGAGTTTGGTCCTGAGACAGAAACACGTCTCAAACATTTTCTCCTGATGTGTCTGTCTGAAAAATGCCATTTAAGGGGCAAAATGTTCTGGAGATATGTGGCTTGTGAAGAACAGCTCCAAGATTTACTTTGGTGACTATGGGGCAAATAAATCTGTGTTCATATTCACTTCTCCCGTTGGAATCAATACACTCAGGACCTGCTGCTAGTCTCTTAAAGAGGCGTGCCGCGTGTGTGTGTGTGTGTGTGTGTGTGTGCCGTGTGTGTGTGCCGCGTGCGTTTCTGTGTGTGTGTGCATTGTTTGGAGCAATAACTCCACCTCCTCGTCTATTCAGACAAAATTGTCAGCTTTTGTTGTTCGCTTTGCGCTACTAGAGAGAGGAGAGGGAAAGAGGAGGAGGAGAGAGAGACAAGTAGAAGGAAGGTTCTACGCAGGCGTGCGGACTTGGTGGATCGCATTTTACACACTTTTGCATCACCATATGCACGCAGATTTCCCCCCCCCCATAACGCTCGTCTAAACACGGAATAAAAAGTGAGAACGCAACGCCACTTTTGCGTTTTCTCTTCAGATCGCTTCCGTCTAAACACAGCCTGAGTTGGGGCGTCTCGGTTCTAAACCATCTCTTGCTATAAGCACTATTTTTCAAGCCATTTGAGATAATAGAATTACTAAAAATCTTCTTTCT
This sequence comes from Sander lucioperca, assembly GCF_008315115.2. Lineage (NCBI taxonomy): Eukaryota > Metazoa > Chordata > Actinopteri > Perciformes > Percidae > Sander > Sander lucioperca. Next base: position 23,059,241 of record NC_050178.1, on the reverse strand, counting down.
CTTCTCCAAATTCTTTCCATCATTTGGTAAAAAAACATAATAGTTGCCAATGAAAGAAAACTTCCTGTAGGGCCTACATCCTTCATCATCCAACTGTTTTCATCATTCTGAAACAAGAACACAACAAATGTTGAGAGTGACTAATTTTCACTACTGCCATCTAAGAAGAGACTAAAATTCAAACACATCGCTGGAAAATCTCCCATAGCTGTTCAGTTGGGTTGAGATGTGGAGACTGTGAAGTCCACAGCATATGATTCATCAGACCATTCAATGAGCCCTTGTGCCCTGTATGGAAGTATCATTTGCTACTTATTTTTCTTTTCATTTGTCACCTGTCTGTTTGTCCGCTCTGGTTGTGTGTGTCAGTGTATGTGGTGATTTCAGTGACTTAGGGTTGATGCTTAAAAAGAGTGTGTATGTGCGTGTGTGGCTGCCCCTAAAACATGACATCCCAACATGGAAGCCTGCCTCAGGGGTGATGCAAGGTTAATGAACAATTTAAGCACACACACACACACACACACACACACACACACACACACACAGGCCCATCTTGACAAATGTATGATAACTTACGAACTAACGAACAGTCGTGCCCGTCGCTGCCAGTAAGCTCATCACCGGATGCTGATTGGTCAACACATTCTCAGTCCCTTCGCGTCAAAAAGCGACGCTTGGTCAGGTGTCTTTGGCGTTTGTTAATGACGCAAAATGTCTCCGACGCCAGAGGCGGAGTGGCAATCGGGAGAGTCGGGACTTTTCAAAGTGGGACGGTAGTGTTTCGAGGCCGCGAGGGCCGGTCTGATAATAGTTATGGTGTCCACACTCGCTGTAAAAAGCTGTGCAGCTTCAGGTTTATCATGGATGCGCTCTGCTATCGACATGCTGCGGCAGATGTGACGCGTTTGTGCCAAAGTTTCGGTTTTCCACCTCCGATGTAGAGCAGCGTTCAGCCACTTCCCTAAACTTTGTCTCATTCAGAGACCAGAGTCTCAAACGGGGCTCTGAGTCTGTCAGAAGGTCTGAGATCTACCGTATCAGCAGAGCAATCACGTAATGCACAGCAGACTATGGTGCAGGTGGATTATTTCCTGAAATAAAGTAACTTTATTCTACAACTTCTAAACTTTATATTTCTAAAAATATCACGACTTCTTCAAACCTCAGAGAGCACAGATGGGATGAGTTATATTTTGAATGTGCACAAAGTTTTGAACATGAGTAGAAATGTTGCTCAAACATCTGAAATATTACAGTCCAGGGGTTTATTAATAAATGAATTAATATATCATTGAGGTGAATAATTGTCATATGCACATTTAAGGAGGTTACTTCCCCAACAAAAGATGCAAAAGAGGAGGGAGGAGTAAATGATGCTAGGCTACATGTGTGCTGACTCAGATATAATTAGAAAAGTCGATCCAAAGGAGAATAAATAGATGAAAGCAGTACAGAATGCCTGAGAGCCTTACTGCAATATATTCTATTATGTTTTTATATTTGGATTGTAATCTATGTTTCCCTTTACATAAAGATATTTCCAGTATATTGATTCAGAAAAAGGTAGAAATAGGTGCATAAAAAGTCACCACAATGCAGGAAATTAAGTGTTTAATGCCCCCCTCCCCCCACATCATAAGTCACCACACAGATCTGGAAACATAACCTTGGCCTTTGGGTTGCCAGGGCAGTTATGATTAGGCCAAATGTTGTTGCCATCTAACTAACATCTACAAACTGGAAGCTTAAATGAACATACACGGGTTACTAACAAGCTGGGCAAGCCAAACGCTGTTTTGCATTGCATTCAGTTTATTTAAATGGGTCCGGGCTAAGCCCCGAACCTCCTCAAGTCCTCGAAACGCCCCTGCCCGAGGGCCGGTGGTCTACAAAATTTCCCGGTTGATTTTTTGGTCCCACTCCGCCCCTGTCCGCCCTCTTGGCGTCACTTTTTGATGCTCTGGGTCGGGACGTACGTACGTTTAACTGACATGCAGCACAAGAACGGGACAGTTAGGTAAGGAAAGATGGTGGGTGGGGTTAGAAAATTTACATTTCAGTGACACGGAGGACAAGAACGGGACATGAACACTGGTCTCCTGGGCAAAAGTCCTGTGTTGTTTGACCCATCCACCACCCTAACCAACCTCCATAGGCAGATTTTCGATCTTTCATACTACTCGCTACTGTTGTCGCTCTTAATACTATGTCATCTTACAGCGCCACGTTCAAGCTGCTGCTCTGCCCGGTGCGTTCCACACAGACGCTAAAGGGTGATTTTTGCATCGGTATCTGCTGCTGAGAGCCACTGACCAAGCGTCCCTATTTGACGAGTTGGGAGTGTGAACGGGTTGGATTGGTTCAGTAAGCGGTTAGTTCAGACTAGGCCTTGCAAATTTGATTCCTTTTAAGGATTCAGGTTATTCTGAGTCACTCACTAAACTGATCCGGGTTGTGCGAGTCACTTGAGTCAGTATTGCTGTCTTGCAATGTTTCGGACTGTCTGCTCGACCTAATTGCATTTAAACATACTACATTTCTACACCAAAACCTACAGTAGGCCTAGCTAGGCTACGTGCAGAACATTGTATGTTATTTCAGAAGTGAAAGAATGTCTTTTGTTGTGGATTTGCTTTATCCTGAACTCGAGGAGAGACTTCACTCGCTCGTCTGCTACAGATCCACTCATAGCCGGCTGATTTACGCGAGAGCTCATGAGTCGTCGACGACTCGTGAGTTCTCGAGTTAGTCCCATGGTCTGTGAGTTTGCAATGTTTCCGGCTCTGAGTCTGCGGGTCGGGAAGTTCCTATAACCTGTCTCGGACTGTCTCTCTGCTCACTCAGTCGCTTGAGTTGACTTGTGGAGTTGTCAGTGCCTACGAAATTATAAGTTATAAAGCTTTTGGCAGCTAAAATGGCTAGGACTAGTAGTAGCTAATGTTGCAAGTGTGTGTGTGGAGCTGTTATCATTTTAGATTGAATTGTAGTAGGACTCAACTGATCCGAGTTAATAATACTAGAGACTCGCGATTCATGAGTCAATTTAAAGACTCGGGTGGAAGATCCGAGTGAATCACGACTCAAACAGGTTTAGTTCAGACACATAAGAGGTTGGAGCCTGCCAAGCTAGATTTTCAAGATATGTGATCGGTAGATTCTCGCGTGATCTTGTGGTATCGTGAGAATTCAGCTGCCGTGCAAGGTAAGGTAAATGGAGAGCTCAGACTAGATACACACACATAGACTTATACATGTACAAACACACATAGAAGCAGCACAACAGCAGAGTAATATGAGAGATGACAATAGGCCTATCATTAGTATTTTCAAAAGCAGGATTGTTTTATTTTTACGAGGACTAATTGAAATTTGGATGTATTAACTAGCCTAAATGTTACAGGAAGATCCAATGTTTTTATTAGCTTAAAACAACCCATGGCTTCAGTTATTGTCTTCAACTGCGAAAACTTCAGGGCCAGTAAACTTTAGAAGTGACTATTTTTGTAACTGTGTTTAACCCTTGTGTTGTCCTCCCATGTCAAAATTCAGCACTTTTGATGTTTTTGTCACATATTTCGGTAACACTTGAAGGTATTGACATAATCGTGACATGACACTGTCATGAACGTGTTGTAAATGTTATAAACAAGTCATAAATGTTTATATCTTCTGTCATTAAGTGTCATTCGGTTTTTGTCATGACAAGTTGACATTTGTTTGGGTTGTCTTTGTAATGACAACTTGACATTAACCAGGATGACATTATGTCAACTTGTCATGACCAAGACAACTTCTGGTAATGTCACTTTGATTGATGTCAACTTGTCATAATCAAGACAACCCAAACAATGTCAACTTGTCATGACAAAAACCGAATGACACTTAATGACAGAAGGCATAAACGTTTATGACTTGTTTATAACATTTACGACACGTTCATGACAGTGTCATGTCATCGTTATGTCGATACCTTCAATTAAAGTGTTACCTGTATTTCTTTTAAACGTTTTTGGTCTTTTCAACAGTTTTTTTTTAGCATTTTCTGATGTTTTCAACACTTTTTTCCCACTACCACAGTGAACACTACCACCAACTTAATACCACTATTTTTACACTCATTTTGGAATTTACAGTACGGTCAATAAACCTCATTTAGCCTATATGAAATTATGTCTAATTTTTGAGTTAAAGAAAAGCAGAAAGTTTAAATTATTTTGACTCATAGTTAAGATCAGAGGCTGTTGATGGATAATCACAGACTGTCAAAGTTTAGTCAGAATAATGCTATAAAATTGAATAAAACACGCAAAAGAGGACAACATGAGGGTTAAATGATATATACTTAACATGTATGTTGATTTTGCAACAACGCAGACACCGTGTTGCAATGATTGTCTACAGAGAAGAGAAGAAGTCCATTCTTGGAGCCGCTCTGATCGCTGCTAACTGCAAATAGCATGAAAGCTGTTTCAAAAGAGACTTACATGTTTCTGCCCAGTAATGAGTATGTGAGTACAATGAAAACTTTTGATTTGATACTTCAGCATTCCCAGCCCACCTTCACCCCTTTGGGCAATTAGTGTCACTTTTCAAATCTCTGAGATCGTTACTCCAAGTTTCCTCACAATCCAATTAGTGCAGTGTGAGATACTGTGGGACAGATGGATGAACTAACATAAATAAATGGGGGTGGCCAGTCTATAGCCCCCCCACTACGGTAATGAAATAAACAATGACAATTTAAACCACACTACTTTCTTTCTACACATAAGAGAGGCAGCCATTCCATTAACTGTAGCAGCAGTATAATTAAATGCCTGGTGACAGCCATTTAACAGCAATGACCTGAGGTCTTGATGCCTTAAGTGGCAGAGCAGAGGTGTGGCGGTGGCTCATAGTGGTTCATTGCGGGTCGTAACAGGTATTGGTTTGATGCTAATTGGGGCGGCATTGCAGTGGGCAAATAAGGCAGCGCTAATTGGCGGTCAGGGACACATTTCAAGGACATCTCAAACAGAGGCATCTGCCGCAATCCTGAGCAATTGCAAACAAACACACATACACACACACACACACACACACACACACACACAAACACACACACACAGTCACACACACATGCACAAGCCTTGGACAAACAGTGGCATCTGTGCTTCTCAGCGGCAGGCCGAGGCTGAGCAGAATGCCTGGTTGTTTTCTGCAGTGAGCTACACAATCTTTCTGAAGGGATTCCACATTCACCATGACATTATCTGTTGAGACATTGACATCATATGTTTGTCTGGGTCCACGCGTGCATGTTTGCATCACAGAGCAGGATTAGGCCTTCTTACAACGGAACAATTGGCAGACCGTTGATACGCTGATAACGTAACATTAATCAGTAATGCTTTTTCTCCCCTTCATCTGCTGGCATGGGCTTCATGTTTGAGAAACACAAGCAATGCCCATGGCTTAAGGCTCCAGAGGGCCATTGATTCCATCATTTCTTCATTGAAAAGCTCAGGATTTGAAGGGTCAAACTGGATTTGTGTCGGCTTTGATTGGTATAATGTAGTTTTTAATTATTATGTCTTGGTCTCAGAGGAGAGATTGGAATCTCTTGGTCTAAATGCTGTTAAAGTGGCTTTTCCACCCACCCGAGAAATATAACCAAACTTATACTATTGCTTCATGGTGCACAGTGGTTTATCTTTGATAAGCCTCCAGCACTGCAACTGATTTATAGATCAGCATTGGATTTCACTTGTTAATTGAACCATCGCAACACTAGCAAGATGTGCTGCACATTATCAGACCGAAACGTTAGTACATAGGTAATGGGCTTTACATTCTTTCGTTACCTTGTCTAGCTAACTACTGAAACAAAAGTACACATGTACACTCCGCAGTGCCCTGCTACGTCCTGCTACACCTGTAATGCCCTGCTACACCATGAACTACTACAACTACTATTTCTAGTCAATGTTCCATTATCTTTATTGTGACTATTACTGCCACTGTTCATCACACCCCCAACCGGCACCGTCAGACACCGCCTACCAAGAGCCTGGGTCTGTCCGAGGTTTCTTCCTAAAAGGGAGTTTTTCCTCGCCACTGTCGCACTAAATGCTTGCTCTTGGGGGAATTACTGGAATTGTTGGGGCTTTGGAAATTATAGAGTGTGGTCTAGACCTACTCTATCTGTAAAGTGCCTAGAGATAACTCCTCCTAACTCCATGATTTGATACTATAAATAAAATTGAATTTAATGTATGCGTTTTCATTTGTCAGTACCTTCCAAAACCATTACTGTCCATACAACCATTACACATTAGCTTTTCAAAAACAAACAATTTTCTGATCAAACACCACTACTTGTAGGGTTCAGTTAGGTTAGGTTTAGGGAATGACTTCACTACAATGTCATGGTTTTAGTAATAAATGGACGGGCGGACATTGTGGCTCTAAAACAACATTGTTCTTTGCTCATAAATCCTTGTCACTTGAACAACACCGATGTGTATTGTCAGCATGTCAACAAAGAATTTTAGCAACAATAAGAACTATTGTATTGATAATTGGTCAAAGTAATATGGGAGAACAAATGTGTAACAATACAAAAAAAAAAAAATCCAAGAAATCGCTTCAAAACTTGAGTTGAACTCTTGTTGCAGTATGAATCGTAGTTATATGCATGAATACTATACATTAGTGGTTCATAGACTTCAGTGGTCTGACAGTTGAACTTGTACTCTGTGTGGTAGTTTCAGGTCAGAAAGGTCTTGCAGCGCTGCGTGTCTGAATAGGACCATTGCATGACTGATTTTCCAGTCTGAAAAAGTGTGCTGTGTGCTCACCAACTGGTCAAGTTACTCCAGTCTCTTCTCTCCTCTCTGACTGCACGCCTCACTGGGCTAACACTGTCTGGAGCTCCTCCTTTGTGTGTGTGTGTGTGTGTGTGTGTGTGTGTGTGTGTGTGTGTGTGTGTGAGAGAGAAAGAAAGAAAGAGAGAGAGAGAGAGAGAGCGACAGAGACAGCCAGCCCCTGGGAAGTAGGATGGTGTGATAACACTCAGAAATGATAGCTTAGCCCTGGAGAGCACTTGACACGCAATATCTTCTTCCTCAGATTGACACACACAGACACACACACACATACACACACACACGCACACACAGCTGTCACAGTGAAGGGTAAACAAGCAACGGCAAGGGCTCTGAGAACAGGCAGGGAAAGGAGACTCGGCCTCATCTGTATGTGTGTGTGCCAGCGTCGGCGCGTGGGTGGGAGTGGCGTCTGTGTGTATGTCTGTGTGAAACATAAGTAAAGTGGACCAAATTGAGTATATTGCCAGTCAAACAATAGACAGTGTGAGACCAGAGAGGTACACAATCAACGTGGACATGCAGCTTCTAGAGCTCATCTTGCCTGCTGTCTGACTTTTCCCAATTCCCCTCCCACCTCTCACCAGCAGACAGCGTGATGGAACATTAAAATGTCAGACATATAGGCGTATAAGGCTCGCTATATGTGGAATGCATCAAACTTGAGATTTTGTTCCAAAATCTGTGGTCATCATTCTCGCCAAATCAGCCGTTGTGTTGATTACCTCAGCGTTGTGCGTCAGTGTGAGAGTGTCTCTCCCTTGTGTGCTGTAGGTTACATGATTGGCCACTGCACCGTGATGTCGGGTTGCGTTTCTTCAAAAGTTAATTCTGTTTTAACTTTTTACCGCAGGTAGCTGGTCCACACCGCCACAGCCTAAACGCACAACCCACGATCAAATAATTGGTAGGACTGGTGTGAATGCACTCTAAAGCCTGGTGCACTGGGATATTGTGAAATTAGCAGGGTGATGGTAAATGAAAAAAGGAGCTCTGGGCACAAAAATCATTCTTCCCTCCACGAAAACATTGCATGAAGTTTTATCTAATTACCACAATGGCAGAATTGATTATTGTTTGAAAAAAATGTGATCTGATTACTGAATGTGGGATAGAATACTCTCACAATAATAATAATAATAATAATAATAATAATAATAATAATAATAATAATAATAATAACTTTATTTGTATAGCACCTTTTAAAAACAACAGCTTACAAAGGGGGTATCCTGTAAATGTACTTCTGTTGATCCAGATTAGGGGACAGAATGACCTGCTAAAGGAAGTGTTTCTGCAGTTTGCAGCCATTCCTTCTAATAGGTTTGAATATTATTTAGATGCAGTACTTAATAACTGCACTGCAACAATGCCGCTCAATAAACTGCACCGATCATAGATGGTCTATTATATATTGGGTATAGAGCCTGGTTGGTATGACTAGCTAATAATGTACACTGTATATTGATGAGCCCGAGCCCGATTTAAACCCGCAATTTTTTAATACGTGGGCCGTTATAACTGACGTTCTCAACTACAATTCAGAGTTGTTTGAACTGCAGAAATCTGTTTAGAATAATACAACAAAGTGGATCTGAATGAAGAAACGTAAAAAAAAAAAAAGAAACAATGATGAACAACATATTGTTGTCACTGCCCACGACTTGTTTAAACTGCTTCCATACCTCCGACTTTCCTCCACACTTGCTCAAAGTTAATTCTCCTGTTTTTCTTTTTTTCTTTACATCTTCAAGCTCCCAGTGTGATGCGTGCGAGAGGAGGAGACTCCGCGCATGAAGTGCTGCATTTTGTAACTGCAGCCTAACTTTTGTACACATTTGTTACTTTTATGTAGCCTATATATATATATTTATATTATTTCTGATTATGGCATAGCTATCTCCCCACCCAAATAGGATAATAAGGTAATGGATAAAAAAAAAAAAAAATTGCTTGATCAAGGGTCCGGCCCGGGCCCGTCCCGGCCCGAGGATGCAGCGGAAAATAACGGCCCGAGCCCGACCCGAGAATCTAAACTCTACTCTGTATTGTGGGTCTGGAAAAAAATTTTCGGAAGATTTTTTTGCTCAGAGGCAATGGACTACAGCCAGTAGTAGGAGCTACTTCCGCATGTTTCCAACCCGCCCATAAGGAGTCGAACTGTTGTCTTTACCAAAGCTTGCCGAAGCCAAACGAGGGTCAGCCATCTTGAAGCTTCGCTAAACAGGCTCCGTCTTTTCCAGAAAACTTTTACAACAATTATGTGCATTCAAACTACCGCACATGTGTACCACCGGGATACATTGGTACAGATCGGAGAATATGCAGGACACTTTATTACAGACGGAATACTTGACACACTACGCGAGCGTTGCCTGCTACGGAGACCAGCACCTCAGCCTGTGGTGTCGCCCAATGAAAATAGCCGGGGAAAGGGACCTTAGAGGAGGAGTTAGAGGCGAGCTAGGTGGAAAGCTAACGCTAGCCGGCCACCTGTTCCATCAATCCTGCTTGCAAGTGTCCGCTCATTAGACAACAAACTGGACTACATCCAACTTCAACGAAACTCCCAACGCGAGTTCAGAGACTGCTGTGTTTTTGTTGTTGTGGAAACATGGCTGAACAACAGTGTACGGGACTATCTAGCTACCAGGCCTGCTGCTCTGTCGCCGGGTAAGACTAGTCGAGGTGGGCTGTGTTAACACGGACTGCCTGGTGCAGAAATGCGGTGCTTTTATCCAACTAACTGCTAACTGCTGGTGGAGTTTGTGACTGTTAAATGCCGACCATTCTACATTATACGCTAATTTACAGCTGTGTTTATACTCGGTGTTTACAGTCCACCAAGCGCTAATGCTAGTATGCGTTAGCTGAACTTTACGGAGCATATAATGTGTGTACGACATGTATGACATGTTTTGTATGTCGTTTTTCTATAATGTTGTTTTTATATATTTTAAATGTGTAACCACTTGAGCCACGGTGAAACGTTGTTTTGTATATATGATTGAAATGACAATAAAACACACTTGAGTTGAGTTGACCGTCTCACTGTCTGTCTGTCTGTCTGTCTGTCTGTCTGTCTGTCTGTCTGTCTGTCTGTCTGTAAACGGTAGCCGTGGCTTGGGAGTGGACTCTAAAGCAGCGATGCAAGTGCATTCTGGGATTTGGTGTCTTTCATCCACATGAGCCAAAAACACATTTTCTGGCTTTTCTCAGTGTAGAAGCCACCAATACTTACTTACTTACTACATAAGTGACCCAATTTAAAGATATATTCATCTTTCCAACAGTGAAATATCCCTTTAAAGCAAGAGTGTTTTTACCACACCTGCTGTCGTAAAGGTCTTTTCTTTACGGTGCTGTATTACAGAGTCCAAGTCACAGGGAGGTCAAACAGTTGTGCTGAATGTTTTGCTCGGACAGAAAATCATTAATTTACAATAAATGAATAACTTACAGATGCATCGTTGCATTTCAAGTGTTGCATACGCTAACTTGGCCTACTTTGGATGTCTCGTGAGATAAACCGGGTAAGGTTGTCACTGTCACTGTGTCACCAGCCAAAGCATTATGAGTTTGTTGTAGCAACCAACGTAATAATAACTTAGATTAATAAAGTGCATTTTATGAAACCCACGGACGCTTTACAGAGGTACAGGGGGACAAGGGAGAAGAAAATAGTAGGCCAACACAAACGATCTGAAACGAGATAAAACGCTAAATGGAAGATGGACGTAATTATATGTCGGCTACTGATGTACAACCACAACACGCATTGTAAAGTTATTTTATGAATGAAGGGCCAATTCAGGGTTGGTTTTGAATCATTTACAATCCCGTAATTGTCTCCATCTGTTGATAGTTCATCCGAAGTTGACTCACGTTATCGCCGTTGTCCTTCCCTTTCCCTTCTAGGTTTTAGTTGTTCTTCGTTTAATTTCCTTCTGTCCTGTGATGGTCCTGCCCCAGTATCAGCCATAACTACAGCAGATAACTTCTAAAATAACATTAAAATACAATTAGGCCTATATAAAGAAATCTCCTGCTACCTTTTACCTGGCTGCATTTACTAACACAGGCTTTTCCAGTGTTACACCGAAATCTGTGACTAGTCAGAATGTGTGCTCTGTAGCGCGGTCTACCTGCCGTAAATCATTTTGTGACTTTGCGGGAAAAGTCAGACCTGGGAAAAGGCATTTATAAAAACTACATAAAAGTCACTTTAACTATTTGACAGGAAATTGAAAAAGCAGAAGAACAAGTCTTTTTCATGTGCTTAAAACAGAGAGACATGAAATTCAAATTCAACAGAGGTAATAGACAAAAGATTGGAATTCAATATCTGGACCTGGAAAACACATTTGGTTCACACAATCCAGTGGCCCGCAATCGATTTCCTTAGAGTAAAAAAATCTAGTTAAAGTCTATTTCCAAAACATACAGATATGCTTCACAGCTGTGTAATTCACCACAGCATGGCAGCACCTGGAAATTGGTATCATGGCAGGGTGCACATCTCCCTTCTAGCATTCACTATTGCAATGGAGGAAATCAAAATGGGTTGTGGGTGGAGAAAGGCAGAAGGGAGGAATTCACCTCCCACCCATCAGGGCATGTTTAAATAACATGACAACCATCACTACAATAGCAGCCTGCTATAAAAAAAAAAAAAAGAATTAAAAAAAAGCTTTTTGCCTAGTTTATAGATGAACTTACTGTAAAATTGAAGCCATAAAAACAGAGGAAACTGTCAGCAGATTAAGACAGAATGTGGTCACAGGCTGATAGGATATAGAATAGATGCAGGAATTGTCCTTGCAAGAAATTCACTTACACTGTAAACCCGAATGTTCAAAGTAATTAAATAGATTAACTGGGGTATACTCAAAATTTTAGAAAAAGTTATACTAACTTAATTTTGTCAAGTTGGTGTAACATGTTCTTCATTTTTGAGTATTGTTAACTAATAATTTTTGATTAAATGGAACTATTTTGTGTATAAGTAAGCATAACTTAAAAACATAACTTAAGTGCAACTTAATAGAATTAAGTAATTACATACTAAGAATGATAAAGTCCTGTTATTTCTATTGTTTCAAATAGGGGTGATTTAAAAAAAAAACTTAATTTATATAGCACATGTTAAAATACAATAAAATCTCAAAGTGCTTCACCAAATAAGTAAAATTGATCATAATAAATAAATTGCAATCAGCAAATGGTCTGAAATGCATTAGACATTAGTGGAAGACAACATGTATTTATTTTATTTATTTTTTGTATTTTTAAAACAGTAACAATTTGATTGAGGCAAATGGTCTGAAATGCATTAGACATTAGTGGAGGACAAAATGTATTTATTTTTTGCATTTTTATTGTCATCAATTTAATGTTGCTTATATATTTTTTATTTTTATTTAAGTGTTGAGCAGCTGCAGGGATCATTTTTTATGCCGAGTTAATCTCTGATTCAACCTGCGAAGCAGAAGGTGGTGCTAATATGCATACTACCTTCCTTACCGCTCTTTGGAAAAAAACAGAAGAAGAAAAGTTTGAACAACGCAGCAAGGCGGGAAGCAACAGACAGTAGGCTTGCAGAAGTTACTACCTAAGCAGCAGCAATCAGCCTCACTGGACTTACTGTAAGTTTTGAATGTTAATATTCATTCACTTTTACTTCTTTTATACATTATACATTTTTACATGCGTTTGTCTCAGAGAGTGTAGAACTTCTCCAAGCCCCCGCCCTCCACTGGCTTATCACGGAAGTCTTGTAGGGATTGGCAACTTGTCAGATATAGGTTAGCTGCTAAAGAGCTAGCTAGCTAGCTAGCTAATTAGCGCGACCACTAACGTTACACACTCCAGCAGCACAGCTAGCGACCTACCACTACCAGACTCACTGAAGAATTTTACGACGGATGAATCTAGTAATCACACGCTCATTCCCCGCTTAAAGGTGGTGTTAGAAAATGAGCACTAACAGACACCTCATATGCGATAGTTAGTTTTTTGTTGATGGAAACTTTCAATAGTGCACCGCTAAGGTCCAATATCATATTAAAAGAGCATAAACGAGCATAATGAGTCAAACTGAGTTCCTACACTGCAAGTCCGCGCTCCCTGTAGCTTCTAGGGACGCTCGTTTTAAATTCTGTGTGAGCAGACTGTCTGAGACACGGAGATTGCTGTTAACAGAACACGAGTCAACTGCCCGTGCTCGCCCACTTGTGTTGCGTCGGTTTTAAAACAAACGACCCTGCTGGAGGCAAGCTGCTTTTCATGACAAAGATGAATAAAGTAAAAACCCTTAACAGTAAAGCTTTGGTTTGTAGAAATGGCATTATTGTTGATTAAGCATGCAGTAAGGTTCAAGTGCTGCTGCTTTTCTTTACAGTAATGTTAATTTTGCTTGATGGCTTTAGTAACTTCACACTTTAGGGATCAAATGAAAAGATCATTAACAGGGAACATTTATAAGTATTTATAATTCGACATTCTTTGAATGCTTTTACTTGTTCAGTTTCAGATCAGTTTATGCCTTTGCATCTCTCTGTTCCAGTTTCAAAAAGTTAAGGAAGATAACTGGAGATGTGATAAAGATACCAGGTAATCCAATGAATCTCTCTCTCACACACACACACACACACACACACACACACCTCTAAATACCAGTAACTTAAATTGGTTTTTTTTTTCAGACAATGTTTTAGTGTGGTAACCCTAAATCATACACACTCCCACATACACATATCATTTGTTTATTCTACTTGCCTGTTTGATCAAAATAATGCTTTTTGCCGTATTCAAGTCAACAGTTCATGAATGTCTTCTGTTCACGAATATCATCTTCCTAATTGATATTTAACCTTTGGCACTGAACAGATCATATTTTACTTTGTATTTGCTTGCAAATATTGTTGAAGAAAGATGATGGAGACCACATTCCCCCTATGCCGACAGACCATAGTGATATCCTGCCCACCAGTGAACGAGCTCATGGACCTCTGGCCTGGTCTCAAAATAGAGTCTGAGGTAATATGGATCAGCTCTCTCTTTTAAAGTGAAAATTGTGATTCTTACTCATTTGGCCGATATTTTTGCTTTATAAATGTGTGCTAGATTCTTCAAATTGGACTGTTTTTTTTAAGTGTTCTCCTCCTGCTGTTATTTCTATGCAGTTGTATGCAGAGTTCCAGCGGATTACAAATCAGAACCTGCCCAACACATGCTATCCTGAGCTTGACCGCCATCTTCCTCAACCGATGACCTTATTCAGACAGAAGGCATCAAAAACTGGGAAGACAGCAGATGCTCTGGCTAAAATTAAAAAAAAATCAATGATGAACAGGTAAATAGATTTTTACACATTTCATAGGTTGACCCAGTGGAACATTGAACAGGTTCAATGATTCAAATGAGCTTTGTGAATTTTGCAATTAGTCCACTTTATGTTTGCCATTTGTCTGATTGCATTAAAGATGTGAACAGGTTAGAAAGTGGTAAACTACCACCAAGGTTGCAGACCCTCAAGAATGGCTTAATGATGTAGAAACTCATCTGAAAAAAGGCTGCAGGGTAAAGCATTATAAAAGACTAGTTCAAAGTTATCTCCTTTTGTCTAAATAATGCCTCAAAAAGTTACTGCACTACTTTGCAGGTGTTCAGCCAATAGGCCCAAACTACACAATATGCCTTTGTTCTCTTTAATATAATGCAAAAGTAACGCTAATGTTTTGTATGTTTTAATGTTTTTCTTAACCATTGTGGGCTGCACAAGATGACCCACATTTCACTGTGCATTTGATACTGGTTATGTAAAACATTTACATTTTAGAGTTTTAAGTGAAAATGTTCTTAAACAGTCTATAGAATTTTTGAAATTTCACCCAAATTGCTGCCCTGTTGCCTTACTCAGGAATTAACCAGGAAGCCAAAAGCAGTGTTTTTTTTTCTTTTATAGCTGTAGCAAACAATAATTTCATTTTGGTATTATTTATTATTGTTTTTGATTACTCCGATTATTTTCCTGACTATCAGATTAGTTGTCTGGTCAATATCAGAAATTTGTGATACATATTTATTTCCTAGGGCCTTAAAGCAACACGCCTACTTATTGGGGCTTATTCCCCGTATCCCCCAGAGTTCGATAAGTCCATACATACCCTTCTCATCTCCGTGCGTGTCGTAACTCTGTCTGATGCACCCACGCCTAGCTTAGCACAGATCCTGGAGGTAACCGGCTCCATCTATGCTCCTAATAAGTGACAAAATAACGCCAACATTTTCCTATTTACATGTTGTGATTTGTATAGTCACAGCGTGTACGAATAACAAGGTCACATGAGACACAGCCATCTTCTAACCGTATACAAACTGGGAACTATATTCTCAGAAGGCAAAGCACTGCTACTTGGGTGGAGTGATTTGCTTGCAGAACTCCAGGCGAACTCTCTGCTCCTCACCACGGGGCTTCTCAGGTGCAAATCACTCTGCCCAAGTAGCAGAAGTATCAGTGCTTCACCCTTTCTGAGAATAGTTGTCAGTATGTATACGGTTAGAAGATGGCTGTTTCTCAGCAGCTAGCAGTGGGTGCGTCAGACACGCACTGAGATGAGAAGGGTATGTATGGACTTATCTAACTCTGGGGGATATGGGGAATAAGCTAAAGTCCCAATAAGTCGGTGTGTTCCTTAAGTGACCAGGAACACATTTGGAAGGCTAGAAGTTTTTCTTCTTAAAAATCTCTCAAATGTATTTATTTATTTATATACAATTTATTTAAGTATATTTTAAAATTATTTTTTTATTCTATTTATTTTAATTTATAAATGTTTATTTATTTTGTATTTAATTTTAAATTTAACTGTTCAAAAGCGGACTTTCATGACTTTTAGATATATTAAGTTAGGTAAACTTAATGTAAGTGAGGCAATCAGTTGCCACAAAATTTTTAAGTTTTGAGTCACATGTTTTTAAGTAAACAAACTCAACATATTTGACTAATGTGTACTTAAAACAATGACAACACAAACTAATAAACATTGAGTTTGGTTAACATAAACTGGTGTGGTTGTGTACTTATTTTTTTAAAGTTCTGTGAACTTATTCCTGTGGTTTGTAAACTCAAAACTTTAAGTCATAATAACTGAAAATAATTGAGCTGCCTTAACAGAAAACTGTAAGTCATATTAACTGCAAATATTTGAGTTGAGTTAAATGAGCACTTTTAATTTAACTGTTATCAAAAGGTACATGTAGCAATTCATCCAACCTTTTAAGTTCTGGAAAATTTTGACTTTTAAGTTAATCAACTTAAAAAAATTGTGGCAACTGATTGCCTCACATTTTTTGAGTTCTGGTAACTTATTCGGGTTTACAGTGTACAGTAAAACGAACAATGTATTAACAGGGTTTCTGCAGGTTTCACCAAGTCAAATTTAAGACTTTTTAAGACCTTTTTAGGACCATTATGAATGAAATTTAAGACCTACAGTGATCAGCATAAGTTTACACACCCATGCTGACGTTGACTAAAAAGAGGAATAAAAAACAATCTTTTGGAAATTGATCTTAATGCCTTAATTAAAAAAATGAGGAAAAATCCAACCTTTAAGGACACCAGTTTTCTTTGTGAATGAATAATGTATCATCAATAAATAAATGCTCTTCCTTAAAATACAGGGGGCATAAGTAAGTACACCCCTATGTTAAATTCCCATAGAGGCAGCAGACTTTTATTTTGAAAGGCCAGTTATTTCATGGATCCAGGATACTATGCATCCTGATAAAGTTCCCTTGGCCTTTGGAATTAAAATAGCCTCACATCATCACATACCCTTCACCATACCCCCACATCATCACATACCCTTCACCATACCCCCACATCATCACATACCCTTCACCATACCCCACATCATCACATCCCCTTCACCATACCCCCACATCATCACATACCCTTCACCATACCCCCACATCATCACATATCCTTCACCATACCCCCACATCATCACATACCCTTCACCATACCTAGAGATTGGCATGGTTTTATGTCGGTTTAGCCTGATAGCTGGTTTGATTTGCATTGAGAGATGATTTTATGGAAAGTACCCCATGCCAATCTCTAGGTATGGTGAAGGGTATGTGATGATGTGGGGCTAGGTGACTGTAGGGTAAACCTGAAGTCTCACAGAGTGAATAGCCAAAGCCATAAACAACATAATCCACATTATCATGCACTGTTTAGGGTCCCTGCCCATGTTGTGTAATATGTAGTCATATTATTTAAGGAGACACATGCTCATTTTCAGGCTCATACTTTTATTTTGGGTTTCTACTAGGACATGCTGACATGCTTTAATGTTCAAAAAACACGTTTCCCCATATTCATAATGCTGCAACACCTGTATTGACCCCCTGAAAAACTTTGTTTTGTTTAGTGGCGGTCTCTTTAAGTGAATATGTAAGTTAGTATATCAAGTGGTCTGAAATAGATACAGTGAAATACACTTAAAATACACAGCAAAGTTTTTCAAATAGGCGTATTAACTCTCTTAGCCCGAGCTTGTCGTAGACGACAAAAAACGGCATCTTTGTTTCATGACTTAATCATTTTATAACCATAATGAGTAGAAACATACTGAATTATGCAGGTAAAAGCTAATATTCGCTCTGTTCCGCTGATGTCTTTGGTGTCTTCATAGCCCTTACAGAAGGTTTTTTATCCAGCCTCGAAATCCAACGTTTTTCAGGGTCTTCTAACAACTGTTACAACTGTTACTGATTAATACACTTTATGTCCATAATTTATGAATTTTTGGTCGTTTATCGCCACAAGCCTTGAAGATAACTGGTCTTTTTGCTTTTTCCCATGATGCTCTGGAGACCATTCTGACCAATCAATAGCTTGTTTATGTCTTGTCAACTAATGGAAGGCTGGTCTGTCATTGCAGATGAAACACAGATCGTATATAGTGAAGAGGAATTACACAAGGGCAGAATAGTTAGATACTGTATGACCATAACTTGTCAAAAATACCTTAGGGCTCAAAGGGTGGAAGACGCTGTCATATACAACTTCAAGCTACACCTATTATATCATATTCAATGTCTCCAGATAACTTGCTCGGTGGTTACTAGCCTTTTCCTGCATGGCATGACCAAGTTACTGCAGGTCACACCAATGTGCAATGTCCATAGCAAATATATAATTATCCCATTTTTTTTCAAAAAACAGGAAAATGCAGGCCTTGTTATTCAATTGAAATACATATAGTGTGTACATTTTCATATTCTAACTTGAATTCAGTTCAAAAATAGATTAAAGAAATCAATACTTGACCAATACAGAAAGGAACAGACCGAAATATAGAAATGGAATTGTAATGTAAAGGTATTGTTGTATTGTTGTAAGTTATTGTAAGACCTGAACGATTGTATGCTGTATTTGCATATCTACTTGTTTTGTAATAATATGATGTTGTGAAGTAGGGGCGAGACCTAATAAGCTGTATGCTTCCACCTGCTCCTTCTCGAACTTATCCATTTTAATTTAATTTTTTTTGGTCTTTGGCAAATTCTTATTTCGTGTTTTAATTTTGTGGTTTTCGAGAAAAATAATGAATCAAATCAAAATCAAATCAAATGCGATACAACATTCAGTACATTTTAGAATGTACTTAAACTCGTAGTTGCTTTCTTGGTTAAAAAACTGCTGAATCACACATGAACATTAAAAAAGTATCTCTCTGTATATCAGCCCCTTACCCACTGCTGGTGCTATCTTCCAAACCCCGGGGGCCACAAATGGAGCTTTAATGTAGCTGCCAGCCGAGCCACTTCAACACCAACACAGCCCGAAAGCGCCAAAGGGAGAAAACTTATCTCTAGACCCTTCATATGGGGTCCAGCGTTAGCAGCTGGGGTATTGTGCACGGTGAACATTATGAACTTTTCACGGGCCAGGAGACGACAAAACAATCTGCTGAGTGTGCAGCACACAGATCACAGCGGGGAGAGAAAAAACTCCTTTGGTGTTGACGCACAGCAGCCACTATTGCCCACAGCTAATGTCACACAACTGCTATGGGGGGGGAAGGAGGATTTGTCACCACTATACTCTCTCCACTTTCAGTCAGAAACATGTCCCAAGGCTAAAGATGAAATAGTCTTCATAACATCAGCCAATAACAAGAAAACACACACAAACTTGAATGTGCTCAAACGCCGGCTGCCGTCATCCTCTCAAAATGTTCTTGAGGGTGATCAGAATGAATTTGCATATATTCTTCAATGTAAGCACTGAACTCTGTAATTATGTGAAGCCCTGAGTGTGTGCGATAGACTGTGCCCATAATTGTTTGTGTATGGGAAGACGGGGCATGTTTTCAGCAGTAACGAAAGGGGAGGCGCCCTCACTGAATGCAGCCCCTCTAGCAGCTGTCAAACACAGCTGTGGCAATTCATAAAAGATACACTCGCACAACTGCATTATCATAAACACACACACACACACACACACACACACACACACACACGATGTAAAAGCTGAGAAGGCCCCCTGGGGACAACACCTTCCTCCTCATGTTTCCATGACACAGGCAATGATAATGAGACTAATTCAAAGTCTCCTCTGAGCGAGGGATGGAGATGAGGCGAAGGCAGGCAGACATCGCTGAAAGCACCGCAGCAAGGTAGACATACACACACACACACACACACACACACAGGGTTGATGGGGAGTTCATCCAGCTAACTGCCATATTGTAGCATAACATTACTGCATCAGGAGATCCATACCTTATTGCAGGCAGGACCGGGAAGTAACCAGGGGCCGAATTGGGATTGTGTAAACTGCAGGGGGCTTCTTGACCGTTACCAGATGAAAAGGCTGGATGGATAGAGAATGGACAGCTGTAGCTCAGCCTCACTGAACTCTAGTGATAGTTTCTGAAACTCAAGAGTGATGCGCTTCTTCTGAGCACATTCTAGGATAGGAGAAAAAAAACGCTCTGGGTTGTTTTGCATTTCTTTAAACCAATCACAATCGTCTTGGGTGGCGCTAAGTGACTTGTTTTGGTGGAACATTTGCACCCCGCAAAAGAAGACGCCACATACAATATTAAATGAAGTTAACTGTTCACACAATACAGTAACGTGAGCTGTTTAAATTAGCTGGAAACATGGTTAAAAGCAATTTGCTCTTAGCAGTGTATCTCCCTGTGTACTTTGTCCACAGCAAACTCCACCAATCGGTTCCAAAATGTCCCAGTTAGAGAGGAAACACCCTAAACATATTCTTTGTAAATCTTGACAATCATTCCCATGACAGAACCAAGCAGACATAATCTAATTGCACATTCCAAATGTTCTTAAAAACTTGTCATTTTCAGCGTGTAGCTTGCTAGCACAAAGGTTGTTGTTGCTTCCCGAAGCGAAGGGATTCTGAGAACGGCAACACACAGAGCAGTCTGGTCTCACAGAATTCCGTGAAATGATCACGAACTGTTAACAGCGCATTACATGGTGGTGGGACGGAATGTGTGAAAATTTCGTGTGGCCCCACGGAAAACAATGCCAAGTTAATGAGAAGATGATGTAGCATTAAAAGCGACTACGGTAGCGAGTAGTATGTAAGGCCAAAAATCTGCGTAAGGAGGTTGGTTGGGGGGAGACCGGGGATCGTGTCCCACGTGTCACGTTTCCTAAACCCAACTGTCCCGTTCTTATTTTCCTAAACCCAACTGTCCCGTTCTTCTTTTCCTAAACCCAACTGTCCCGTTCTTCTTTTCCTAAACCCAACCGTCCCGTTCTTATTTTCCTAAACTCAACCGTCCCGTTCTTATTTTCCTAAACCCAACCGTCCCGTTCTTATTTTCCTAAACTCAACCGTCCCGTTCTTATTTTCCTAAACCCAACCGTCCCGTTCTTATTTTCCTAAACCCAACCGTCCCGTTCTTATTTTCCTAAACTCAACCGTCCCGTTCTTATTTTCCTAAACTCAACCGTCCCGTTCTTATTTTCCTAAACCCAACCGTCCCGTTCTTATTTTCCTAAACCCAACCGTCCCGTTCTTATTTTCCTAAACTCAACCGTCCCGTTCTTATTTTCCTAAACCCAACCGTCCCATTGTCCCGCGTGTCATGGAAACGTAAGCCCTCCCACGACCTTTTCCTTAACTTAAGGGGCCGTGTTCATTTCACGGAATTCTTCTGTGGGCCCATCACGGAATACTCGGCGATTCCGTGAAACTGCCACGGATTTTGAGTTAAGGGGCCGTGTTCATTTCACGGAATTCTGTGAGATCAGGTTACACAGAGAGTGGAAGCAGAGGGACATCCGCCAGGCAATTATCCAGGAAATGTACTTCTGTTGATCCAGACTATAGGAGTCAAAACTACATTTGTGTCTTTACTTTTGTTGGTGTGTAGTAATGTTTTGTAAAAGTTGAAGTTAAAAAAAAAACCGCACGTGTCAGAATGTGACTTTAGGCAGCTTTTCATTTTGATCCCAACATTGCATGTTTTGGTTAATTGTCCAGTTTGAGTTTAACAGGGTTTTAGCGAGGTCTTAAAAAGTCTAAAAAAGTATAAAATTAAAAAATCTAAATTTTAGGCCTTAAAAAGTCTTAAATTTGCTGAAGTATTAAGAATAATAGCATAGTATAATTTCTTAAGTCAATGTAACGCCTTCCTCTAATGCTCACTGGAATGTTTCCGCAGCGCTTCAGAATGTGTTTTTTTAATTATGTGGTGTTGTAGTTCTTTCTTTCTTTCGCTTGTCCGAATATTAATTAATTAATTCGCTGTATTACGACTACAAATGAGACCAACATGCAACTTATATTGCCGCAAATCTAGACACCAGTCCAATAATGCTAATGATGAAATCCAGGAATTGTTTCAGACAATGTTTCCGGACTCTTGACATCTGACTTTTTAGGTCTTAAATTTCATTCATAATGGTCTTGAACTGTTCATTGTACAGGTGCACATGTTCTGCTACAATGTGATTTAACCAGTGTAATGATCCACTTTTGGACTGTGTCCTCTCTGATTAAGTGTAGAAAAATATTGGGCTAATATGAGCCTATAACATAACTGGTCTGATCACCCATTGTTTTTAAATGTACTGAGTGGCATTTTTCTGCCTTTTCCTGTTCACGGTCTGTGATGGGAGGGCCACTTTGTGAATGAATGACGTCACTCAAGAGACGGACCTGATTGGTCCTGGTCAGTCAACCAAACTATTTAAGGCTATGGTTGAGGTGAATGTGTGAATTTACCTGATGAAGGTCTAACGTTATATTTTCTAAATAAATTATTGCTTGCATAATGGTCTTTCTAAGCTCTTAAAATTCATAATGGTCTTAAAAAGGTCTTAAAAAGTCTTAAATGTGACTTGGTGAAACCTGTAGAAACCCTGGTTTTAGCAGTGTGTGTATTTTGCATGTGGTTTTATTGGTAGATGTTTTCGTCGGTGTTATTATTTGCATGGTTTTGCGGATTTTGTGTTTTTGTTTGTTGGACTGGGAATCAAGGTGATGAGAAGCAGCTGTGATTGACTGGACCACACTCTGGATTGGCCACAGGATAGTGTGCTGTGCTTGTTAAAGATTGATGTGAGACAGGTGCGAAGAAGAAGAAGAAGAAGAAGGACAAAGGTAAAGAATCACGGGTGTGACCAGCTGGAGGAGAAGTAACCTGTTGTATTTTAAATACATTTTTTAAGACTCATCCTATGGAACTTTAATTTTTTGGAAACAGTGGAAACCCTTTTTTGCTGGTAAAACAGGCCTTCACACTACCGTGTGACACATGCTTAATGAGCATGAATGAACCAAGCGGGGCTCGAATATATAGTTTGTCGTGAGGATGACACCACAGGAAAGGCCCTGGGGTATGGAAGTACAATGAAAAGTGGTTATTCCTCTGGAAGATAAATGTTTTCTCCAAACTTCATAGCATTTACCCATTTAAAGTCCCACTCCAGACACATTTTAAACGTTACGATCAGTATTTTGTAACATGGAAAACTCGTATAGTGACATACGCTGCACATATACAATTCAGTATGGTCAAGGTCAGACCTTTTAGGGGACATAAACAGAAGACAAAACACATTTTTTAGATCTGTGTTGCCTGTTCGCTAACTTGTCCTTTTTCATGAATATTGACCACCACCATCAATTCCAAGTATTCCTTTTGGCTTGAACTTTTACATTTGCGTTTGCAAGAACTGGGGTAGACGCTCCATATTCATGCTCCATCTTGAAATACGTTAGCCGGTAAGGGACATACGTGTGTGTGTGTGTGTGTGTGTGTGTGTGTGTGTGTGTGTGTGTGTGTGACATACAGGACATACTGCTCCACCTTTCACGTTTTCGCTGTCACATGATAAACTCACAGCTGCTGCTAATGCTGCTAATGGGTATCGTAGCTTCCCGGCCCCGGCAAGTTTGAAGAAGGAAACGTGGAGGACCACACGTATTCAAAATCCAAATTTCAGGAACAGGAGTCTTCTTCTTCTTCGCCAAGAAAAAGAAAAAGGAGATTGAAAAGAGCAAGAGACCGGCTTTTTGAAGCGTGAAGGCTACCGTAGCTGTGATACGAACTTTGTACTGCGTGGTGCGAGAGAGTTGACTGATATATGATCTCAACGCTAGATGGGGAACCTTTTTTTGGTCACCTTTCCAGATTTTTTTTTAAGTCACTTTTTTCCAACATTTGTCACTTTTTTCAACATTCTTTTGTCATAGTTCTGATATAGAAAGTTTTTGTAAACGGGTCAAATTTGAGCCGAGGACAACAGGAGGGTTAAGTGTGTCATCTGCTGGAGCATAATGTAACTGAAGCCTCTTCTAATGGGACATTACACTTGTCTAAACAGCGCTGCTGAGACTCATAACCCTCTGCTACATGTGCATGTCTGTCACACTCGTCTGCTTGTTTGCAAGCCATGATGTCTCTCTCTTTCTCATGGGTGGGCCAAATTCTCTGGGCGGGCAAAGCAGAGAAAGGGGAGGTAACCTTTCCCCTTATGACATCATAAAGGGAAGATTCCTGATTGGCCCATCTGAGCTTTCATTTTCTCAAAGGCAGAGCAGGATACCCAGGGCTCGGTTTACACCTATCACCATTTCTAGCCACTGGGGGACCATAGGCAGTCTAGGGGAACTCATATTAATGTTAAAAAAAAATCATAAAGTGAAATTTTCATGCCATGGGACCTTTAAGTGACTCAACCCGATTAATCGATTATCAAAATAGTTGCCAATTGATTTAATGGTTGACTTTGATCTTTGCAGCTCAAATGGAAATATTAATGGAATAAAAACTTGCTATGCTGAAAATCTAACCTAGGGCCCTTTCGTATGACCCGGATTTAGGACGTCTGACACTGACAGGGTGAGATGTTACAGACTGAAGAAAGATCTCTCTTTCACTGGTCAGACATCTGGTAGAAACATAATTACAAAAACTAAAAAAGGTTATGACTAGCTGTGGTCAGAGAGGGACCTCCATCAGATGACACCTCTGATGTGACTGGACAATATCCGACTTTCAATAACAGTCCTATTTTGTTCCAATATGCTGGCCTGAACCTGTCTTTTTTTGCTGTAATGAAACCCAGACCAGTGGCAGGATCAGCTGCAGGGTCAAACAAATTCAGGGATTCAAATCCAATAAAAGTTTAGAATTTCACCTGTTACCCAAAACTGACTGAAGCATAATACATTTAGGTCAACTGTCATTAAAACAGACAAACTCAAGCTATGGTAGGCTACCACACGCAAAAGTTTATTTTGTTGTCTGGGAAGATACATTTTTTCTGCAAACTTCATGGCAAATACGGTAAAGGATGTACAACCATTCAGTTATGATCAATATTTTGTTTAATATGGTTTAACATGGAAAACTCGTCTCTAGTGACACACTTTGCACAGATACAATTCAGTATAGTCAAGGTCAGACATTTTAGGGGAGATAAACAGAAGACAAAACACATTTTTTTTTTAGAGATGCACCCATTACAACTTTCTAGGCCGATTCCGATTTCCGATTTTCTTTGAGTTAGACCAGCTGATACCGATTTTAGCCGATTCCGATTTCATTTTTTCTAACCACTTTACAGCACACACAAATATTTATTTCCTATCTTTTCTTTAATAGAACATGTTTTGAACAGATAATGGATCACTATAAAATAGAACTATATAAATTACTCCTGGTGTGGGACATTCACACACATCTAAAGAGCAATGTTAGAACCATTTCCTTCTTTTCACATCAATATCAACTAAAGAAATGTGATTTAGGTTTTTGGTGTCGTCCCTCCACGCCCTACTTTCTCCTTGCAGGTGTTGCATATTGCAAACTTGTTATCTTCTGCACACACGCTGAAGAATGTCCAAACAGCTGACATGTTGCAGGTTAATTCACCAGGTTCCTACATGTGCGAGAATAGCGCGGACACGCGCTTCACACCGCGAGCGGGTACGCACCACACACGGCGTTAAAGTTGAGAGAAAGGAAAAAGAGAGCGTGCTGTGGCGTCCGTGCTGTGGCGTCCGTGTGTGTGTGCGTCCTTGAGAACTGTAACTGGTATAACTTATGTTGTCAGTTAATTGGAGCGTTGCCCGGCATGAAATCACCATATGTCAGACTGACCTGCCGGTCGCCGGTCATGGCCGAGCACGTGAAAACCGGCCAATTCCGGTCACCGGCCGGTCTATCGGTGCATCTTTTAGTGGAGGGGGATTATAATAATATTTAGTGGAGGTGGATTATAAATAAAGACATGACTTCTGTGCAAAGTTGATCATTTGCTACCCGTTCTCACTCCCAACTTGCCAAATATTGTAAGATGATGAACGGTGTAGTGCGAAAAACTGAAAATCCGCATAAGGAGGTTGGTCGTGGTGGTGGTTGGCTCTAACACCATAGGACTTTCCAACCTGATCTCACAGAATTCCGTGAAATGAAAACGGCCCCTTAACTCAAATTCTGTGGCAATTTCACGGAATCGTGAAATATTCCGTGATGGGCCCACGGGAGAAATCCATGAAATGAACACGGCCCCTTAAGTTAAGGAAAAGGTCGTGGGTGGGCTTACCTTTCCATGACATGCGGGACAACAACGGGACGGTTGGGTTTAGGAAAAGAACGGGACGGTTGGGTTTAGTAAAAGAAGAATGGGACGGTTGCGTTTAGGAAACGTGACACGCGGGACACAATCCCCGGTCTCCTGGGTGAAAGTCCTGTGTTTTTTGACCCATCCACCCCCCCCCAACCAACCTCCCTATGCAGATTTTCGGGCTTTCGTAGTACTCGCTACCGTAGTCGCTCCTAATGCTACGTCATCTTCTCATTGACTTTACATTGGCATTGTTTTCCGTGGTGGCCACACAAAATTTTCACACATTCCGTGCCACTACCATGTAATGCGCTGTTAACAGTTTGTGATCATTTCACGGAATTCTGTGAGACCAGGCTGGACTTTCTCCCAGGAGACCGGGGTTCATGTCCCATTCTTGTCCCACAAAGGTTATATTTTGTCGTCATACTCTTTTTGTTTTTTGCTAGGGAAAAATAATGGTTTTAGAAAAGCGCATTACTATCAAGAAATAAAAAGTATTTCAATATGTTGGGAATATACTTATTTTCTTACATTCCAACACTAAGAAGAGCTATATCAATCTCGTGTCTGTGTGTTAAGTAGGGAGCTGTAGTGTATTGGTGATTGGCATAAAGACTGTTTGCCTGGGGGTCGTTAACAGTTAGCCTGCCTCTGTCCAAACTTAAAAAGAGGATTTTCGGTAGTTTTCAACCTAGACCCAATTTCTTTCCATGCATGTGTGTCTACTAACTAATAAGGATAAAAAAATTGAAATTGGTCCCGTAATGAGAGGAGAGCCCTGCAGCCGACAGCCGCGAAACGGGAATTGCGACCGCCAATGCTTGCTAAACTTGAATAATAGCCCAAGAATAAAACTTGAATAAAAACATAACAGCAGTCCACAGAATAAAACTGTGCCCTTCCTCAACCAAAGAGATTGCTGTCTCTCCTTAATGCTAGGCCTCTACATCCTGCATCCTCCTTTATGTCATGGTTGTGGCACTATGGTTGGCACTGGGGGGGGGGTCGTCATTCATGCGAATAGGGGACGAGCGGAGGGCTTGTCATTCAAATTGGCTGGAGCCAGTGTTTAGGGCTACCGATAGCCATAATCATACCAATCCACACAAAAAAAAAAACTCTGTCTGAGCTCGCTGCAACCAAGGGCACGGATTACCTCAAAAAACCAATTTGGAGGGACCGGAGCACGTGGCGTCCATTGGAGTCAGAGCGGATATGAGAGGCAGGTTCTTTGTTCACCCTGATATTTATCTGTCCGAGGCCGAGTAAAAGGAGGGGATGTGGCTCCGAAGAAAGGGCTCACAGGTCGGCGGCCTGGTATTAAACTGATCTATGCATGTATCCCAGGGAGATAACACCACATATCACAGTTCGGCTCACAAGAACAATCTGAGAGAAAGTGGCACCCAGATGAATATGGACGGGCTGTTGGGTGGGATCACTGCCAAACACATCACTTCTTAATCTGGCATGAGCCCAGGATAAACCCCATCTATATGCAGTTTGGTCTGGGTTTAGGCTGACATAAATCTTCATTATGAATATTTTTTAAAGTAAATTACGAGTATTGAAAGGACTAAAAGAAAATCAGTGCATTTGTGATATGTTGAATATTATAAAAGATAAAAAGATTGAAATTTACTGA
Source organism: Sander lucioperca (assembly GCF_008315115.2). Taxonomy (NCBI): domain Eukaryota; kingdom Metazoa; phylum Chordata; class Actinopteri; order Perciformes; family Percidae; genus Sander; species Sander lucioperca. The sequence continues at coordinate 23,031,587 of NC_050178.1, read as the reverse complement.
TAATTATTACCTTGAGTTCATAGTTTATCCATCTTTAGGACACTACATCACTGATATTAATGCAATTTAATGCAAATTAACATCCAATACAATAGCTATTTTTTTTATTTTTATTGGGCCTGATCCAGACTGTAAAAATATATATCCTTTCAGGGCTCCTGTGTGATAGAATTTTAGGCTATGTTTAGACGGAAACGATATGAAGAGAAAACGCAAAAGTGGTTTTGCGTTCTCACTTTATATTCCGCGTTTAGACAAGCGTTTTGGGGGGGAAATCTGCGTGCATATGGCGACGCAAAAGTGTGTGAAATGTGATGTAGTATGCACACCAGGCGGCTAGGTGGTGGTGTGAAGCACTGCCTCACAACATCACCAAGTCTGCGCGCCTGCGAGAACCTTCCTTCTACTTCTCTCCCTAGTAGCACCAAGCCAACAACAAAAGCTGACAATTCTGTCTGGACAGACGAGGAGGTGGAGTTATTGCTCCAAACAATACACACACACGGCACACACACGTACACACGCACACGTACACACGCCAGTCCCTCCAGAAAAACGCAATTATGCGATCGCATAATTCAATGCATAATCAGCGAAAGTCTGCATATTTATGCGGGGGCATATTTTTACAAATACACCGCACTTTCGCCGCATAAATTGCAGATTTCCATGCAAAATATGCGGGGCTTGCATGATTTCATAATCCCCGCATTTTCGTTGCAAAAAAGTCACACATATCTTAGCAGAAAGTTGAAAAATGTTGCGTTTACTTCACACAAGAGCAGCCATTTTCCCCTGTTGCCATGGGAACGTAATGAAGCCATGATGAAACTGCAGATTTTGCAAGTTCCCGCAGTTTCATCGCATAAAATTGCATAAATATATATATTCCATTCATTAATTTTTTAAGAAAACGTGCCGCATAATCAAGGATTTTTGCCCCCAACAATCACAAAAAAGCTCCGCATTTTTCTGAAAGGACTGACACGCGGCACACACACACAGCACACACACAGACACACACGCAGCACATACACACGGCACACACATACATGCGGTGCACACACACAACACACACACACATGGCACACACACACACAAACACACACACACAGCGCACACACACAACACACACACATGCGGCACACACACACACATGGCACACACACTAGAGTTGAGCCGGATACTCGGCTGAAACGAGTATCCGATACGGATAAAGCACTTTTGCCGAGTACGAGTATTATACGAGTAATACGAGTCAATATCTGTGCTCGGATTGAATAAAAATCCTCATTGGGTAGTTGACTGTGTCTGCGTTCTGTGATAGGCTAGTCGTCACAGCGCCCTACACATATACAGATTTATTGTGTTGCTGTGTCCCGCTCTGCTCACTCACACACAGAACAGCTCTCTCTCTCTCTCTCTCTCTCTGTCTCTCCCTCAGTCACTCAGGTTCGCGGGTCTTTTCCGTTAACGTTGAGGGGTTTTTCAGCTTCAGGTTTGTTTTTTACTTCGGTTTGTAGTACTTACTTATTAACCAGTAGAGTTCTGGTAAACGTGGAGTTTGTTCAGACGTGGTGCTTGGTAGAATGCGACTCGCGTTGCGTCTCTGCCTGTCGGAGATTTTTTTTCTTTTTTAAACTGTCAGCTGGCTCTAAACAGATCTGAAAAACAGCGTCGGACTATTTGATCCGTAGAACACAGTCCCCCCCGCCCCCCTCTCTCTCTTTCTCTCTCTCTCTGTCTCTCTCTTACTCTCTCTCTCACACACACACACACACACACACACACACACACACACATACCTGGTGTGGAAATAAAACCAAAATCACACTGATCATAAAAAAATTAAAAGTTAAAAAAAGAAAGTTATGTTGAGTATGAAAACTCTTGTTCATTACATTTTACTTCATAATTGCAACCGCATGTCTTGTATTCATTGTTCTTGTTCTGTATATAGTTTGTTTGTTATTGTGATCAGAACCATTGATCTGAAGCTCAATGCTGATGCTGTCATGTAAATAGTTTTCTAATCAGCGATAAATATAATAATTTCTGATCAACCCATATCAATTGCATGCTTAAAATAACATACCGGTTAAAGCCCCACCCATTTCAAGACAAATTGACCCACTTCCGGGTTAAATCCCGCCCACTTCCGGGTTAGGCCCCGCCCAGTCCGAGTACAGATACAGATACAGATAATTCATATGGTTAACAGATACAGATACAGATACAGATAATGCTGTACTCGCTCATCCCTTACACACACACACACACACACACACACACACACACACACGCACAGTGCGTTTTTACCCTTTAGACGGGACCGCGACGGTGGAGCGTTTTTAAGATTTCCACTCTGGAGGGTGGTTTCACTTTTTGCGTTTTTAAGCCCCAAAAACGCCGTCACCGTCTAAACGAAAGGCACGTCTGATCAAATATTTTGTTGTTTTCACCCACGAGTGTATTCGTGTAAACAGGGCCTAAGCCCCAGCTAGAAAGTTGTCCCTACTAATTGAGCTTAAAAAATACTTTTTCAAAGACCTGTCAGACGTGTATCAAAGTGTACCCTAACTTAGGCTGTGTGTGAAGTAGATTAACCTTGACTAGCCGCCTGTAAGTCTGGACCGACTGCCGTCCCAGCCTTGCTGGCACCAATGCAGCAAGGGAGCATGTCAGCAGCAAGGTGAAAAAGTAATAATCACGTTAAAAAAAAAAGCAAACCAGAGCGAGGCTCTCCTCGCTTCTTCCATTCTTTGCCTCCTCCTCTGGGTTAAACTGGCGAGATCAATCCACAGCTGTGAAGTAGCGAGGGCACCTTGAAAATGCTGCTATTTATTTGTTTGAAATGTTCCTTTCCTTTCTAGTCCTTTTAAGGCCACCTGGGAATCCGCCATTGATTTCCACTTCAATAACTTGACCTCTGACCCCCGAAAGGGGCGTGAAGTCCCTTGGCTGGCTACTCACAGCCAGGTATGGTGAAAGAAATCTCCAAGCCTCTATTTCATGGTCTCACTCATTTACATGATTTAAAGTAAAGAGATTTTTTTTTTAACTTAGGTTAATTGCAGTCTCTATTTGGGTCCACAACAAGAACGCAACGGGCAGTCACAGACACACATCTGTCTCATGCTTTTCCGAAAGCTCAAAAGGCCAGGAGCCTCCATTTCAGTTGTGAACGCTGAATCAAAGAAAGAGAAAATTGGAACATTTACATGCATCTTGTAGACAGAGATAATGTTTGAGCAGCCAACACATCTTTTCTAACGTGCGTCTGTCTCAGTCTGCAGTCTCATCTTGGCATACACATGCCATGTGTGAGTGCATATGAGGGGACTTCTGTTATTTGCAGATGGACTCCCTGTCTGTAATGAAGTCCGGACCACCTGATGAGATGCTGTCAGCCAACGCAAAGCCAGCCGCAGGATTCACCCAGCTCTGCACTCTTTGAAAACATGTGATGGAGCATATGCAACTCAAGATCTCAGCAGATTACAGGGATTGAGCGGTATAGCACATCAATCAATATCGTCCTAATTATGCAGGAAAGATGCATCTCTGCTGCCATGGGATCATACACTGAACAAAGTACATCAATTTGCACAAGTTATTGTGTTTTCTTTAGGGAACTGTAGTCTTACATTGCCAGACCTATCTCCACAGTGCTGTGGAGGAAGGTCTGGCTACACCACAGATACATTCTGGGATAGGAGAAAAAAACACTCTGGGTTGTTTGCATTTTTTTAAACCAATCAGAATCATCTTGGGCGGCGCTAAGCTCCGGACGCAGCGACGGTGCCTCTGCTAAATAGTCTCAGGAAGGAACTTGTGTTGGTGGAACATTTGCACCCCGCAAAAGAAAACGCCACATACAATATTAAATGAAGTTAACTGTTGACACAATACAGTAACGTGAGCTGTTTAAATTAGCTGATACATGGTTAAACCTCATTTGTTCCTACCAGTGTATCTCCGTGTGTACTTTGTCCACAGCAATCTCCACCAATCGTCCCAAAACGTCCCAGTTAGAGAGGAAATGCCGTAAACATATTCTTTGTAAATCTTTACAATCATTCACCGAACGAACAAGCAGGCCTGCCTTGTTGCACGATCCAAATGTTCTTAAAAACTTGTCATTTTCAGCGTGTGGCTTGCTAACTCAAAGTTTGTTGTCGTTTCTCGTATTGAAGGAATTTTGAGAACGGCAACACACAGAGAGCAGAAGGTGGGGGGTAAAACCTGACATTGCCCTGGATGCCGCTGGCTTTGTACAAGCATTTCATGTCAAAAATAAGTGATGGGATTACATGTGAAGAGGAGAGTGGACAGTGTGTATTCATTTGATAAGATGAAGATTAAGTGATACTTTATTGATCCCACAAGTGGAAATAATTTTTTTTTTTTTTATTTATTACGCACATGCCCGAAATACACACACATGCACAAACAGGACCTATACAGGCACTAATGGAGAGATGCCAGAGTGAGGGCTGCCCAGTTAACAGTTGGGGGTTTGGTGCCTTGCTTAATTGCACCTTGGCAGTGCCCATCAGGTGAACTGGCACCTCTCCAGCTACCAGGCCACACTCCATACTTTGGTCCGTATGGGGACTTGAACCAGTGACCCTCCCCTACGGACTGAGCTACTGCCACTCCCTATAAATTGTTATATAAATATAACCCCCAATATAAATAGTTTGTTATTCTATATTGTGGTATGGAAAACATATGTTTATGTTATGTCTCTCTCTCTTCCCATATGTCCTGTTGTTTTCCACTGCTTATTATCCATTTAAGAAGACATTTAAACATATAATGTATTTTTTTTTAACTCTGTACTTTGCAAATTACAAACAATTTGTCTATGCATCCAACTGAAGCAGGAAAATGCACTCTGACCTGAGTCCACTGTGTGCATAACAAAATAAAATTCAGAATACATACATGAGAATACATTGTGTCCATGAGAAATTAATTTAATCTTTAACAGGAGAGACTTTTAGTCTCTGTTTAACTCTCCTCTTCAATCTCTCACCATGTGATGAGCCAGGCATGACTGTGGCAGATGGATGCAACCCAGGTATCATAATAATTAACTATAACTGGGCTATGCCTCCCTGTTGCTTGTCCTTATACCTAAAGACCGAATAAGTGACCCAAAATATATATATATATATGTTCATATATAACTCTCACAAAAACACTATCAGCACCTATAAAACAATTGCTTGTCATCAGTTGTTGATCTTAACTTTTTGAGGACTGAATCGTCCAGATTTGAGGGTTGTGGGATGATTATCAAAGGGGCAGTTATCCTGCACACCCACATTAGTGTGGAAAACCCACACATACATTTTTTATTTGACAGTTTCCCCAAACTTGTCGTACCAACAAGAACTACAGTAGTCATACCTACAGTAAATGTCCAAATGTTCTTATCTGGCTCCTTTTTACAGGACAATGGTCAGGATCATGGTCAAAGTTAAAAGAAACCCATGTTTCATTCTCTGCAAAGGCTGTAGCCACCACTGAGGACATTATTGTGTATTATTGACAGTATTGCTTTTGAAAATGTTGGGGTTTTAACATCCCAAGGAAGAAAAAAAATCTGAATATTCAGAATTATATACCTGGCAGTGTGGAGAAGCCTTCGAAACAGCATTCAGACCATCATGCAAGAAACTGTACAGGTGAAACGTCATGATTGACAGGGTGAAACGTCATGATTGACAGGGTGAAATGTCATGATTGACAGGGTGAAACGTCATGATTGACAGTGGGTTGATGCATAGTCTGTATAAGTGAAGCCAAAACAAGTGGATCTCCCCCTGGTGGCTGGATAGCATAAACCCCGCCATAGTCTATATCCACGACGTTCCACTTCCAGGTGTCGCCGGAAATTCCACCGGATTTCACTCCTTTCGGCCAGATGTCCGTTACCTTCCTCTTTCTTTGTGTTGGCATTTTAAACTCCGGTGGATTTCTGAGGACTATGGTTAACTGCTCCTCAGATCTCTGCAGGGTAAATCCAGACAGCTAGCTAGACTATCTGTCCAATCTGAGTTTTCTGTTGCACAACTAAAACAACCTTTGAACGTACACATGTTCCACCAAAACAAGTTCCTTCCTGAGACTATTTTGCAGTGGCACCATGGCTCCACCACCCAAGACGACAGTGATTGGTTAAAAAAAAATGCCAATAAACCAGAGCACGTTTTTCTCCCATCCCGGAATTCTGTGTGGACTAGCCAGACCCTCCTCCGCAGCGCTGTGGAGGAGGGTCTGACAAAGCGAGACTAACCCCGCCCCTCCATGTTAGCAATGGGACATGGGCCAAACTAAAAAAATCAAAATACACGTCGGTTAAATTTCCCCAAAGATGGTTTCCGTCATTTAAGGTGGTTCTTATCACGCTGATGTTTGTTCAAGTGTTCCACTGCCCGATCACTACTGCACAGACTCTGTCTCCAAAATCACAAGATGGCGGCGCCAATATCTGGGATATTTTGGCTTCACTTTTGTACAGTGGGAGGAAGTGAAGACGCGTCAACCATCTTTATATACAGTGGAAGGTGGGGACAGAATATAGCCCACAATACAACAATAGCTGATTTGACCAGTGTCCAGAAGGTCAGCAGAAACAATGTCATGCTATCAGTCATGCTATTACATCTGGAAAAGCTTGGCTGTTAAAATGCACCCCTCCTCCCCTCGTATTGTCAGCAGCTCACCAAATTACGGTGTAATTGTAATTGTGCGAGAGTGATGGGAGTGTGTTATTTCAGCCCAGAGTTATACGGTAGACACCTGCTTTTACATCTGCAGAATACATTGGCTCTGTCCCATCTGGCTTCAGGCTGCGAGTGGTTTACTCAGCAGGAAAAATGTACAAAAAAATAAAATCCCACGTTGGCCTTGCCTCCCCCTCTACAGTATAACGTTCTACCTCGTTTAGATCTGGCCTGACCTAGATCCAGTGTGGAAGCTATATTTCATTTCTCATCAGCCTGTGTTGTCAGTTAATAACCTGCAACCTGGAAGGAAGCATTGCTCCACGGCAGATAGATAGCACCAAATCACCGTCATGTGTGCTCAATGCGGCACTGGGGATGATTATTTCTGATTGGAGAGTGTTTCAGCAGCCAGGAAAAATGTCCAGGGAGACTTAATTTCCCCAACGAGATCCGTGTCTCGAACATGAAACATTTACCTGGACACAAAATCATTTTTACATCAGCGAGGTGCCGGGGGGGGGATAAATGACATGTCTGTGACTCAGGGCTGATGCGATGGAAAGAGTATGATGAAGGGATGATGAGCGGATATTCAAGATGATGGTGGGAAATGATCCGCTGGGAGAAAAGTGACATCCGTAACCTCCATAATCATGTCTGTGGCGCAGCAGGGGGGCGGAATTGAACTGGCTCACTGAATAGACAGTTTAATCGCCCAAGTAAAAATCACTTAACACGGCCCTCTACATCTGTCCTAAAAGGATTCAAAAGGAGAAGTGAAGTAACCCGACACTTCATGGTACCAACCACGCCTTCAACCTCCGCTCTAGCCACTCGGGGTCTAACTACTTGAATGCCATCTGCTTGTTGGCTCACTGGAGAGGGGTCAGAGCCAGGGCATCTGAGCAGCCAATTTCGGCACTTTCCTTCTCTCCAAGTACCAGTGCTCTTTCTCAGTCACATCACACACATACACTGGCAGGGTAACTGCAATCTGCTAATCATCATAGCAGGGTGCTCACTTTGAGAGCCAGGCAGAGCATGTCTGTCAGTCACAGGGACGAGCAGGGACTGAGGCTGAATCTCACTTCCCTTAAATTGCATCCACGTTTCCTTCACTTGCTTCCCTTCCTCGCGTCTTAGGCCGGCTACACACTGCCTGCGTGGCGTGACCGTGGCGTTTCTGTTGCGTGTCAGCTGCGTGGTGGCTGTGTGGCGTTTTCTATGTCTTTACACAACAGAAATGTGTCTGACGCGGCGCTGCTGCTGCTAGCCTTGTCTGGACACATGGATGTTTCCCATTGATAAAATGAAATACCATGTTAAACATAAATATATACTGATTTGATTACAGCAAAGACGCCGGAAGTATTGACGGCAAAATAGGCTACAGAATATTTCATTCTGTATTGACAGGTGCAAAATTAGAAAATCGATTTCTTTTTAAATTACATTTATATCAAAACCTAGATACTTTCAAACATCAACATGTCAATTATTAATATGTATTAGTGTCAAAATGACATATAAACATCTTTTCCTATTGTATATTGCCTTGAAACACTTCCAACACGCTTGTTGCGTGAAAAATAGGCGTCGGTCCTATTTCTAGCATGCATGCATTTTCGGCGCGGCTCGAGCCGCGACGCATCCAGTGTGTAACCGGCCTTAGTCCGTCCCACCTAGGAAGCATGGAAGTGACCTGAGAAAATCGTGCGAGGAGAGAGGAACCGAGGAAATGTGTTTTCAGAGGGATGAGACGTCCTTTCCGTGAAATCGCCAGCTGTATGTGCGGAGTTAGCAACGGCTTTCAGCTGCACGGCTTCCTGGAAGGCTGCTCTCGTGTATCCTCACTCATAGCTCCTCGGAGATGCCTCCTCGATCGTTGCACCGAATAAGAGCTTTGAGACGGCCTTCACGAAGGAGGGCCAGAACATATTGCGGTTCAACCGAGGAGCAAGGAGCTGTCATAAATGAGACAACAAGCCCGTCCCTGTGTTTTTCCCCCCGTCAGTCCCTGTTAAGATTGGCCAGGTTTGAAGGATCAATCAGCCATCATCAGATCTTTTCCAAGCCTCTCCTCTTACATTGTGGTGCATTATGATGGCTGCTGTTTGAAACATCAACACAGAAAATGTTGAGCACATCAACATCTCATATTAACTCGCTCTGCCTCTGATGTGCACATGAATGAGTATATATGTGAATGCTGAGTGTGTGTGTGTGTGTGTGTGTGTGTGTGTGTGTGTGTGTGTGTGTGTGTGTCTCTATACACGCAGACAACTAGAGAGGAGGGCCAGCGGTGTGTTGCCCCCCGGGGCTCGGACCTGATCCAAGCAGAGTCTGTCAGTTGGTAGGTACACAAACAGCCAGCCTGTACACACACTGCACAGAACAGAGAGGGAGAGAGAGAGAGACACTGACACAGAGTGGGAGAAGGATGTTTGGGTAGAGCTGCAGAGATCAGAAAGCATCATTCTGTCTTAAATCAGGGTTATGTGGAGGTCAGGAAGCCTAGAGAACTACTCACTCACTTCAGTATAAAATAGCAAGTTCAAGGGAAAGTAGACTTGAGTTAAAGTTGTTGGACCAACAGGAGAGAGTGATGACAGCAACCTGCTGCTTTATTAAAAAGACTACAACACCTTGTCGAATTGGCCGTCAAAATTAGACAGGTGACCTGTTCATCCTGTCAGGTTTTGGTGGATCACTGCTGAGATGTTTAAAATTTTAAAGCATGGCTATTTGTTCTGAACTTCCTGATCCAGGTACCACCATTCTGATTAAGGAAACAAGTTAGTACTAGATGGATCAGAGATCAACCTCTGAAAGAATAAATCATGCTTTTCATTGTGATGTCCCTTACATGCTTTGTGTTACTTTACACCTACCTGACAACTCCTAAAATAATTTCCTTTCATCTTGTGAGTTCATATTTTTATCATTCCTCCCATAATAAATATAAATCATTACCAGAGTGACTGAATTGTGTGAGTTCCATCTAGCCACCATAACTTACTGGTCATACCAGACCAACTATGCCATCCAGGACTGTGATGTGTGATAGTCCCGGATCATGGCTAGGGGTAGACATCACCTATTCTGTGTTATCATGTTTGGTTCAGAAGATATGCTGCAAAATACATTGGGTGGATCCCAAGTCTCTTATTTGATATTGCCTCTCTCCTCGCTTGAACTGGAAGTTGATCTGGCCCTCCTTTGTGAAGGCCATCTTAAAGTTGTTATTCCTGCCCCAAGGAGCTATGAGCGAGGAGGGATCTCTGAGGAGCTATGAGCGAGGAGGGATCTCTGAGGGGCTATGAGCGAGGAGGGATCTCTGAGGGGCTATGAGCGAGGAGGGATCTCTGAGGAGCTATGAGCGAGGAGGGATCTCTGAGAAGCTATGAGCGAGGAGGGATCTCTGAGGGGCTATGAGCGAGGAGGGATCTCTGAGGGGCTATGAGCGAGGAGGGATCTCTGAGGAGCTATGAGCGAGGAGGGGCTATGAGCGAGGAGGGATCTCTGAGGGGCTATGAGCGAGGAGGGATCTCTGAGGAGCTATGAGCGAGGAGGGATCTCTGAGGGGCTATGAGCGAGGAGGGATCTCTGAGGAGTTATGAGCGAGGAGGGATCTCTGAGGGGTTTAGAGCGAGGAGGGATCTCTGAGGAGCTATGAGCGAGGAGGGATCTCTGAGGAGCTATGAGCGAGGAGGGATCTCTGAGGGGTTATGAGCGAGGAGGGATCTCTGAGGAGCTATGAGCGAGGAGGGATCTCTGAGGAGCTATGAGCGAGGAGGGATCTCTGAGGGGTTATGAGCGAGGAGGGATCTCTGAGGAGCTATGAGCGAGGAGGGATCTCTGAGGAGCTATGAGCGAGGAGGGATCTCTGAGGGGCTATGAGCGAGGAGGGATCTCTGAGGGGCTATGAGCGAGGAGGGATCTCTGAGGGGCTATGAGCGAGGATACACGGAAACCGTGCAGCTGAAAACTGTTGCTAACTCCGCCCATACAGCTGACAAATTCTTGTGACGCTCATCTCATTCACATTTCCTCGTTTCTTTTCTCCTTGCATGATTTGGAAGGGAAGCAAGTGAAGGAAACAGGGATGCAATTTAAGATTTTTGTGATGGCTCCATTTCTGAAAATGTTCAGCACCCCAAACTGTACAAGTGTACCAAGTTCCATGCTTTTATAAAAAAGTATAGTAGTATAGTTTCCACAGATCACCTGGACTAGATGAACTGATTTGACCTTTATAACAATCATAGCCAGTGCTGTATTCTGACACTGTATGTGCAGTTAATCTCTCTCTCCCTCCCGTTCTTTTAGTTCGTATCTAGCCACTACTACCCCATCACATACTTAGAGAAACAACCATCAGCTACAATGTCATTGCAGACGTGTCTTCAGCAGCGAGGCTGGCGCGTCAATACTCCCAAAATGACACACGCCAGCTTTGCTCAGACTCTTAAACGTAGCATTACATTCGGAGCGAGACTAAAAGGTTGTTTAGATGAATTAAAGCATCAAGCATTCCTGACACGTAGCAGCTGATGGCTGTGTATCTCTCAAAATAAAATAAAAGGAAAAAAAAAGTTAAGAACCAGAGGGGGGAAAATAGAGCACATCAATTGGCCAGGAAAATGGGAAAGTTTGTCCCTGACGCCCCTGTCAGAATGAACAATTAAGATATCTAATATGATGTTTAAAGCTGTGGGGCAGGCGAACTGATAACGGCTCGATAAAGCCTCTCTCCTCGCTCATCCTCACACGCTAATTAGCTTCTTGCTTCCTTTTTTTGGGGAGGGGGAGAGGGGTTATCTATTTAAAAAGCTTTGAAGGAAGAGAGAGGCACCTGCATCAATCATAATTATTTTACTCATACTAAAATTAGCCAAAGAAGGGAGGAACACAGTCTCCTTCAAGCAACGCAGGAAGAACGAAGGGAGGCTGGTGTGAAGGAGAGAGAGATAGAGCGTGTCAGTGTGTGCGTGCATGTTTCCGTGTGTGTGTGTGTGTGTGTGTGTGTGCATGTGTGAGAGAGAAAGAGAGAGGGATGAGGTGAATCGATAAATATCACTCCGGCTGATTGGACCTAATTAGAGATATAGAGAGGCATTCTGGACGAGACTGGCTGGAATTGAGTTGGCCAAGTTGTCAGAGCCAATTAGGCTGCTGTATTATTGCAAAAGAGAGAAAACACACAGATTAGATTACGTTTTGCCTCTGTGTGTGTGTGTGTGTGTGTGTGTGTGTGTGTGTGTGTGCATTTCAGCGATGTTGCTTCCAGGGAAACATGGCCAGGTGAGTGTAACTGTTCTCCTGTGGTGTGATAAACTGATACAACAACAATGATAATCACTCACAGCTTATCATGCGCACACGGGCACACATCACACATCACACACACTGAAAAACACAATCACACAATACTCCAGCTGTCAGCTGCTGGGTGTGCAGCTCTGGAGATCTCCCAAACACACTTTTAACTGGATCTCTGACTTATTGTGGGTTCAACTGTGTTTGTATTTCTTGGTATGTGTGTGTGTGTGTGTGTGTGTGTATGTGTGTGTGTGTGTGTGTGTGTGTGTGTGTGTGTGTGCATCTGTGCATGAATGCGTGCCAGCGTTTGATTCTGGTGATTGCCGCTGGATGTAATCACTTGTGTGCAGTTAATATAATGATGGAGTCCTCTGAGTCGGCACTAACGCTACAAAAAACCTGAAGGAAGAAATGAAAAGAAGTCCTGAGTTCAGCCAACCTCGCAGTGGAAGCATCACTTAGAGTTTGGCAGCAGGTAAACATTGCTTTATTTTCAATCTGTGTTGAGAAAGGCTTCGTCTGTTGTCCAGCATGACAAGTGGAGGCAAATTTAGAGAATTATTTCCAAATCCTCAGGTTATTTTGGATAGCATAGGTGCAGTGTAGCATGGGCACAGCTCTGCCTTCAGCCATCTTGGGTGGGGGGGTGGGGGGGGGGGAATTAGATGAGAGGAAATTAGTTCTCAGGAAAGTGTCTGAGAAGAGAGAAGAGAGAAGAGAAAAAAACAGCATGTGCAATCGTCTCTCAGTGGAAAGACTTCAAAGATCGGCAAGACGACAGAACAGATGCAGAGATGGCTTTCTTTATTTGTGATGCTGCCCAAGGCAACGCAGCCACGAGCATCAGTGACACATCCCTGTGAGTTGTTGTGAAGAGTGGAGAATATGGTGGAGAAGTTTGAAGGACTTCATTATTTTAATCTCCTCTGAATCCTCTAATTCTTTGTTTCATAGTGGCTAAAAGACTGTGTGTGTGTGTGTGTGTGTGTGTGTGTGTGTGTGTGTGTGTGTGTGTGTGTGTGTGTGTGTGTGTTCTTGTTTAACTATATTCGTGGGGTCCAAAAACCGGGAATCCAGTATACTTGTGGGGCCCGGACAGCTTTGTGGGGCCAAAATGCTGGACCCCACAGGTTTAAAGGTCTGTTTGAGGGTTAATACTTGGTTTTAGGATTAGGGTTAGAATTAGGTTATGGTTAGGGTGAGGATAAGGGTTAAAGTTAGGCATTTAGTTGTGATGGTTAAGGTTAGGGTAAGGGGCTAGGGAATGCATCATGTCAATGACAGGTCCCCACAAAGATACTGAAACGCACTGTGTGTGTGTGTGTGTGTGTGTGTGTGTGTGTGTGTGTGTGTGTGTGTGTGTGTGTGTGTGTGTGTGTGTAAAACTATAGCTATATATATAATATAGCTATAGCATAAGTTTAGTCAGGAAGACTCACTCACTCACTCACTCAGTCCTTGTTGTTCTCTCTGGGGCTGACGATCGTTTTATCAGCTGGTCTCATCTATCCTATAGCTCAGCGACACCCCTACATTGTTAGCCGATCATCCTGCCGCTGCCTCTGTTTAAATACGGTTCTCTCTCTGCCTTTATCACATTCATGCTGCTGTTATGCACGTGCTGCGTTCATGACTGTTATGCTATTTACTGGTGCGATGCCTACGAGCTAGCTTATGGCACTCAACTCGAGCTGCACTGCTGCATACACACGTGACATGCCTTACTCTCCGTAATCATTTACCAAACACACCCTCTCAATTTGGCGGTCTGTTTAAACTACAAATTTCCCCATCTCTGCCTTGTCAGTGCTGCTGCTGCCCTGCACCTGTGTTGCCTACCCCACCAGCACCCCAGCATCCACATGTAGGCTATGCCCTGCTGTTATAATAAACAAACAATAAACATTTCAAATAAAAGTTGTCTGACTGAAAATCTGTTATCTCTGTTGCTGTCAGCTGTCATTTCAGTGCAAATTGTCAAAAATGGCAAAGCGCCCCTCCACCTCTACATCACGGCCAGTCTTTGCAGAATCATCAGCCACGATCACCACCAGTGTGGGGGGGATTTATCTCGCTGCTGCTCAGAGCAAACGCCCCTCAGTTGCAAATCTCCCTGTAGAGTCTAAGCACCAAAGACTTTCTACCGAGACTTCAATATCCCATCATCTGTTCTAATAAACATTCATCTTTACACAACTGTATACACATTTAAAAACAAACTCAAAACCTTCTTATTTTCTCAGGCATTACTGTGTGTGTGTGTGTGTGTGTGTGTGTGTGTGTGTGTGTGTGTGTGGGCTTGTTTAACTCTATTTGTGTGGTCCAAAAACTGGGAGTCCAGTATATTTGTGGGGTCCCAACAGCTTTGTGGGGCCAAAATGCTGGACCCCACAACTTTAAAGGTCTGTTTGAGGGTTAAGACTTGGTTTTAGGATTAGGGTTAGAATTAGGTTATGGTTAGGGTGAGGGTAAGGGTTAAGGTTAGGCATTTAGTGGTGATGGTTAAGGTTAGGGTAAGGGGCTAGGGAATGCATTATGTCAATGACGGGTCCCCACAAAGATAGTGCCACGCACTTGTGTGTGTGTGTGTGTGTGTGTGTGTGTGAGAACTTGCATGTTCTGTTTGTTTTTGTTGATTTTCCTGTTGTGTTTGTTGTATTCTTATTTCTATTCATGCTTTGTTTAAATGTGTATGCTGTTTTTAATGTAAAGCACTTTGGGTTTACTTGTGATGAAAGGTGCTACATAAAAACAAATTGACATCTTTATTTCATTCATTAGTCTCTGATGGAGTACTTTGCCAGGTTTATATTTCTGTCCATCCGTCTGTCTGTCTGTCTGTCTGTCTGTCTGTCTGTCTGTCTGTCTGTCGACAGATTTTGTTACTGAGGACAACCTGATTTTCTCTCACACTCACTGGACGCAGACGTTTGCACTGAGGAGAAGCCCCAGACTATGTGCTCTGCCGGCAGCGCTTGTGGAAATTGTTGAATCTCTTTGCAAGACTCCGATCAAAGGAGATCGATTCCTCTGACCTTGTTCAAATCAAAGCCAGGGCGCGATGGTCCCGTGCAGCTTTGCCTCAGCCTCCCATTCAGATGAGGCTTCACACACAATGCTAACTGTGGTAATGATGATGAGGAATCAATGGGTGATTATGAGCCTTTAAGCCACATTGTTAGGACACAGAGTGGAGTAATGCAGAGAGAAGATTGGGACTGAGCGGGCACAGAAAAAACAAAGCATGCACATGCAAACACAGAATACCACGCAAACACCTGCTAATGTTCACACAAACACACAGTACAACTGATATTCACGCATATACAAGGACAAAAACTGTCAATATTCACAAGCACACACACAAGTTCAATTTGATCCTGCATACCACACACACACACACACACACACGCACGCACGCACGCACACAGTCACTGTTCAACTCCAAACCCCTCTATTTTCATTAAAGCACATTTATTTATAAGACCTGAACTAATCTTTTTAAATTCTAAAAAAAACATAACAAATCACTTTTATTATTGTGAACCCTATTAACACTCAATATTAATATGCAGAGAGCTTTCTGGATTCCGTATACATCACTGGAAGTAATTATGGATATGAGCTCTTTTTTTTAATTACCTAACAACTCCAGTCTTCCCAGTGAGGTGTTGCAGTAGGAAGTCCAACACTGCCCTCTTCAGGCAGCTGGCACTGAGCCGGCTGGCATTTACACTCCACAATAATCCATCTGAAAATCTCAATATGGCTCGACTCTCTCGTCTGTCTCTCTGTCTCCCACGCTCCGTCCCTCCTTTCTCTCGAATGCGTTTTATCTTGTCATCTCTACACAAATATCTCCTTGCCACATCTGAGCAGTCTTAATGTAAATGGCAGAAAATGTCTTCAGATGAGGCATATTTACTTCAGTCTGAGGGGAGAAAGATGTGACATTGATGGCGAAACTTCTCAAAGGATAAACAAAGAGAACAACATAGAAAGTCATAGTGCAGTCATGAAGGCCATGTGTGTTTAAATTCTTAATTTCAGCCCTTTGACAAACCCCAGTAACACAGGCTTACCCCCACGTCATTTGGGAATGATCAGTGGCAAAGACACACACTCAAATACACACTCTGAAGCTCTGCCTTTGCACCAAAATTTCTCCCACGTTCCTTTTTTTTTAGGAAATGAACAGATTCACTTTGAGAGTCAATCCTTGATATAAAACATTTTCTAAGACGTAAGGGTTTTTTTTCAACAGTTCCACAGCGCTGTTCATTACCCTCGCGACAGCTGCAAGACGACTACTGGGATTCTTTTTGCAATATATTTAAAGAAAGGCTGTTTCACCACACAACGAGATAATTTTAACAGTTGAAGATTTTTTTTCTCATTAAAAGATAATGTAACTTCTTTGAAAACATTGCATTAAAATGTTTGAAGAGGCTTGTTTTAACTACAGTAACCATCCTAAAGTTATGGAAGTTGTCTGGGGACTAGAGATCTTTTTTTTATATACATCTAAGTTGTATAATATTAGACTGTTTTTTTCACTTTCTCTTGAGGTGTAAATGCCTTTTCTTTCTTGTGTTTGACCACAGTGTCCTCACTTGTCGAAAAATCTGTATCCATCCACATGCAGGTAGGTTATACTTAATATAAATATGTAAATACAATCATTCTAAATCTCACCCTTATAATGTACATGTCCCTTATAATGCAATTGTTGTGTAAGGCAACTGTAACGTTACCTAAGCACAGTACATTTGAGGACGGCTTCCATTTTATGCTTTAAACGTCTACTTTTACTAGCCTGGCTCCGCCCTCCTACGTACTTCCGCTCAATTTTCATTTTCCTTCAGTACTCCGTCTGGGTTTGCGGTATATTCTTGGGTTTTCTGGGTCCAATCAGCGAACAGAGGGAGTGGCTAAGAACGATGATGTTGAGGTCGTGCTCTAGTTTGAGTTGTAGTTCCGTAATGGCGGCGGAGAAAGATGCGAGTGGAGCCATTCGGTCCGTTGTGGCAACGCTGCCGAATATCCAGAAGTTAAAGCCCGAGTAAGAACAATCTCTGCTGAGTTGTGTTGGTGGCCATGATGTTGTGACCCTCCTCCCCACGGGGTTCGGGAACAGTTTGATTTTCTAGCTCGCTGAAGTGGTGAAGGAGTTGGCTAAGGCTAATGCTAGCGATGCTAAGCCGATGTCACGACCAAACGTTAGCGATTGGTTACGGCAGATCCAGAGTGGCTCTGGACAGATCCAATAGTTTTAAACTTCAACAGAGTACCCGCCTTCAAGGAAGTTAACACTTGTCAATGGAGAGTGGCCAGACTCTCTGTACAAATGAAATGTACCAGAGTCTGGTAGGATCAGGCTAATGTACCAGAGTCTGGTAGGACCAGGCTAATGGACCAGAGTCTGGTAGGACCAGGCTAGTGTACCAGAGTCTGGTAGGACCAGGCTAGTGTACCAGAGTCTGGTAGGATCAGGCTAATGTACCAGAGTCTGGTAGGACCAGGATAATGTACCAGAGTCTGGTAGGACCAGGATAATGTACCAGAGTCTGGTAGGACCAGGCTAATGTACCAGAGTCTGGTAGGATCAGGCTAATGTACCAGAGTCTGGTAGGACCAGGCTAGTGTACCAGAGTCTGGTAGGACCAGGCTAGTGTACCAGAGTCTGGTAGGACCAGGCTAATGGACCAGAGTCTGGTAGGACCAGGCTAGTGTACCAGAGTCTGGTAGGACCAGGCTAGTGTACCAGAGTCTGGTAGGACCAGGCTATACTTTTGCTGCCTTTACTATCGACATCTGTAGCCTAGTTACTAGTAATTTTTAGATTTAGATTTTACATTAAACAACATACAAAAAGCATATAAGATAGAATGAATTGTAAAAGACGTAATGACGTAAAAGTGTATCAAGTAGTTTACAGTAAGGGTTGGTTCAACATTTTTGGAAATAATGTACTGTATGTTTATTCCATGGTTTATTAGCATTATTAACATTTTGGCCATGATGACACACACACACACACACACACACACACACTATCTTTGTGGGGACCCGTCATTGACATAATGCATTCCCTAGCCCCTTACCCTAACCTTAACCATCACAACTAAATGCCTAACCTTAACCTCACCCTAACCATAACCTAATTCTAACCCTAATCCTAAAACCAAGTCTTAACCCTCAAACAGACCTTTAAACTTGTGGGGTCCAGCATTTTGACCCCACAAAGCTGTCTGGACCCCACAAGTATACTGTATTCCCGTTTTTTGGACACCACAAATGTAGTTAAACAAGAACACACACACACAGACACAGACTCACAAAAACAATACCATGTGTTAATTAGACGTGCTGGTAGGTGGATTGTGTTGCCTTTAGACAGAGCCAGACAGCTTCCAGTCTTTGTGCTGCTCTTTCAGCAAGACCCCTGCTGTAGGTGCCAAAGAGGTGGTTCTGAGTACTTTGCCAGGTGTTTATATTTCCGTCTGTCTGTCCAACAAGTCCTCCAAACCGTGCGACGATATGGGTCATTTGTTCCCAACCTCTAATACAACTCAGAGGAGCGTTTCATAAAATTGCGCCCCCAGCAGTGCGTGAAATACAACCCCATGTCTAAACCAGAGAACGGTCGTTACGGTTTTGAACCTAAAGGGTTGTGTTTAGGCACCAAAACTACTTTAAGTTTAGAAAAAGATTTTGGGTTAAAATGTAGATGTTACTTCACTTCCTAAAGCTTACGCACGTGACATTTGTTACAAAGTTACAGACACAAACCCCTGTCTCCTGAGTGAAAGTCCTGTGTTTGTTTGACCCATCCACCACCCCAACCTGCCTCTTTTGGCGCTCTTATATTTCTTCACCATGCTTCCTGCTTTACTCCTGTCATAATTACTACGGCCGCTAAGAGGGCACCACCACTAGGGCTGGGCGTATCGATCTAAATATCGATAGTATCGATACCAAGATCTCTCCGAGTTCATGCGAGCACAGTGTCCGGAGGCGGAGAGCGGAGAGTCAGAACAGTGAGAGAAGTCCGTGATGATTTTTTGTTGTGTTGTTTATATTGTTAAATTCATATTTATACATTGTGGCTTTTGTTTACTTATTTTGCACAACTGACTTTATTTTTCACAGATATCTGTGTGTAATGGAAGGTATTTTTGGTTGTGTTGTTGACTTTGTTATATTTATACTTTGTTATATTATTTTATTATTTTTATACCGTTACATTGTTTTATATTGTTCCAGTTAGTAAATAAAAACATTTAGATTTGCCTAAAATCGTTGTCCTGTGTTTTATCATAATCATAATCAACTAACTAAAGGCAAAATCACAAAATGATTGAAGTAAAAAGTATCGGTATCGGTATCGGCAATACCAGCCCTGTATTTACTTGGTATCGGATCGATACCAAAATTCCCAGTATCACCCACCCCTAACCACCACTAGAAACGTAAATATAAGTCGAAATTGCTGCTTGTACAAACGAGCGTTTTTCGGAGGACAGTCTCGTCTGTCTGTTTGTCCGTCTGTCGCCGCGATAGCATCGCAAGCGTGCAATATTCAGTCACGAAACTTCACAGGTGTGTAGTTGAGATCAAAATAAAGTCCAAGTTCAAACATGGGTGTGGTCTGGCCAAGTGCGCCCAAAGTAGGGGGGTAGGATGTAATGAAGGGGCCCCCCACTTTACGCCCCTGGCCCAATTTGGCATGGCAGCTGATGTGATCCCATCAGAGGTACTTAAGTAAAGGAGCTGAACACACCTTCCACCACTAGTGCTGACGAGGTATTAGGAGTGTACAGGTCATTAAGTCCATTTACAAGTCATTATTTCAAAAATGCTTGGCAAGTCCATCTGAGAATACAGCTGCTTGTCTTCGTCATGGAAACACAATCCTGTCTGGAAATCAGCTGCACTTGTTCAGCATTTGCAAAGTCACTTCTGATATTTTCCATGATGGAAGTTGTTAATTATTCCACCTACTGACTAGTGGACAGACTGAGTTCCTGGGGCTGCTGATAGCGCTGACAAGCCTGCTGCTGCTAATCGCCGCTGCTGCGGGGACCTGCGTGGGATTTCCCCCTTTCTGGTCTACATATCCCTGCCTCTGCTGAATTATTTTTATCCCCTGTAGGACAAAATGATTCCTCCCCCCTCATAGTAATCAATGCTACTTCACCAATAGACCATTGTCTATAGTGCCATAAAAAGATAAAATCCAAGCAGCAGTTGCTCGCTGTATTTAGCCGCTACAGAGCTCCGGGACACTGGCTACCAGAGGCAGTTGTTTAGCCGCCAATAGGTGACTGTGAGGCGGCTACAGGCACCGCCAGATAACGGTCCCTTCAGGGGCCGTGGTAGTTGAGTTTAGCCAGAAAAAGTGAGCAGCATGCGGCGATGACAGTAAGTTTAGGCACCAAAACGACTAGTTAAGTCTAGGAAAAGGTTTGTGGTTAAAACGTTCCCGAAGGAACGAACGAGCGTTTCCTGGGTGAGAGTTTTTTGTTTTTGCCACAAAGTGAACTCCGCTCTCTGGCTTGAAAGCGTTGTGTGTTATATTGACACCACGTTGTGCAATTTGAGGTTATTTTCCATTCAGTATTGAGCATGACTGGCCGAGTGGCACTATATCCATGGTGTTGAAAGGGGGGATTTAATTATAAGAATGTTTAATGAATGTTTTGTTTTATTGCACATGATCAAAAAACTGTTTTTATTCACAAATCACACAATGGGAACATGTCTGCATTCACACACACACACACACACACACACACACACACACACACACACACACACACAACTTCTCATCTGCAATCACTGCTAATCGTTGTATGAAGAGAAGAGTAGAGTAACCACTAGGCTGCACTACTGTGTAGTCTATCTGACTGCAGTGATACCCTGGTGGCTGAGCTCCTAGCTTCAGTGTGTCAGTGTGTACTGGCGATCAGTGTTTCCCAAAAAGCCGAATCCTCAAATGTCTTGTGTTGTCCACAACTCAAAGATGTTCAGTTCACTGTCACAGAGGAGAGAAGACAATAGAACATATTCACATTTAAAAGCTGTAATCAAAGAATTTGACTTGAATCGATTATCAAAATAGTTGCCGATTAATTTAATAGTTGACAACTACTGATTCATCGATTCATCTTTGCAGCTCTATTTCAAACAGCATCTGCCCGGTACAACAACACATCCTCCCTTAAATATCACTGCACTGCAGAGGTGTCTAATAATTGCTGCTCCTGATGCACTGCTGCTTTATTTAAAGGGATTTTTACAGACTCTACTGCAGTGATGTCCTCATTTTAATAGTTTTATGTGACTCATCTGATGATTACCAAACCCTAACTAAGGATTTTTGTTGCCTAAACTTTTTTTTTGATTGCCTAAGCACTATTTTGAAAAATACTACACACAATCAGCACAACCATACACCCAATTAACAGAACACCTCAGACCCTTTGCAAAATGAACAGAGGTGTCAAAAGTATTCACATTCATTACTCAGGTAGAAGTATAGATACTAGGGTTTTAAAAGACTTCTGTGGAAGTTGAAGTATCAACCCAAGCTTTTTACTCAAGTAAAAGTGTAAAAGTACTTGTTTCAAAACTACTTAAAGTATAAAAGTAAAAGTAATGTAAGGGGGAAAAATGCCATTAAGGACAAAAGCTTAGGCCGTGCCACAGGGGCCTATAGTGCACTACCCCACCTCCACAAAAAAACATTTTTCTAAAGGCCATAATGACTATAATGTTATATTAAAATGTTAATGTTGAGAAATTTGGGATGCACCTGTTTCAGCCGCATTTATGCCCATTGAAAATCACATTTTAGTACAATGCAAATACATTAAAGAAGCATATATGTGTACTACTGAGCCTTAACATGTGTTTCATGGAGCAGAAGCTATGATGACTAGTTGCCTATAAGTATTGTAAGGCATGTTATCAATAGCCTTTATTGGAATGTAAATGTACATCCAAGCTTAGCTACAGGAATCCGTGAGGGCAACGGATGTAAGATAACAAAACTGGACAAGAAAATTGGTGCAGGGCAGGCTTGGTAACAATTACCCTTGTATGGTTGTCTATAAAAAAGTAACGAGGCTATTTTTAAAATGTAAGGAGTAGAAAGTACAGATAACTGCATGAAAATGTAAGGAGTAGAAGTAAAAAGTCTGCTGTAAAATAATAACTCCAGTAAAGTATACATACCCAAAATTTCTACTTAAGTAAGGTAACGAAGTATTTGTACTTCGTTACCTGACACCTCTGAAAATGAAACACTCTTGCAAAAATTATACACTAATTTATAAAAAAACATATTTTGTTACCACATGAAACACACCATATGACTTAATTCTGTGTGAACCAGTTCCACTCTGCTGTTGCTAACCTAAAACGCTTTTAGCAATTCTACTTCTCAGTGATTAGAGTACTGTAAATGAAGTACACAGAGAGACAAGTACAAGTGCACGAGACACAAGACCAATGCTGCAGACTGAGGAAAATATAATTTATTTCTCTCCATATACCCAAATCAGTCAACATGTCAACATGGAGAATCCCAACAACAACATGTCCCAGTTTTAATGCTACGACAGTAATGTGTTAGCATACACTGTTAGCTCAGCAAACAATAGACAAACATAACATACTATATCCAGTGCAGGTTACAATTACAGTAAAAAAAATAGTACAGAAAATACTAGACTTACCTGCTGCATTTTTATAGTGCTTAAACCTGAATGGTGTGTCTACAATTACGTAGGCAATCATGTGTTTCCGTACCTGATGGCTGTTCCCAGGTTGACTCATAGGTCATTTGACAGTCAGTGCTTTGGAATTACAAAGAAGTGACATCATGATGTACTTCTGTGTCTAATGTATAAAAGTGTTTGGTGTTTTGCAAATCACTGTGTGTATTGTTTTGCAAAAAGTGTGAGGCTGACATTGTGCTTATAGTGGTGCACATCTGTGCCAATGTTTTGCTCCTTGATTGTAAGGTTTTGATAATTCTATAATACTTTTGATTTCAGTGTGTAAGCAATTGGCAAAAACTGTAACTAATTCTGTTTCACAACGTTAACTACGTGTTCAAAACAGCGGCCGTTACATTAAAGACAACGTTCACGTGATTAAAAGTGCCGTGGGTGACGTGTTATGGTCACGTGTTTAAAACAGCCACCGTGCGGCAGTACAATATGTCGTTTAAGGAGTCTTTGGAAGTTGCTTTATTCTGTCATTTAGGAATGAGGATGTGTTGGTACTGCAGCTCCTCAATCAAAAAAAAACCCAGCCTTAATCAAATCCAGCCAGAAGCAGTTTGTTTGGTTTGTGGTTTCTGCACAGTGGGTGACAACTTCAGATTCATATCATTCTCTGGTTCAAACACATTTCCACACAATTAAGTTATTTACACTTCATGCAACAACAGTTGTTATGTTGAACTTCTGACTCTCATCTGTGTATTGGTTTTGAAATGTGCATGTCTCTCAGGAGAGAGTGGACACTTACAACAAGAGATACAGACTGTCCTCTAAACCAGTGTTTCTCAAATGGGGGTACGTGTACCCCTAGGGGTACTTTGGAGGACTGCAGGGGGTACGTGAGCGCTTTTTTCTAAGTTTTTGTCGCTTTTTGTCACTATTTTCAACCTGTTCTTGCCTTCCTTCCTTCCTTGCTTCCTTTTTTCTACTGTCTGCCTCAAAACACACTGAGGCGACGCCGACTTGAGCGTACGCTCTGCGCGTGCGGGAAACGTAATACGTCTCCATAGCAGCAGGCAGCGCTTCTCTGTATTGTTTCCCAGAAAATGAAAACTGCAGCTGATTGTACGAACGCGTCACGTGGGTCTTTTTTCTCCGGAAATACACAGCCAGACTGTCATGGCGGCTCGTTCAGAATACGATCTCATATTGGACTAAAATAGTTCACCGAAACGTGTTTCTGAAAACATTTTAAGAGAGAAATAGGCCGTGCAGTTGCTGAATCTGTCTTCATTTCAGATTAACAAAGGTCAGTTTAAAAGATTTTCGTCAGATTTTGAGAGGCTCATCCGCTCGCCATTTCCGGGTGAGTCCCGACTGCCCTGTCTCCGACTGAACATGTCGGGTCGGCCAAAATGAAGGCTGACGGCTCCTCGGACGGCCGACGGCACGGAACACACCGAACAGACTCGAGTCACCGACCTCGCCAGACGGTCCGACAGCCGATTATCGGCTCTGTGTGTCAGCGCCCTAACACGTGACTCTGGGGTAACGTCTGAGTTCGGGCTCCCCTCCTGGTTGATGGTGGGAAGTGTGTTCTGCTCTCTTACCTCAGCTGTATTGGCAATCAGGAGTGTGTCTCATATCACTGATTACGTTTACGTGCACATAATATTCCGGTTTTTGCCATTATTCCGAAAAAGACAGAGTTGTAGCTGTTTACATCGCTAATATTCCCATTTACATGCAGTCATGCAACAAAGGATTTTTTTTCAAACTTGTCCACCGGCTGCAGATTTATTTGACTGTGCAAACACAGCGTCCCTCTTTCATTCCTTTAACTACCTTCTTGAAAAGGTCGCCGTTGCGATGTTTGTGCATATCCAAAAAGCTGTTGATATCCAAGCCTTTCATAATGTTTAAAAGTAGCTGTGTTTCTCCTTCTGACCAGAGATGTGGGCTTATTTTTGGGGAATGCATCTCTACCGCAGCCCTGCAAACTGTTGGCTGGTTGGTTTGTGTACAACAACCATAGCAACGCACAGAGATGACCATAAGCCGTAAACAGGCAAGAGGCCGTAAACTGTGCGTAAACTGCTGTAAAAATCATAGACTGTATAATATTAATGGACAGAGCGTCCGGTTCGGCGAAGTGCTGCAAATGCGGAAGTGCCTTAAACCTGCTTTCTATCTGAATTCCTGCAGGGGGAGACTCCTTAAACCTGCTTTCTATCTGAATTCCTGCAGGGGGCGACACGTGCGGTTGCAAAAGGAGTTTGGTTTCTGTAGAAGTCTATGAGAAAGTGACCCACTTTTCACTTGATTTATTACCTCAGTAAACATTTTCATAATGAGTTTATGGTCTCAATCGCTAGTTTTAAGTCCTCTGCAACACAGAACGATGTTCATTTTTTGAATTATGGTCTCGTTGATGGCGCAGTGGATATGACACATGCCTTTGGTGTGGGAGACCCGGGTTTGATTCCCACTGCGATACATCAACCAATGTGTCCCTGAGCAAGGCACTTAACCCCTAGTTGCTCCAGAGGTGTGCGACCTCTGACATATATAGCAATTGTAAGTTGCTTTGGATAAAAGCGTCAGCTAAATGACATGTAATGTAAAAATCGGTGATAAAGCAAGGGGTGTTTTAGGGCGTGGCTATGATGTGATTGCCAGTGAAAGTGTGTAACGTAACGTAGAGTGTAAGGGCTCCTCCCTCACTCCTCCCTCTCGTCTAAAATCGTCACATCCTCAACCAGGATGGCTGCGCCCGTAACGGCAAACTCGACGACTCATAGCAGATCTCCACAAACCAATGGGTGACGTCACACATGCTCTGTCTATTAATATTATACCGTCTATGGTAAAAACCCAGATTGAGACGCATATTCCGAATGTGCTGTATACATGTCCAAAGAATGCTTCTAAAACCAGAATAATAGCAGCATATCACACGTCTTAATCGGAAAATGCTATATTCAGAAAGAGGCCTTATTTGGAATATACAAAAGGACTATGCTGTTTACATGACCCGTATCAAATTCAGAATATTATCATATTCGGAATAATAGTGGAATATTAGCGTGCATGAAAACATACTCAGTGATGGCATCAGGAGGCTCGTCAGCCAGCCAAATACAAAACTGCCATGTCACCACAGTCTACTTCAAAATACGTTTCCACATTTAAAGCTTTTCAGTAAAGTTGTTCCATAAATTGCTAATATCTGCTCTCAGTTCCCTCCTCAGTATGAATGAGTTTCACTATGAAAACATGTTACTTCATTGTAATGATGTTTACAGTTTAGCAATTAAGGAGATAGTTTCCAGTCTCACATTCCTAAATTACCACAATGTGCAAGTCCCAATCAACAGCATGTGTAACACATCATGCGTCATTTAAAGTGCTAAAAGTAGGAAAACACATTCCTGTGTTTACTACATGTATAACAATTTGGTTTGGGCTGCAAGCTTTGGTTCATCAGGTGCATTATTTAAGTGCACCTCTGCTCTGTGCTCCAACATATTCATTTCATGAATAAAGTGTGTGAGTAGCTGAATATCTCATATGAGTAAAGTGTTATCTCGTGACAAAAATATTTTTCACACAGCTTGAGGGATGTGAGTTTTATGAATGTGGTATAAATCACAGTTGTTGTGAAATGCTTTTGTATAGTGTGCATACATTTGGAGCAAATGCCTCTGCGGGAAATTTGTTTTTTTTGCATGATAGTCTTAAATGGTGTCAACGGTACACGTCCGTGTTGTTGAACAGACTGTACAGTCAGAGGTAGTGTAGGAGCATCCGTACATGTCAGGTGTATGTGAGATTTCACGTCCGTACTCTGTTCCCACCACTGGTGTCTTCAGTGTGCATTTTTCTCAAACTGCCTTATTTTAACACTGTATACAAACTCATGGGCAGTCTGTCTCTTTGGTAAAAAAGACAGCAGCTTTGAAACTGAATGTATATTTGCACTAAAAGTAGGTTGCATCAAGGAGCCTATCAATATAAAGTCCTTCAAATCATCCACATGTTCAAGATCTTACAATGTTATTTTATGCTTGTGTGATTTTCTTTCTTTTCTTTCAACTCCTTTTTTTTATTATTACAATACCCACATGTCCGTATGTATAACGTTTGGTGGCAGTCATCATTCCTTTCTCTCCATCCTGGCCATGACTCTAATGTAAACACCTGTTCACACATATAAGTAGCAGACTCACCATCTTGTTTCTTACGAGCCAGAAACTTGCATGTGTGTTCAGCGTTTGGCACCTAATTTACATACACTGTAAAAAAATATATAAATTTCTTTTATATTTAAAAAAGTGTCCGGGCTGCCCTCAAATTTTAAGTTGACTGAATTTGAGAAGACAAGTTGAGGTAGTTGTGTAATGATTCCAAACAACTAAATGTTTCTAGTCAAATAATCTTAATTAGGTACAACTGTATTGATTCAGTTGATTCAGTACCTAATGCTTTAGTTTACATACTGAGCTACCCACCAGACTCCACTTAAATAAACAGTAATTTTATCATCGTAAAACACACTACATTCAAAGTGGACAGAAACAAAATCAAACTATCAAAAGCCGTCTTGGTTCATCTTTCCACTGTTCCAACAATCACCACTCTGGTTTGGTAGAAATAAACCCTTAATTCACCCATTTACATGTGGAAATATGCTGGCTCTATACACGCTATAAGTGCTGATTATTTACATGGAGTCTGGTGGGTTTGGCGATGGTGATTTCGGAGCTGCTTCATGTTAAACAAAAATGACTTTACTCTTTAACATAAAGGTCTATCTCTGTAGGGAGCCTTTCCATAATGTTGTCAGACACTTAGAATAATAATCTGAGCCTGTCAGTGGCAAAAAAAAAACACTTTTAGTGGACTGAAATTGACAATGTACATTTGCCCTATAGGATTACATTGCAGGTTGGCAGGTGTCGGTTCCAGCGTTCTTTCTCAACACAGGACCATTAGTCACTTAGACACCAATGCACGTGAAAAACAGGGTCCAGGTTGAAAAAAAATGACCCTTTAATTCCAAGCTTGCATGTGATTTAACAACGGTTTTATAGCTGAAACCCAACACAAGAAGAACATTCGAGCCTTTTTAACTTTGTGAGTCCACCTTTGAGAATGTGCCACAGACCAGTGGAGCAGAAGTGGAATTCCACGTCTGCAATTATTGAACAACAGGGTGCAAAAGAAGTATTTGAGCTGAAACAGAGGAACGACTGGGGGGGGAGTGGGCGAAAACGTCAGGCGAGGGTGAAAAGTTAGGAAACAACTAATGAAGCACTGACTCATAACCAAATCCATTTTTATGTCTCTGTTTACTTTATTCTAAAAGAAACAGACAGGGGTATACTGTAAATGAGATGGTACACAACATTGAGGAGGTAAATATTAGAGAAAGGAATGGCATGGTAAATAAATGCAGGCATCAGAGGGGCATTTGAACACTCAGCAAAACTGGTGTTCCTTAGTAGGCTACAGGAGACAACACACAGCACAGTACATTAAAAGTACCTTTAAAGTCAATAACACAATGACTGTCATTCACACAAAATCATATTGGCACTTGAAACAAAATGTTGAATGTACTGGGTATATCCTCAATCCAGGCTACTTGGAAACAGGCAAACAGCTTATTACAGACAGTGGCATAAGGCACAATGCTGACGATCTATCATATGTATGTCTTTGTTGTTTTTACAAGTGGTACTGTAGAGTAGCTTCACATTCATTTTCAGAAATCCAACAATAGAAAAAAGGGCATACATATCTGCTGGCAGAGGAACTACATGTATGGACACACATCCCTCAGATGGGATGGGACACTATAAAGAATCCATGAAGTCAAAAACATGCATGTGCACAAACACGTGTTATAAGGCACTGTAGTAAAACATTATATATGTAGTAAAAAAAAAAGGAAAAAAATGAATAAAGTAGGTGGTATATACACCCGGGCATTTTAACATGTTATAGAAAACATACCCTGAATGTCTCTCCCAAAGTCAACAAAACAGACAAGACATGGATATCATCTTTCTCAATCCCTCTGAAGCAACTTCTTCATAAAACCTTCGAAAACCATTTATTTTACTTCAACAAAGACTCTAATTTATGTTGCTGCAATATGCTTGAAAGGTTGCTGTTCATAAATTCTTTCTTTAATGCTGTCTGTTTGTTTTGAGTTCCTCAGTGAGAGAGTTTTGTCTGTTGACAGAATCTAAACCATGGTAAGGCCAGAAGACTCTCCCAAACTACAAGTACTGCTCCCTTTTCTCTGGTGGGGTACTTTTAACATTTGGTCTGCAATTCAAAAGGGAAAAAAAAGACAGTTCAGTCACAGCGCACAAAATAAACCCAAAAGACACATTTACAAAAGCACCCAGAGGTCATAGGATATAAGTGAAATCATAAATCAGCGCAACAAAACCACAAAGGGTTTTCAACTCATTGTTAACTTTCGGCCAGTAATGGGACAAAGGAGGGTGTGGGAGGTGGAGCAGAGGGTTGACAGGCTGAAATGGAGGAGGACGCCTCATTTCTTAAATAGAAGGTCTGATCACATATCCTTTAAGAGTCCATATTTACAGAAAAGGCTCAGAAGGTATAGGGAAAAAATGGGAGAAGACAATGCATCTTGGTTCCAATTCAAACTGATAAGGTGCAGATGTACTGAAGAAAACAGATATTCTACTACAAGAGGTCCAACTCTAGGGTCTAAGAGATAACCGGGGGGAAAAAAAGGGGGGAAGACAGTGGTTGGACAGGTCGGACAGTCCTCGATAAAAAGGCAGGGGCTGATCAGTCAGGGAAACTAGTTTCACTCAACAACTCTGCCCTGAATTAGAGGAGAGAAGAAGACAGTCAGAGAAGAACAGGATTAGAAGACAGGAGGGGAAATAAGAGACACATCAAGACCTCTCACATTCTCACAACAGTTGTGATGTGTTAGAAAGAAAGCTTGATTATAAAGATGTGAGCAAAAAGGATAGAAAGTCAGTCAGTACGTTTACATGCACTATTATTATTCAGAATATGACAATATTCTGAATTTGATACGGGTCATGTAAACAGCATATTCCGTTTGGATATTACGAATATAGCATTTTCTGATTAAGACGTGGAACATGCTGGTATTATTCAGGTTTTAGAAGCATTCTTTGGACATTCGTAATATGTGTCTCAATCAGGGGTTTCACCGCAATTTGTGACAGTTTACGGCCTCTTGCCTGTTTGCGGCTTATGGTCAGCTCTGTGCATTACTGTGGTTGTTGTACACAAACCAACCAGCCAACAGTTTGCAGGGCTGCGGTAGAGATGCATTCCCCAAAAATAAGTCCACATTTCTGGTCGGAAGGAGAAACACAGCTACTTTTAAACATTATGAAAGGCACAACACCGATGTTTTCAAGAAGGTGGTTGAAGGAACGAGGCTGTGTTCGCACGGTTGAATGGTGCCATGTCATTTCTCCGACGCTCCATTGTTCCGACCTCTCAATAACCCAAAAAATTCCCTTTGGCCCTACAGCCCACTAGTCCAACGTCCCTTTGTTTCGAAAAAAATAAACCCTCTGCTCCGACATCCCATTGTTCCGACCATATAGGCTTTTGTTAGCCTGGGTAAACCCTGACGAACTTCCGGCAAATTTGAGATTTGCTCTGCAAGTCAGTCTGGCCAAGAGCCCATTCAAACCCATTTCCAATGTCCCCAAAATCGAGGGACCAATCACAACCGCTGAGGCGAGCTTTACACCAATCATAACCGTTGAGGCGGGCTTTACGTAACGACGATAGCGCAGCGATGGCGAGCAGCTTTTTGTTTACATTCAACATGACGGCTACCGAAGCGCAGCGTCACCCGGATCGTTGTTCTGATTGGTTGAAGTACTATCCAATGCACCCAGAGGCATTTGAGCGGCGTCCGTCGGTGACGCCCCATTGGAAATGAACTGTCAATGAGCCTTCCCCAGACCCACTCTCAGTTACAACTGAGAAGGGTCTGCTGTCAACCAGGCTAGGCTTTTGCGGATCACCTCCCATAATCTAAAATGTGAATCAAAAATAACAAGCTCTAGCTTATTAACACATTTAAATATTTAGCGTATCTTTGAAAAACCGAAATAAAAATGTAGGCTAAGTCCAAAGTCCAACAGGGTAAAGTTAGTTTTGGGTTGGATATGTATTTATATTTCCATAAGCCTGCAATGATAATGAATAGGAATGGGGCATAGGCTATCCCTGCAATAACCAATGTGAAACTAACTTGATCACTCTGTTGAACGCTCAGAAATAGCCCCCACCCTCACACTGAACAAAGTCAACCACCACTGTTCTGCTCATCTATCTCATGTCTATTTCAATCCTACAACTACAATATTGTTATTAATATATTACCATTGCACTGATCTGCCTTGCACTGTACTGATATTTAAATCCTAAAATCTCAGTCTATTGACCGATATTGCACTATTCCTTCCCTCTCTTTTGTATATTTTTTGTAAAATTGTAAATTCTATTGTATTGTTATACTGTACATTATTTTTTTTATATTCTTAACGTCAACTGTGTTTTAATTCTTAATATGTTAAGTGTTGTACTTTGAGAGCAAAGATTAACCGGAGTCAAATTCCTTGTTTGTCTACGCAAACCTGGCCAATAAAGCTGATTCTGATTCTGATTGATCAGTGAGAAGACGCCTCATCTTGGCTGTTTCAAACAGGAAACTTCAGGATTCCCGACATGTTAAACAAGGCAAAAATCCTAAAGAAATATTATAAATAATTGTCCCTAACCCTAACCCTAACCCTATATTGTCGGAACAATGGGATGTCGCAGCAGAGTTTTTTTTTTTTTTTCGAAACAAAGGGACGTCGGACTAGTGGGCTGTAGGACCAAAGGGAATATTTCGGGTTATTGAGAGGTCGGAACAATGGAGCGTCGGAGAAAAGGTCAGTCCCCAGTCAAACAAGTCCGCCACCAAAGGAAACCTTTTTTTTAAATCCTATTTTTCACGGCTGCATGTAAACGGGAATATTATTGAAATGTTGTCTTTCATTAGCCATGTAAACAGCTTAGTTGGAATAGGGGCAAAAACTGGAATAATAAGTGTATGTAAACATAGTCAGTAAGAAGGAGCATGGCAGCTGATGCTACATGTCAGCTCGCCAGTAATCTACACTTTAAAGAGATTACATATTTCAAATAAATATTAATAATTATGGACTAACTAATGAAAGTTACGTCATGTGTATATGGCTGTAGTCTGCTTAAGATAGCTGCTTGTTCATCAGCTTTATTTTAAGGATTACTTTGATATTTTGGGAAATACATTTGGTGGCTTTCTTGCTGAGAGTGGCATCGATCTTCACATCTAACTTCCGGCAAAAAAAGCAAATAAGCTTACTTCAAAAATGTCAAATAATTACTTTAAATGTATATTTTCTTTTCTTTGGACATAGCTTTACAGGTAGTTATTCATCATACTTGTTGTTGAGCAATCCCTATTCAAAGCACAGCTGCTAATGACAGACCAGTGGCACCTGACATCCCCCTTTTATTTAAAGGGCGCAAGGAATTCCCTATAGACCTACAACCCCCCAACCTGACAATAACAGAGCACTCCACAAACAAGTGTCTACCAAGAAGAGAGGCCATATGATTGGGAAATGGGGGGACTGGGGGGACCGGGAGCAATTCTGAGAAAGGTTAATGGCTTTATTATCTGGAACAGTGATGGACCAGCGCTTTTAGAAACACAAATGAAGGCAAATTGATGTGGGAGCATCAAGAGGGAACTCACGAGCCAATTTAGCCGACTGTTGACTTTTACAGGCTCTAACGTGGGGCACATTTTCAAAATGCTGCAGATATCTTTTGTAATTCATCCACTTGGAGTAGTCAGTGGTTTGCTATACACCCATAGTTCTACTGCGTCGAAGTTAAATAGACATTGTTTATATTATTTACAATTGTTTAAAGCACCATGCTAGCTAAAAGTCCATTGTAAAGTAATAATGCTAATGTCTCATAGCTTATGATCCCCAGCGAGATTATACCTGTGTGAGAAGTACATGTATTAGTTAAGATCTTAGACATTGGTTATACAAGAGATTATGAGATGGAGTGTATGAATCTGAAATGATGATTAGGAAATGGAGGATGGTGATGGGTGTCAATGAGAGCCTCCACTTTCTCTTAGGCTACATCTACACTAATACATTTTCATTTTGAGACAAAAACAATCTCTGTCCACACAAGAGTTTTAGCAGAGCTAATCTCCGTCCATATTAACACATCTGACATCACATATCACATGACCATTCACACACACTGGGCATGTGTGTGCCGGTGTAAACAGGAAGCTGATTGTCTGATGTTACTCTGCGGTTGAAAATCATGGATATATAAATTGGAAATACAGGAAATACTTCGGACAAAGAACAACTATGGCGAAAAGTAAGAGCAGGGATATATTAGCTTGGACCAACGACGAGGTGGAACTGTTACTGAAAGGTCTGTAAGACTACCTAACCGATAAGACTGACTGACGGCGTCTTTTCCAAATGTTTCCGTTTGTGCCCGTCCAGACTACAAAGCAACCCTGGAGTTTTCAAACCAAAACGGGGGCTGCAGTGTTTCCAATTGTCTCTGTTTTAGGGGCTTGGAAACGCTGGAGAAGTGTGGACGCGAGGCGTAAACGTAGCAAAAGACATTCCTTTTTTAAACCAAAACATAGTAGTGTAGATGTAGCCTAAGTAGAGAGTAAAATGGTGATATGATCATTAACAGCATTCATACTCAGCAGACACCTTTTTACTAACAATTCACCTCCACTCCTGCAGTTCAGATTGTGTCTTCATGCGCAGCCCTCATCAAGCGACTGTTGTGTAAAACAGGACTATATAAGAACTAGCTTCATTTAAAGTGAGGACGTTCCACAGCTGTTACAAAATGGCTGTCTGAGGCCTTAATTACACAGGACAATGAACACATCTGCTTCTTTACTGTCATTTTGGTTAGTTTAATCACACGTAAGCTGTCTTCATCAGGCCGTCGACTGAGAGCGTGCATTTCTTCTGGAATTTTTGAACCCAGGGGGACTTTACAGTCAATTAAAAACTACAGTTGGTGGATATTTTGTATGCTGATTTCTGTGTTATTTTGATTCAGGGAGGGGGGACTTAGACCTCTGTATTTCTGAACTTCTGGCTATGGGCCTGGTCTCCGTGACAAACATTATTTGTTTTGGAATGGGCTCGTAACCCTTCTCATCAAGCACAATTAGGCAGTTCATAGATAGGCGAAGTCCCTCCCTTTGCGGTGGACCACCATGGGACCTTTTTTCAGAAGAAGTATGTATGGCAGGGAATGGGGAGAGAGACTAATACTTTTTTGATCCTGTTTGAATTGAGCCATGAATTACACTATGTTTGTCAATTTAAAAGATAATTTTGAAAGTGAAGAAAGTCTGAATTTGTTGTAAAACTGTTGAAAAACAAGACTGAAAATGCGTAATTAGGAGGACTACACACTTTAAAGTCGCAGAGGTGACGTCTAGCTGAAGCTACGATGTCTGTGTGTTTCGCACTGGGATATAAAGTTACTACGAGTAACAGATCTTGCTTGTTTTTCTCTTCTCGGCTGATAAAACTTTGTTGGATAAAACACATCAGGTAAGATAACGTTACATGTGTCGTGGAACATAGCTAAGCTAGCTAGCTAGCGAGCAAGCCGATCCTCGAGCAAGCGGACATAAATATGTAGATATGTAGTTCACTGAGCAGTTTCACACAAAACTAAGTTGTACTACAACAAACCTACAGCAAACTTTGACTTTCTTGACTTGCAAAATATCTTTAAAACTGACAAACATCATATGTGTAATTCATGGCTTAATTCAAACAGGATAAAAAAATAATTAGTCTCTCCCCATCCCATTCACTACCGTACATAACTTTTCCGAAATAAGTTCACATGAGGTCCACCGGAAGGGGAGGGACTTCGCCTCTCTATTTTATCTTGCACATTTTATGTGCTTCTTTTAGCTCCAAGTTTGGTACTGCTAACCAGTGCCGCCACTTCTGACTTTTGTCCACATGAGTGGACTTCTTATTGCGTACCGCCTCCTCCTGTGTTGAATAGATACAAACACCAGCATAACTGTGTCTCTGTGTAAACACATAGTTTGCTTAACGATGATGAAAACAGCGCTAAACATGTCCTTGTGTTAACATGGACAACCTGCTGCTGTGCTTACAGTTTGAGCAGGAGACATCCGTGTCCTCTGTGATCTGGCCTAACTGACCTGTTTTCCTGGATGAGATTGTACAAGCCAACCTCTGTTTCTTCCACAACAGTACGGTAACCTTTCCAAGCTTTTGTACAGTGAATTTGGGGCTCTATCCTGACACAACATAACTGCACCAGTGGAGTGTGAATACACAAAACAATATGGAGGCAAAACACAGACGCAGCTCCAATCAGGAAGCATAGGGCATGCCAAGAAAAGTTCAGCAAGTTTTTCCTCTACCGTTATGTCTAGCTCCATGTCCGTTCTCTCTGCGTATCGGCTGTGATACACCTTACATTTTGTCTTTCCATGTTGTCATTTGTTTCCCTTTTTCTATTAGTGGATGACTCAGTGAGTAGTGTGTGAGTGAGTAGTTGTGATTTTTGAGGGTCAGATTTCAAGCAGCTGCTAATTTTAAATAGATTTGAGAAGTTTCCAGTCACAATAGCTAACTTTTTATCTATATCTATATCAGTAAACTGGATGATGAAATGTAGGTTGTCTGCTCACAAATAATTTATTAAAGTTTGTAGTATTTTTAGCCAATAAAATACATCCTACAGGTGGATGTGCTTGTGTGTAATACTGTATGAGTAGCTATGTGTGTGAGTGTGTGTGAGTGTGTGTGTGTGTGTGTGTGTGTGTGTGTGTGTGTGTGTGTGTGTGTGTGTGTGTGTGTGTGTGTGTGTGTGTGTGTGTGTGTGTGTGTGCGCCACATGATAGTCTTTCTGTTTTTGTTTTGAGTATAATTTGAGGAAAAAGGGGGGTGGGTGTCCGATGCTCTCTGTTTGGGTGGCTGCTGGAAGGGGGGTGGGGTTTACACGTACTCCCTGGCTGTGGAAGGCTGTGATTGGCGGTAATATTGCTGCCCTCGCACGTCTTCTTTAGAGCAGGAGCAGCACAGCAAGGAACCGCCCAGAACCGTCAGACTGGCCGCCGCCCAGCCCACAAACAGGGCCGAGCCAAACTCATACCTGTGCAAGAGAGAGAGGAAAAGGTTGGACAGAGCACATGTATACAGTATGGCTGTGACTGACTCACTTCCTCACTCACACAGTATAGAAGAAATATTAATCTAAAGAATATTGTGTCTAAATTAGTAGTTTTACTCAAAACCCAAGTCTCAAAATGAACCTCATGACCCATGTGAGAGTATGATACGTACTGCCTGTCTCGAGATCTTGACACACACCTTTGTATTTCCTATTTTTAGAAAGCCCATCTCTAAAGGGAGAGCAAATGAAAATCCCTAGCAAGCTACACGCCAAAAATGGCAGCTTTTGAAGAAAATTTGGATCGTGTAATAATCCTGTTTGGTTCTTTCGGTGAACGATTGTAAAGATTTACAAAGAATATGTTTACGGCATTTCCTGTCTAACTGGGACGTTTTGGGACTGATTGGTGGGATTGCTGTGGACGAAGTACACACGGAGATACACTGGTAAGAGCCAATGAGGTTTAACCATGTATCAGCTCATTTAAATAGCTCAAGTTACTGTATTGTGTGATCAGTTAACTTAATTTAATATTGTATGTGCCGTTTTCTTTTGCGGGGTGCAAATGTTCCACCAAAACAAGTTCCTTCCTGAGACTATTTAGCAGAGCCACCGTCGCTGCGTCCGGAGCTTAGCGCCGCCCAAGATTTTTGGATTATGTAAAGAAACTAGCTACATTTGCCCATTGCTACAAAACAGTCCCATACAAAGTAGACTGTAAAATGCCTTTTAATCAGCCAATATAAATAATGACAGTAAGAATTTAAATGGCACATACATGCTGAATAAAATGTGTCACATTTACCATCAATACTTATATATACCACCCTTGACAACCCTACATTATGTATATATCTATCTAGAGAGAGAGAGAGAGAGAGAGAGAGAGAGAGAGAGAGAGAGAGAGAGAGAGAGAGAGAGAAAGAGAGAGAGAGAGAGAGAGAGAGACGTGACCACATCACTCCTGTTTGAGCCTCTTTCCACTGGCTCCCATGTTTTAGAATAGATTTTAAGATTTTACTGATCACTTTTAAGGCTCTTCACGGCCTCGCACCTCGAATATCTCTGACCTCCTGGTACCGTACACGCCGGTACGGAGAGCCTTTTCTGATTTTATTTGAGCTTGAATTTGCACTTTTTATCCTTTAAAATGTTTTTTTTCTTTTCTTACCTACACTGTACAGGTTTGTATACACCAAATAGTTAAAAGGGGACTGAGTACCCAGGGCCCTCATGTGAGGAGGGCCCAAAAAGATGCTAGAATGAATAGCTGTGGATGCTGGGAGGGGCCCATAGAAAATACCTTTCTACAGGGCCCAGAATTTTGTGCTACGCCCCTGTATACTTGTACTTTTCTTTTCCTGCAACTTTCTACTTCTACTCCGATACATTTCAGAGAGAAATATTGTACTTTTTACTCCACTACATTCATCTGTTACAGCTTTAGTTACTAGTTAATTTCCAAATTATGATTTTTGCACACAAAACACATGTAGTTTATAAAATCTGATGTTTGATTATAAAGTAAACTACCCAACAATATAATGGCCTACAAGTCCAGCTGAGATGATCAGACCATTAAACACACAACTGTTTGCATTGTTTCCAGTTGCTAAAATGTGAGGATTCTTCTGCATCGAGTACTTTTACTTTTAATACTATTACTTCATAGTACATTTTCCTGACGATACATGCATTTACTTAAGTAACATTTTCACTGCAGGACTTTTACTTGTAACAGAGTATTATATACAATGTGGTATTAGTACTTGTACTTAAGTAAAGGATCTGAATACTTCTTCAACCTTGATTATTTTACACACCTGGCGTTGGGTGGTGTATTTGGGTTGAAGAACTGATAGGACACCTGAGTGGCATACCAGGACACAGACACCAGTGTACATAGACCTGTGGAGGGAGAAAATATTCATATGAGAGCATTAGTTCTCTGTATCAGTTTATGTAAGATCTGCAAGCATTCAGTGTAGCTACAACAACAACAATAAAACACACAAATGAATTGGAGAATGTTTTCTAATTTTCTCCCCTGGGCTTGTGGTTTATGAGGTCAGCGACTAATGCCTTGCAAATGACCACTTCCTGTTTACAGCAGGGACTTTAATTACAGAGAGAAGATCCCCGGTGCGAGATATAAAGCTAGAAAATTACTAAAACCACTCTTGCTTAATGCACTGGCTGCAGGAGATGCTGCAGTAGATTACTGGTTGCGAACTAACCAAAGCGTTTACAGAACACAGCAGAAATCCCACCTGCGAGCAGGAACAGAGCTCCACCGGTGACAGCGATGCGGGTTTTGCTGACTGGGTTGTTATCTCCCACCTTAGTGCACTTCATGCCCACCACGCTGACGATGATGCCGATAAAGCCCAGCAGTACTGACACTACCATAAGGGCCCGACATGTCTGGATGTGGACTGGATAAAGGAAAGGAAAGGAGGAGGCAGGGATTGCAGATGGGAGCACAGAATGGTGAGTGGTGATACAATAGAAGATATGGAAGAAGGAAGGGAAGGAGAAAGAGGGGAGAGAAGAAAGTGGTGAGGAGATGAGAAACAAATAGTCTTTTAATCTGTCACTTGGAATAAAACGCACATTTTTGGACATTAAAGTGATGGTTATAAAGGAATGAAGCTACACACGCCATGCAGGATTGATGGGAGACCGCATGCATTTCTGACAGAAAGCTCATTAGGGAGTCCACTGCTGTTAATTCCAGCTTTTTCATTTCCAGAGGTGACTTTCTTGGCCAAGATCTTGGACGATAGAAATAAAATGGATAGAAAGGCCATTGAACTGTTTGCCGGGGTCATTTGATTAGTACAAAACCAGTCCCCCATTGCCAGACTCTCCTCCACAGCGCTGCGGAGGAAGGTCTGGCTAGTCCACACAGCATTCCAGGATGGGAGAAAAACGTGCTCTGGTTTATTGGCATTTCTTTAAACCAATCACAATCGTCTTGGGCAGCGCTAAGCATCTTCAGCATACCCGGTGCGGTTGCAAAATAGCCTCTGGAAGGAACTTGTTTTGGTGGAACTTGTGTACGTTTCAAAAGTTTAGTCGAAAACTCAGATTGGACAGTTAGTCTAGCTAGCTGTCTGGATTTACCCTGCAGAGATCTGAGGAGCAGTTAACCATAGTCCTCAGAAATCCACCAGAGTTTAAAAGTCAAAAAAACGGAAGGTACCGGACATACGGCCGAAAAGAGTGAAATCCAGCAGAATTTCCAGCGGCAACGGAGCAATCCCGGAAGTGGAACGTCGTAGCTATTAAGAGTCTGATTAATTCAGCTTCAGATACCAGCCATACGGTGCTCCCAGGCTCTGGAACTCCCTGCCCTCACACATTTGACAGCCTGACACAACTTAACTACATTTAAATCTCACCTCAAAAGACCAATGTACCATAGTCTGGTAGGACCAGGCTACCCCCACGCCACATCGGTCACAGAAAACGAGCCGAACAAAGCTGTCAGTCATCTTGCAAAAGCAATGCGCTATGTGTGGATAAAGCATTAAGTTGTTAAATTTGACTCATTTAGCGGCTGGCTCTCTGCCTCGTATTGTTACTACTCCACTGTTTGTTTGACTGTTACTCCAAAACCTCACCGCTGCGACTTTCCGCAAGTTTATACGTTGCCATGGCAATGGTACACATGCAAATAGATGCCTCTCTGACCATTCTGCTACGTTGGTTTAAATGAGAATGGCCTTTCTATCCATTTTATTTCTATGTCTGGGACCCTGCAATGATCCTGCAAATCTTCTCCAGATAATTCCAGTGTGGTTTTTGCCTTCTCAAAAATCTAATGTGCCGCCCACACAGGCCTCAGCACACATAACTTAGTGGGAGGAACATAGTTACACGTATTTACACACACACGCACACACATACATATGTACAAATGCACAATATCTGCACACACGTAATGATTGTAGGTGGAATAGACACAGATGAAACCCACAACTCTCTGTCACACACAGAGCAGCTGTAGGAGGGCCTGCTTTACATGTTGCACACAGTGGGATTAGTGTGGCTTTGTCACAAAGCAAGATTGTTTTCACGGGGCTGTCGCCACGGCGATCAGACATTGCTGCCTCAAACGCAAAACGCTCACAAACGTGTTTGAAGTGATGCTAAGCGCTTGATGATAATGTCAAAATACTGATGGAGTGTGTCTCTTTTACAAACAGCGAGGGGATTGTTGAAATCCCAGCAGCGGTAGAAAACATGCAAAGTTCAATATCCTGATTCTGATAACCGACAAAGCTGACAAATATGGTATTTAAAGTAAACATAACAGAGCCTTTCATACATGTTTAGCAGACAAGGTCACAGGCATAAGCTTCAAATAACAATGACTTGGAAGTGTAAGTCAGTGTTTATACATCACAGGAGAAAGGCAACAATCACATTAAACCAAAGTCTCTAAAATCCCTAAAACAGACTTATGCAGAAAAAAGGTACACTTAATACAGGGCTTTCAACTGCATTTAATGTTCTTAAAGTGGTGCCTGTACTGTGTAAAGCGCTTTGAGTAGTCGTTAAAAGGTCCAGTGTGTAACGTCTTTAGTTGTTCATTATCAAAATCTGTGTTGCCCGTTCACAAACTTGTCCTTTTTCATGAATTTTTACCATATTCCTTTTGGCTTGAAATTTTACATTTGCGTTTGCATGAACTGGGGTAGACGCTCCATATTCATGCTCCATCTTGAAATACGTTAGCCGGTAAGGGACATACAGGACATACTGCTCCACCTTTCACGTTTTCACTGTCACATGATAAACTCACAGCTGCTACTAATGCTGCTAACGGGTATCGTAGCTTCCCGGCCCCGGCAAGTTTGAGGAAGGAAACATGGAGGACCACACGTATTCAAAATCCAAATTTCAGGAACAGGAGTCTTCTTCTTCTTCGCCCAGAAAAAGAAAAAGGAGATTGAAAAGAGCAAGAGACCGGCTTTTTGAAGCGTGAAGACTACCGTAGCTGTGATACGTACTTTGAACTGTGTGGTGAGAGAGAGTTGATGATATATGATCTCAACGCTAGATGGGAGAAATTCCTACACATTGGACCTTTAAGACTAGAAAAGCACTGTATTTATATTTTAAATGCAGTCCATTTATATTTAGAAGAGTAGAATAAAATAGTATTGACTAGTCTGAAAATACCTTTTTTCCAGTAGCTTTCACTCACACATCATGGTCTTCAAAGCTTCGAAACAAAAGCTAGCAATCGGACCTGTAGTTGAGATCATTATGTCAAATTGCTGTACCCAATGCCAAGAATAAAATTCCGTGCTAAGCTAGAATATAAAAGAATGTGCCTCTATAGATATATGAAAAGAAAATCACTTCAAAAAGTGCTGTGGAGCAACAGCCTGAGCAGGAACCTGAAGTCATCATTTGTCATCTGTGACAGAAATACACACACCATCATTCATGGTGCAGCAGTGAAGTAACATTTCAGAAGCCGATCTGAAGGGACTTATGATGGGGGGACAATCTTTGAAGTCTGATTTATGGCTCCGGAGCTTCTTTTGATGGAGTCTCTGAATAGTCTTCAACAGAGAGAGGTTTGATTTCCTTTTCTTTCATCCATTCTGAGCATTCCTCTTTATTTTTCTGAGGGTGTGTGGGCCGATGCTCTGACCAGTTTCAGTTGGTAGCAAACCAAAAGGGAGTTTGAGGGCCTTTGGGGTAAAGGAAAGGCTAAAAGAAAGAAAGAAAGAAGGGAGGGAGGGCTCACTCACCCACCAGGCCCTCTCTCTCCAGTGCCAAGGTTGGCAGTGCCAGCCACGAGCATCCAATAAATATGTGTGCTTGCTGATGTGTGTGTAGGCACTGTAAGGTCCCATTGTGAGGTCACTTGTGAATGTGTCGTACGCATAGAAATAAAATAGATAGAAAGGCCATGGCTGGCCAGGCTTACAACAACCATGTTAGCTAAGGCTGGCTCTAATGTTAGAGATAAGGTCGCTTACATCTGCAGGGATTTACGGACATTTAAAAAGCATCACACATATCCCATCAACAGAACGGATGGGAGACACTTATACAGTCCTTTATCTTTGGTGCTATCCTGGGCACTTCCTGAACAATAGCTGTCAATCAAGGTAAACTAAGGAGGTCCGTGTGTAGCGTGGCCTAGTCTCGCATTGCCAAACCTTCCTCCACAGCACTGCGGAGGAAGGTCTGGCAAGTCCACCAATCCCGGACGTCGTGGATATACTGTAGACTAAAGCAGCATGAAAGCACCACAGAACCAGCCAGCCAGCCAGCGGACGCCTTGTTAGTTGGCTAACGTTAGCTTGCTAACTCACGCCCCACCTGTCACAGAAAACGAGCTGAAACAAAGCTGTCACTAATCTGGCAAAAGCAATGTGCTTTGTGTGGCTGAAGCATTAAGTTGTTAAATTTGACTCATTTAGCGGCTGGCTCTCTGCCTCGTAGTGTTACTAACGTTACTCCACTGCTCGTTTTGTTCGTTCATGTAAAACATCACCTCCGAGACTTGCTGCAAGTCGGTTTATACAAAGGTACGTATACACCTTTGTCATGGCAGTGCTACACATAAAAACAGCTGCCGCTCTGACCATTCTGCTACGTTGATTTGAACGGAAATAGTGTTTTTATCCATTTTATTATGTATTGTCGTAGGTAATATGTTTGCCCACTCAGCTATTCCAGTTTGCCCACTCAGCTATTCCAGCCCTTTTTCAATCCACGTTTGGATTGTCCTACTCAGGGGTGTCAGACTGGGGGGAAAAAGGGGACAGAGTACCCAGGGCCCTCATGAGAGGAGGGCCCAAAAAGATGCTAGAATGAATAGCTGTGGATGCTGGGAGGGGACCATAGAGAATGCCTTTCTACAGGGCCCAGAAGTTTGTGCTACGCCCCTGGTCCTACTTGATTGTATTAGCACACTTTATTTGGCAAACATCAGTTTAGGCTACTTACTGTAAATAAACAGGGTGGTATCACCCCGTGATTACTCTAACCAGCCAAGACTAATCTCTTAAACCCAGCAAATGAGACGGACAAAAACAAAAGTTGAGTGGAATAGAGGCTGTTATTGTTCACTATGTGGGATCAGAAACATTACACTCACTCTTCTGGACAGGAAGACATTCACTTATTTATTTGAGAGAAT
Source organism: Sander lucioperca (assembly GCF_008315115.2). NCBI lineage: Eukaryota > Metazoa > Chordata > Actinopteri > Perciformes > Percidae > Sander > Sander lucioperca. The sequence continues at coordinate 22,988,304 of NC_050178.1, read as the reverse complement.
ATTTATTTGAATGATTTTTATTTCACTTATTTATATTTCATAACATTTATGTCCTGATTGGTGGAACCTTGAGTATTTGTATCAGATTTTGAGTACTTGTATCAGTTTTCAGTATTTAGTTTTCATAGTTGTGTGTGTCATAATGGATGTCATATTCTTGCTGCAAAACAAATCTACCTAAGGGAGCAAATAAAGTAACCTGGACCTGAACTTCACACAATATGTTTGCCATTGTGGATCAATATTGTGGTTTATTCACATTCATGATTGGATCTGAGCACCAAGCCATCAAGAATACCTTTCTATTGTAAAAGTAAAAGACAGGTGATATTCTATATGTTTGTTATTGTCAAAAGATCCCAAGAATAGACCAAAACCAGCAATGTATGTATTGACTAGCAAGAATTGGGTGTGATATATCGTCTTCCTCTGTGCCATAGAACTCCATTGTTCCCCAAAAACTATTAAAACACATCAATGAGCCACCCTGTTGCACTGAGTGACATAATCCTTCTTACCATGACAACACACACTGTAATTTATTTTGACTCAATCCCACACACACCGTCCTGCTACCACAAATGCACTATTTCCTCCTGTTTGAGGAAAATTTGCTATAAACTTCATTTAAATATTTGCTGAGCCTTTTTTAAAGTATATATTTGTGATTTATGTCTTCATAGGGTTGAGTGCCCAGACTGTAGGCTAAGGGAAGTCAGAAAGTATTGCAAGGCGGACTAACACATTGTTGGTTTTGGTCTTTTTATGGGATTTGCTGACCATAACAAACAAATACAGTAATAACACCAGCCGTATCCCTTAAATGACAAATTGATGTGTGGATTTGGTCAGTTGATTGTCCCCTGATTTGAGCTGATTTAGCTCTTGGGCAGCTGATCCAAAATATCTAAAGTAGGGCTGTCTAAATGAACGTGATAATAACAAGTGAACACAAATAAGAAGAGTTAGGGCCGCACCCTGTACGTCTTCAGAGGTTCAACCTAATCCTGAATCACAAAACACTTCATCTAAAGAGAGACTTCTTGTTCTGAGGATCAGGCTTTATCACTTACATTTTCTGCTACTTGGGTGGAGTGATTTGCTCGCAGCACCTGAGAAGCCCCATGGTGAGGAGCAGAGAGTTTGCCTGGAGTTCGCTCAGTGTTGGAGTAATATCACTCCGCCCAAGTAGCAGTACTTCACCTTCTGAGAATATAGTTCCCAGTATGTGACCTTGTTATTTGTACACACTGTGACTCTACAAATCACAACATGGAACATGTTGGCGTTATTTTGTCACTTATTGGGAGCAGTAGGCTAGTTGGAGCCGGTTACCTCCAGGATCTGTGCTAAGCTAGGCTAGCGGTGGCTGCGTCAGACAGAGTTATGACACGCACGGAGATGAGAAGGGTATGTATGGACTTATCTAACTCTGGGGGATACGGTGAATAAGACAAAGTCCCAATAAGTCGGCGTGTTCCTTTAAAATACACAGATCTGAGGTTGTAGCCCCGCCGAGGGGAAAAGTCACGCCACTAACCACCTGTGTGAAACAAATCTCTCCGCAGTGTCTCTCTTTGCCGTGCCATGTGGTAAACTCAGATGGATTGTGATTGGCTGTCAGTGTTTCTATCGTTCATCAAGTCACTCTGAAAGTGACCCCAACGATATCGTTCTCCACTGTCGTCGTCGTTATAGTGGTGGTGTGGACTCCACCATCCACTTGAGTTAGAACGATTTGTAAAACTATAGATTTATAGTTATCGTTCTTGGTGTGGACGGCCCTTTACGCTAGTCCAAATTCCCTGTATTACGACTACAAATGAGTCCAACATGCTACTTATATTGCAGCCAATCAGAATTTGTGTTATTGGCGCAAGTCTCTTTCAGATTGGACCACAGCAGGATTTTATTCTTTGGCTATGGGGAAGTGCAAGTTTAACAATAATGAAAAGAATGAATTCAGGGCTAAGTTGATGTTGTGATAAAGGTCTTGAATGTCATTCATAACTGTCTTAAAAAGGTCTTAAAAAGTCTTAAATTTGACTTAGTGAAGCCTGCAGAAACTCTGGGACAATCATGTGATTCATCGCGATTAAATATTTGAATCGATTGACAGTGTACTCATCTACTGAATCTCAAGCTGCATTTAGTAAGCAGAATTACACTTTGACATGACTGTAGGCTACATTACAGAACAGGAGACAACAATGACAGTCAAGAAACACGATTTATTTTTCCAATGTTATCGTCTAATATATATATATATATATATATTTTTTTTTTTTTTAAGATTATTTTTTGGGCTTTTCCGCCTTTATTTGACAGGACAGCTAGGTGAGAAAGGGGGAAGACATGCAGGAAATTGTCACAGGTCAGGCTCGAACCCTGGACCTCTGCGTCGAGGCATAAACTTCTCAGTACATGTGCGCCTGCTCTACCACTGACCCAACCCGGCCACACGTTATCGTCTAAAGACCCTGACACACCAACCCGACGGCCGACCGTCGGACTGATCAGTCGGCTCCCCGAGGTCCAAAAAGTGCCTCAGAACACACCGGTTAGACGCTGACTTGAGCGTACTTTCTGCGTGTGCACGAGACGTAATACATCTCCATAACAGCAGGCAGCGCTAATCTGTATTGTCGCCCAAAAAATGAAAACCGGAAATGACGAACGTGTCACGTGGGTCTGGCTTCTCCAGCCAATAGTGATGGCGGCTTGTTCGAAATACGATCTCGTATTTTATGAAGATAGTTCACCGAAACGTGTTTCGGAAAACATTTTAATAGGCCGTGCAGTTGCTGAATCTGTCTTCATTTCAGATCAACAAAGGTCAGTTTAAAAGATTTTTGTCAGATTTTGAGAGGCGTCCGTCATTCATCGCCATTTCCGGGTTAGCTCTCCACCAATCAGATTGGTCATCGAGTCCAACTTCCCGCCCTTCAACCCAGCAAGTCAGGTCGGCCAAAATTAAGGCCGACAGACCCTCCGGCGGATGACGGCACGGAACACACCGAACAGACTCAAGTCACCGACCTCGCCAGACTGTCCAACGGACGATTATCGGGTTGGTGTGTCAGCGCCTTTAAATGACGGATTGGCTCGGGCAGGTCAGTCATTGTGTCTTTAATATCACGCTTAGTGTAGATGTATCTGGCTCTGAAGAGCTGTCCTTTCGGCACCACACTCCTCTGAAAACAAAAATCCTGTGTATCATCCTGATCGTCAGCTCCTTTTTGAGCAAAATACTCAGTAAACCTGCAGCAGATCAAGGTTATTATAGTTTTTAATTTTCAATGAATTTTTATTTTATACCAGTTTTGACTTTTGGATTTAATTTGAGTTTAGTTTAGATAGTTTTCAGAGTTTGCTAGTTTTAGTTTAGTTTCAGTTTTTATATATTTAGTTTTGGTTTTACAGTAGTTTTAGTTTTTGTTAGGGCCAGGTATTATGTCTCTAATGGCGCTTACCCACTGCTAGTACCAGCTCTACTCTACTCAGCTCGGTTCGGCTCGGCTCGACTCGGACGCGGTGCCCCGTCCTCCGTTTTCCATTGCAGTTTGTTCAGGACACCCCCATCTGTCGCTACCGATGATGACACAGTGATTAGGGACGATTCTCTCCGACCAATCAGTAGTCTGCAGGTACCAGGGACCTGGTACCAGGTACCAGGGACCTTTTTTCGTAATGGAAAACCAAAAAAGGAGAGTAGAGTCGAGGGGAGTCGAGCAGGTACCATGTAATGGAAAAACGCCATATGTAGCTACATATACATAAAGAAAACATGGTTAGCCATGATGTTAAATCTTTCCAATGTGTCCAATGTGAAGTAATTACGGCGTGTGCCATCTAATGTCAAACTGTCTCCTTTTTCTCAGCAGTAAAATATATTATCACTAACAAACAAAAACTGAGATGATTCACGTTCATTTAGATTTTTTACTTTTATTAGTTTTTTTTAAACCTGGCAATATAGTTTTTAGTGATTTTCAGTTTACAAAAAAATTTCATTTTCGTTTTAGTTCCAATTTACTATAATAACCTTGCACATAACCCCCCAATATTTAGAATATTTCTCTTTCTCCGTGAAATGAAGCTGCCTTCATGTGCGGTCGGAAATGTTGAGATCTATAAGTGATCTGACAGAAAAAAACAACTCTGTCTGTCTACTTGTGCTACATCGGGGGGGTGAAAGAACACACAGGGGCCGTGAAAAATAAAAAAGTGATTTCTTGTGATTTTAAATGTCATGTCTTTTGTAGATTTAAACTTAGGAGCTTCTGGCTTTAACAAGGTCTCATTCTCTAACAGATTTGTTGTTGAGATGTACATGGTTCCTAAAAAACAAATCATCCCGAAACACATGTGATGTTTTGAATATGCAAAAAGTGCATAAAGTTTTGAACAATACGGGAGAATAATTAATAATAAAAATCATTTCCTTTACATAAAGACATTTGCACAACAAATTGATGCAGAAAAGGCAGAAATTGTTGCCGGAAAAATCACCAGAATGCAGGAAATGAAGTTTTTAACGCTCAAATTTTTCTGGGGCAGGATGCAATGTTTATCTGCACTAAGTAAGGAAGCATAAAGAAAGATAAGTGTAAGTGACGCTAGCGAAGCTAGCTAGCTAAAGTTATCAATCTTTCTCTTTACCAAAGCTCTCCAGAAATCTCTTCACCCCTCACCCAAAGGGATTTAGTGATTATTAGCTATAAATATTAGATGTGTATATACTGTATGTTTCAGTTGTTTGGTCTTGGTCTTGTCTCAGTCTCAACCCCTCAAAGTCTTGGTATTATCTCGGTCTCAACTCCTCAAAGTCTTGGTCTTGTCTCAGTCTCAACCCCTCAAAGTCTTGGTATTATCTCGGTCTCAACTCCTCAAAGTCTTGGTCTTGTCTCGGTCTCAACTCCTCAAAGTCTTGGTCTTGTCTCGGTCTCAACCCCTCAAAGTCTTGGTCTTGTCTCGGTCTCAACCCCTCAAAGTCTTGGTCTTGTCTCGGTCTCAACTCCTCAAAGTCTTGGTCTCGTCTCGGTCTCAACCCCTCAAAGTCTTGGTCTCGTCTCGGTCTCAACTCCTCAAAGTCTTGGTCTCGTCTCGGTCTCAACTCCTCAAAGTCTTGGTCTCGTCTCGGTCTCAACTCCTCAAAGTCTTGGTCTCGTCTCGGTCTCAACTCCTCAAAGTCTTGGTCTCGTCTCGGTGTCAACCCCTCAAAGTCTTGGTCTTGTCTCGGTCTCAACTCCTCAAAGTCTTGGTCTTGTCTCGGTCTCAACTCCTCAAAGTCTTGGTCTTGTCTCGGTGTCAACCCCTCAAAGTATTGGTCTTGTCTCGGTCTCAACTCCTCAAAGTCTTGGTCTTGTCTCGGTCTCAACTCCTCAAAGTCTTGGTCTTGTCTCGGTCTCAACTCCTCAAAGTCTTGGTCTTGTCTCGGTCTCAACTCCTCAAAGTCTTGGTCTTGTCTCGGTCTCAACCCCTCAAAGTCTTGGTCTTGTCTCGGTCTCAACTCCTCAAAGTCTTGGTCTCGTCTCGGTCTCAACTCCTCAAAGTCTTGGTCTTGTCTCGGTCTCAACTCCTCAAAGTCTTGGTCTCGTCTCGGTGTCAACCCCTCAAAGTCTTGGTCTCGTCTCGGTCTCAACCCCTCAAAGTCTTGGTCTTGTCTCGGTCTCAACCCCTCAAAGTCTTGGTCTCGTCTCGGTCTCAACCCCTCAAAGTCTTGGTCTCGTCTCGGTCTCAACTCCTCAAAGTCTTGGTCTCGTCTCGGTCTCAACCCCTCAAAGTCTTGGTCTCGTCTCGGTCTCAACCCCTCAAAGTCTTGGTCTCGTCTTGGTCTCAACTCCTCAAAGTCTTGGTCTCGTCTCGGTCTCAACTCCTCAAAGTCTTGGTCTCGTCTCGGTCTCAACTCCTCAAAGTCTTGGTCTTGTCTCGGTCTCAACCCCTCAAAGTCTTGGTCTTGTCTCGGTCTCAACTCCTCAAAGTCTTGGTCTTGTCTCGGTCTCAACTCCTCAAAGTCTTGGTCTTGTCTCGGTCTCAACTCCTCAAAGTCTTGGTCTTGTCTTGGTGTCAACCCCTCAACGTCTTGGTCTTGTCTCGGTCTCAACTCCTCAAAGTCTTGGTCTTGTCTCGGTCTCAACTCCTCAAAGTCTTGGTCTTGTCTCGGTCTCAACCCCTCAAAGTCTTGGTCTTGTCTCGGTCTCAACTCCTCAAAGTCTTGGTCTTGTCTCGGTCTCAACCCCTCAAAGTCTTGGTCTTGTCTCGGTCTCAACTCCTCAAAGTCTTGGTCTCGTCTCGGTGTCAACCCCTCAAAGTCTTGGTCTTGTCTCGGTCTCAACTCCTCAAAGTCTTGGTCTTGTCTCGGTCTCAACTCCTCAAAGTCTTGGTCTTGTCTCGGTCTCAACCCCTCAAAGTCTTGGTCTTGTCTCGGTCTCAACTCCTCAAAGTCTTGGTCTTGTCTCGGTCTCAACCCCTCAAAGTCTTGGTCTTGTCTCGGTCTCAACTCCTCAAAGTCTTGGTCTCGTCTCGGTCTCAACTCCTCAAAGTCTTGGTCTCGTCTCGGTCTCAACTCCTCAAAGTCTTGGTCTCGTCTCGGTCTCAACTCCTCAAAGTCTTGGTCTCGTCTCGGTGTCAACCCCTCAAAGTCTTGGTCTTGTCTCGGTCTCAACCCCTCAAAGTCTTGGTCTCGTCTCGGTCTCAACTCCTCAAAGTCTTGGTCTCGTCTCGGTCTCAACTCCTCAAAGTCTTGGTCTTGTCTCGGGCTCAACTCCTCAAAGTCTTGGTCTTGTTTCGGTCTCAACCCCTCAAAGTCTTGGTCTTGTCTCGGTCTCAACTCCTCAAAGTCTTGGTCTTGTCTCGGTCTCAACCCCTCAAAGTCTTGGTCTTGTCTCGGTCTCAATACACTCTGGTCTTGGTAATGAGTAGGTCTCGGTTTAGGTGGTCTCTTGACTACAACATTGCCTTGCAGCAGATCCAACAGTTTCCACTACAGCTGCTCGGCCACATCAGCAGAGCACCGCACAGTCTGGTGAACAATTATTCCCTCCATCACATGCTGCTCCTGCTGCGGATGAAGCCTGGGAGCTGCTTCAGAATTAAAATCAGTGTTGGATCAAATACGACGGCAGAGGGGTGTTTAAACAAGTTTGAGACCCGCTGTGCCTTCTCTGATCCCCGGACACATGATTGGATGCTGATCTGCTCCATTTCATAATCTGTCTGGGGAAAACACCTGAGTAAACCTGTGATTGAGCAAGAATGTTTGGTCACGACTTTTCCGTCCTGTGTTCATTCAGAGGTATTTATATTTAACCGAATCATCGTTGACTATGTTGATAATCGATTAATGGAAGAAAATGCTCTCTTTTATATCATATTAAACTTTATATCTTTGGGTTTTAGACTGACAAAATAAGACATTTAAAGACATCACCTTGGACTTTGAGAAACTGGGATGGACATTTTTCAATATTTTCTGAGATTTTATGGACCCATTGGAAACAATAAAAATAATCGGCAGTGAAATAAATTGTTAGTTGCAGCCCTTAGTGTTTGTCTTCAGTCTGAATCTGTACTCACTGCGCGTGTTAATGGACAATGTGCGCGTGTGGGGAAGACAGAGAGCATTCTGGGAATATCTCTGGTGTTTGGCTCAACACTGGCCTTTTCTTCTCCTAACAGCCCCTATTCATCCGCAAGGACAATACGCTGTTCTTATTGCTGCAATGAACCAAAGGAGATGGGAGATCAGCTCGGGCACCCGGGCCGTCACACAGAACGCCACACAAAGTGTTTTGATATAATGACTCACCAAGACGCCAAAATGTTTGCAAAGTGCCTCATTTGTTGCTTTAAGGCAAGTGTGTCATAGCAGGAACCGTAAGCACATCGACTGAAAACCTCATTGGTTGGTGTATCCGAATAACTAATTTTAATTTGTCTTTTACTCTTATCATCTGCTGCTGCTCTGATTTTAATCTTGTCAGCCCCGTGCTGGTATTCTTGCTAGCTACCTTAGTTACTTACTTACTTACTTACTCACTTACTTAGGCACTTGCTTACTTAATTACTTAATGAATTACTTACTTACTTACTTACTTACTTACTTACTTACTTACTTATTTAGTTACTAGTGCTATGGACTGCTTGTGAGTCTGAAATAAAGATATATTATTATTATTATTATTATTATTATTATTATTACTACTTACTTACTTACTTTATTAATTACTTACATACATACATACATACTTACTTACTTACTTACTTATTTAATTACTGAATTACCTACGTACGTACTTACTTATTTACTAACTTACTTGCTTATATATTTACTTAGTTACTTACATACACTTACTTAATTACTTACTTACTTAATTACTTAGTTACTAGTGCTATGGACTGCTTGTGAGTCTGACATAAAGATATATTATTATTATGACTTACTTTATTAATTACTTACATATACATACATACATACATTCTTACTTACTTAATTAATTAACTACGTACGTACTTACTTACTTATTTACTATCTTACTTGCTTACATAGTTACTTAATTACTTACTTAGTTCTGACTGAGTCCCTGTAGTCTTTCATTAGAATCCCTAATAGGATGATTTAAGTAGATGGATGAATTCCCATAATCTGTGTGCCATTAATTATGAGTCACTAGGTCCTACTTACAGATCGGAGATGACAGGAGGCTCATATTCTGAGCTAATTTATGTCTGAACCCCACATTCCTGACCCCCACCCACTGCTCACACATTACGTGTCATGATGTTTTAGAGTTTTTATTGCCCTTCATTAAAGATTTGAACAGACGCATTTTCCGTGAGATTTACAGCTTCTGATTTTAATGTGTCCCAGACAGCGAGGGCTCGGGGACTTTGTCTGTCTTTCTACTGTTGCTGCTGATTAATACATGTGGCCAAATGAATCAGACAGCTACACTAAATGTTGTGATTCGTAATATAACACCATGGATATTTCCCCGGGGGAAAGTTGGGAAGACAAACTGTAGGCGAAAGTTTTTTTGTTTGTTTTCTGGATCTTTCTTCATCATGCTTGCTGATGAAAAGTAGCACATAACTTCCTTATATGAAAAAAGCTCATTAAAGAAAATTAAATGAGAGCAGCCAAGAAAGAAAACAATCTGAGAATACAGTGTGAAGTATAGAGAGATTAAAATAATTAGAGAAGCCTTTCTTGGTGATGCTTTAGGAGCAGATGATTGCCTTACTAGAATTATAATTGTGCTTTTCCATCATCTGACGAATAACCCAGTAAATATCACTAATTAATCAGCTACGCAGTGCGCCATCAACCCAAGATTTTTTGCATATTTTGTCAGTTACATCATGTTTCAAATATGACAGGTACCATGAACTAACAATATATATGAGAATATCCCTTTGGAAGAAGTTTTACTAAACAGTTTGGAAGGGGGAGATCAGAGACACTACAAGTTAGTCCGGTTTTGCAGAGTTAAATTCAAACATCGTACTCACTGTCCAGCGAGAGCATGGAGTCAAAGATCTTGCACTGCACCTGTCCTGTACTCTGCGAGGCGCAGCTCATCCACAGCCCCTCATACAGACCCACGGCCGTGATGATGGCATCGCCGGCGTACGACGACTGCTTCCACTGGGGCAAAGCGGTGGTGGAGATGATGCCGATCCAGCCGCCCAACGCCAGGAAATAACCCAACAACTGGAGACCTGAGTTGGCCATCCTGATCTAGCTCTGTCCCTCTGCTTCTGTCTGCTCTCGCTCTTTCACTCCCTGTTTCACTTGGGACAGCTTTTTGTTTCGCCCTTCCCTTTGAGCGGTCCTTGTGGACACACCTGTAGCAATCCTGTTACTTTTGTTTCACTTTTCTCTTCTCTATCTGGTCACTCTGAGCATCTCCTTCTGCCTCTCTGCTTCAACTCTCATCGGTAGAACTCGCCTCTTTCTCCTTGTCTCTTACTCTTTCTTTTTTGTCTTGAGCTCTCCTCGTCCTGCTCTGGGTTTCAGCCCGTCAGTTGGAGATGATGAGTTGATGTCTCCCCTCAGGACTGTCCTATCTGATTCCTTGATCTCTCTGGGGCTCTGTCAAAGTGTAAGATAGACTTTCTGGTGGTCAGTGGTTCAGTTCATCAAGCATCGTAGCTGGGCTGCCTCACTCTCTGCATGGCTTCTTCCAATTCTCTCTCTCTCTCTCTCTCTCTCTCTCTCTCTCTCTCTCTCTCTCTCTCTCTCTCTCTCTCTCTGCTTGCTTACTTTCCCCCCACTACGATCTCTCCATCTGCTCCAGGCTCAAGTGGCTCAACGAGGGGTAGCAGGGAAAAAAAGTCAAAGGAAATAAGAACACAAAAAGTCCTTAACAGGCTGACCACAGAGGGATGGGGGTAAAGGGCTAGTCTCTGTGTTGTAGGCACGCCTACTGGGAGGGAAGAGGGACAGGCTGGTTGGGAAAACAAGCAAACAGAGAGGGAAAGAAAAAGATGTAACTCGGGAGGAAAAACAACCCAGATCAAGTCATAATGACAAGTTCATTTATAAATACGTAGTCATACATTTGAATCTGTAATCTTAGGCTACATCTACACCAATAAATGTTTTTTTATTTATTTTTTTAAGCGGTGTTTTGAGACAACAACAATCTCTGTCCACACAAGAGTTTTAGCTCCAGTTGCAGAACTAATCTCCATCCATATTAACACGTCTGACAATGCACGTCACATGACCATTCACACACACTGGGCATGTGCGTGTCGGTGTAAACAGGAAGCTGATTGTCTGACGCTACTCTGCGGTTGAAAATCATGGATGTATAAATTGGAAATACTGAAAATACTTTGGAGAAAGAACAACTATGGTGAAAAGTAAGAGCAGGGATATATTAGCTTGGACCGACGACGAGGTGGAACTGATGAACTGAAAGGTCTGTCAGACTAGCTAACTGATAAGACTGACTGACGTGCGTCGTCGTTTCCAAAGGTCTTCGTTTGTGCCCGTCCAGACTACAAAGCAACCCCGGAGTTTTCTAACCAAAATGTCTCTGTTTTAAGGGCTCAATGATGAGCGGGATGAGTGTGACGAATGCCTCTCAAAATCTGACGAAAATCTTTTAAACTGATAGAAATCTAGACCACCCTAGCGGCAGCAAATGTAATTGGCTTGTGAGCTGGAAAAACCAAACTCTGGTCAGGCCAATCACATCGTGTATAGAGTCTTATGGCTGCTGCTGCTGGGAACAGCGGTCTTCTGGAAGACTTGGAGTTAAGCTTTTCTTTGAGAAAAGAACAAAGAATGGCACTGAAGTCATTCTTAAAAAAGGAAGATGTGTTCGGAGTTTTGCCGACCGGATATGGCAAAAGTTTAATCTATCAACTAGCTCCGCTACCTTCTTCATTGCTCTGGTTGGTTGTGAGCTATCCTATTGCGTGCAGAGGGAATTTGAAAGACAACCGTTTATCCCGCCCCTCGAATTGAGCCCTGCCAATGGTGAGTTCCCAGACCCAACATCTTGATGTGGGTCTGACTTGGCAGGCTATCAAACTGACCTTTGTCGATCAAAAAAACAGACAGATTCAGCAAATGCACGGCCTATTTCTCGCTTAAAATGTTTTCAGAAACACATTTCGGTGAACTATTTTCGTAAAATACGAGAACGTAATCCAAACGAGCCGCCATTATGGTCGGCTTTAAAATTCGGGAGAAGCCAGACCCACGTGACACGTTTTCATTTTTTGGGCGACAATACCGATTAGCGGCGCCTGCTGTTATGGAGACGTATTACGTCTCGCGCACGCGCAGAATGTACGCTCAAGTCGGCGTCACTTCGGTGTGTTCTGAGGCACTTTTTGGACCGACGGGAGCCGAATGATCAGTCCGACGGTTGGCCGTCGGGTTGGTGTGTCAGAGCTTATAGACTATTCACTCTAACCCTTGAACAAAACGTCAACATGCTGTTCTACCTAGGTCTTGGGTGCATTGATCCTTTAAAGGTTGGCCGCCCCCGCTGGAGGTGTGAAGGAGGTGGTGGTAAAGTGCAACCAACACACGTAAATCAGCATCTAAACAATGCCTGGCTGAAAAGGACGTGTCACATCCAGACAGGCTCTCTGGAAATTATGGGCCGCCGAGGCAAGCCTTCCCCAATCACCATGGCAACCATGACATATGCAGAGAGAGAAAGAGAGAGAGAGAGAGAGCGAGTGAGAGTTCACTCGACTGTACATCCTTGCGAGCTGCAAAATGCAGACACACTCCAGTCTTTTTGTGTCTTCGGAGAGTGCAGTATCCTGTTTTCCCACAGTTCTTTAACTCATTTCATTATCTTCAATTCACTTCAGACTAACTCTGTAATTCTATTCTGCCAATTAGACTGTCCACACACTCGCTTTCAGAGACATGGCCGTTTTCTCACATCTGTAAGACATGTCTCACCCTGACCCTGCACACATACACACACACACACACACACACACACACACACACACACACACACACACACAGCCTGTCTACACAACAACCATGTTCTTACATATACTCTCAAGGTTGGTTTCAACAGACTTTGGATATAAAAAAAAAAAAAACATTACTCACCTATGAATAAAAACAAGAAATATAAAGCAAAACAAATGGTGGTGTAATTATTCTGCTTTGATGAGCATCAACGTCTGTTGTCCACTTGATTCCTTGTATTTTCTGTTTGCCCTTTTGTTTCTTTTCTAACCTCTCCAACCGATTGAACCTTGAACTTGATCTACCATAACATCACAAAGACACCACACGTGAACATGCATGTGATGCACTTATCCGGCACTAGACACACACACACACACACACACACACACACACACACACATGGATAGATAAAGCCATACATGGAGGTCTACACATGGTTCAATCCAACCTTGGTTTATTAGCCTTTCTCATCCAGGCTATTCTTCATGTTTGCATATTCAAAGCGTATGTATGTGTGACCGTTACCGTTGTGCGTTCAGGTTTACGGTGTTTAATGAGGAGCTTGACATGTGGGGTGAGTTGTCGTCAGCGCACAGAGGTCAGCTGAGCCTGAGAGGCGAGAAGAGATGAAAGAAAAGGCAAAACAAGTGCTCAGGTCCAGTGTAGTGGGTGGAGCGGTGGGGGCTTTCTGATTTTTAAAACATAACAACACACTGCCGTTGGTGGGGTTATGGCGGTACAAGCCCAAGTGTGAAACTCAGGGGCCAGTCCAGGATTTTTTAAGTGGGGTGGCACAGGGGGGACCAATAATCACTCAGGGGGGGAGGGGGAATTTATCAAAATACAGCATAGAAAATCTGCTTGGAAATATTAGATTGGATAAAACAACATAATGTAAATCTGCTCAGTAAAGCATCACATTCATTATTTGTTTCACTTGTTTTTTTATTTTAAACAAATTGTATATCTGAATACAATACACAGTACAGAACAGTACAGTAAAGAACAAAGAACGGCCCTGAAGTCTTAAAAAAGGAAGATCTGTTCGGAGATTTGACGAACAAGTACGGCAAAAGTTTAATCTATCAACTAGCTCCGCTACCTTCTTCGTTGCTCTGGTTGGTTGTAGCGCTATCCTATTGCGTGCAGAGGGAATTTGAAAGACAACTGTTTATCCCGCCCCTCAGATTGAGCCCTGCAACAGTTAACTTCATTGAATATTGTATGTGGCATTTTCTGTTGCAAATGTTCCACCAAAACAAGTTCCTTCCCGAGACTATTTTGCAGAGCCACCGTTGCTGAGTCCAGAGCTTAGCGCCACCCAAGACGATTGTGATTGGTTTAAAGAAATGCAAACAACACAGAGCATTTTTTCCTCCTATCCCAGAATGCATCTGTGGTGTAGTCAGACATCAGAGTTTTTCCTCGCCACTGTCGCAATAGCTACTGCTAATGCTTGCTCTTGAGGCAACCACTGTAATAGTTGGGGCTTCGTAAACTACAGAGTGTGGTCTAGACCTACTCTGTTTGTAAAGTGTCTCGAGATAACTCTTGTTATGATTTAATACTATAAATAAAATTGAATTCAATTGAAACACGTTACAGTTCAGACATCACTTTCCTTCACTACTCTCAGCTCTTATCTCTTTGTCTTTATGACTCTCCCCAAACAGGAAACCAGCAAATGTGGTTAGCAAAGTCTCATACTCATCAGGGGCCTATCAGATTAGCTGGTGTTGTCCGGGTTACAGTGAGACACATGTGGACATGTAAACAGCATTGGAGGAGAATTATGTAACACAACAGGCAGGTTGTGGATTAGTCTATTTGAAGAAACGTCTAGGGATTATTTAGTGAAGCAGCTTTACTTTGATGTCACATGAGGAAATTTGTATGCAGTCATAGATCTGGAAGATGTTATACATCACTTGGGATGCAAATGTGTACGTGAGTTAGCAGTATTCCCAGAGACCTTGCAGTGCTCTCCAGTAAACTTTAATTACAGTCCGTCAAGACTTTCCTGTTCATTTTTTTCTTCATCCGGAGAGCCCACATGAGACGGTGGTGCCTGGGTGAATGCTAACTAGGCACAGAAATGAATAATGAATAATGTACGTCTGTGTGTGCCCCAAGGAGAGCTCCTCTGGTCGGACTCGAGTGTCCCTGAAGAGACTGTTGGCTCCGCTCATTATGGAGTTGAAGAACAAGTGCTGTGACACACACAAATACAACGTTGAGAATGTGGAGGAGAAAAACAGGTTGACAGTCGAATGTTTTAGCGAGGTCATTGTTGTTGACTGACGTCCTAATTGCTTTAATTATGTCACTTTGGCTACTTAAATCTTCAAACTCCTGTGAGAGTTTTGGTGAGAGCACTTTCCATGAAAGTCTTGTTCATCTAATGAGATACAGAGGCAGCGCGTTCTCCGAATTCTTTTCATCCCACTGTTTCCTAAACTCACTGTGGTTGACCTTGCCGTAATGCCTGGCTTCAGTTCAGTTGTTGGGTCAGCGCCTTCTGGTGATGGTAGTAGCGAAGCGTGTGACTGTCAGGGGAGGAATGAATAGTAAAAATACCTTAATTTATAAAGCGCTTTGCAAAAACAAGTTACAAAGTGCTTTACACTTATTCAAAAAGACAATGAGCTAACAGTTAATATAAGAAAAAGCACAAAAAAGAGAGAAAATAAACGAACAAACAGTAAAATCAATGGGAAAAAGGTAGTCTAAAACAACAGGAAACGTGGCCGGGTTGGTTCAGTGGTAGAGCAGGCGCACATATACTGAGAGGTTTATGCCTCGACGCAGAGGTCCAGGATTGGAGTCCGACCTGTGATGATTTCTTGCATGTCTTCACCCTCTCTCCCCCCTTTCTCACCTAGCTGTCCTGTCAAAACTTAAAGGCAGAAAAGCCCAAAAAATTATCTTAAAAACAACAGGAAACAACCATTTTAAAAGTCGTTTGCTTGTCGTCTTGCGGACAGACCTGAAAAAGTATGAATTCAAACTTTTTACACATCAGCATCATGATGCTCATGCGAATGGCGCAACGCAAATATTTTATTTCGCCTTGGTGAGAACACGCCATAAAATAGTGAGTTTTTAAAAGAGACTTAAAAGAAGACCATGTGTTGGTCATTCTACAACTATGGGGCCCCAGCAGAAAAGGCCCCATCTTTATTTTTAAAGGTCCAATGTGTGGGAATTTCTCCCGTCTAGCGTTAAGATCATATATCAGTCAACTCTCTCGCACCACGCAGTTCAAAGTACGTATCACAGCTACGGTAGCCTTCACGCTTCAGAAAGCCGGTCTCTTGCTCTTTTCAATCTCCTTTTTCTTTTTCTGGGCGAAGAAGAAGAAGACTCCTGTTCCTGAAATTTGGATTTTGAATACGTGTGGTCCTCCATGTTTCCTTCTTCAAACTTGCCGGGGCTGGGAAGCTACGATACCCGTTAGCAGCATTAGCAGCAGCTGTGAGTTTATCATGTGACAGTGAAAACGTGAAAGGTGGAGCAGTATGTCCTGTATGTCCCTTACCGGCTAACGTATTTCAAGATGGAGCATGAATATGGAGTGTCTACCCCAGTTCATGCAAACGCAAATGTAAAATTTCAAGCCAATAGGAATACTACCAAAAATGTTTTGCGCTGGTCAGGGGGTACTTGGCTTAAAAAAGCAATTGGTTAAGAGGACTTCTTGGAATGACCAAGACTGACTTACCAGAGGATCCAAGGTTACATTTAGGCTCTTATGGGGTAAGAAGCTCAGCTATATATTTTGGAACAATCCCCATAGCCTTAAAAGTCATCAATTGAATATTAAAATCTACTCTAAAACGGACTGGGAGCCAGTGAAGTGATTTTAAAATCGCTGTTATGTGTTCTCTCCTGTTGAACTGAAGCTGAAGTTTATTCAGGCTTGGTTGTGAGAGGCATGAGAAAAGAATGGAAGGTGACCCCTCCGTTGCATCCTCTCCACCCATTTACCCTTGCAACATGCGTATCCCCAATCACCTCCCTGTCTTTCTATCTTTTCTTCCTCCTCTCCCCACCAAAGGATACATGGTTCAGTGGGTGCCATCAGTTTCTCCCTCTCTCCATCGTCTCTCCCCACCTCTTACCTCTCCCCAGATTTTCCAGACCCCTGCCGCACTAAGCTGAGCTTAGGAGTCAGCTGAGCTGATCAAAGACCGTAGCCATGTAGTGGCTAACAAGAGGCGAGAGTTCCCAACGACACAGGACCTCCCAGGGGTTTCCACCGCCATAGAGCTACTGTAACTAGAATCGACACGGAGGGACTCTGCTGTTTTCCTGGGAAAATGTGTTCTTGCGGAGGCAGGTCCACAGGACATTTTTCCGGCTTGCTCTAGTGGTTATAAGTCTGCAGAGCCACCCTCCACTACCTAGCATCCCCCTAGTGTGGGGACGGCCCAGGTCTTGTTCCCACCACCCCCATCTTCTCCATCTACCTCTCCTAGTCACGTCGACCCCTTCCAATTTCCCCGCATGCTCTGGCCCCCTACTATTACTCTAATTAGCCCAAGCAGGCTTTCCCTCCTCTTCCTCCTCTCTTTGTTCCCCATTTCTTCTTTTGTCCTTCATGACCTTTTTCATCCTTTTTTTCCCTCCATACTGCTTTAACAGTGTGTGCTGTAGCCCTGCTGTAGGCCGCTGGTTGACCCTAGCAGGAATGAAACCACAAATCCTCAGCAATGATGTCTTTCTGTATGCTTGTAAATGTTGGACTGGGGGTGTCATTTCAACACATTCTCGCTCCCAGCGCATCAAAAAGAGACACGTCAGGTGCCTTTGGCGTTTGTTACTGACGCAAAACGTCTCCTTTGGCGACGAGCCCTTGGTCGGGACTCTTGGCATCACTTTTTGACGCTATGGGTCGGGACGTACGTTTAACTGGCATGTGGCACAAGGAAGGGACAGTTAGGTTCAGAAAAAGAACGTAGGTGGGTTCACAAAATGCACGTTTTAGTGACACGCGGGACAAGAACGGGACGCGAACCCCTTGCTTGCATGTTTTTTCTTGCTTTTAATGACTTTAATTCCCCTGTTGACTTGAATAATTAATCCCCAATTGCCTGCACCTGAACTCTTTTTAATGGATATGGTTTTTAACCTATGAGAGGTGGAGGTGACCTATGGTGCGGTTGGGAGGAGCGACCAACCAGAAACAAAGATGGCAGCAGGTGAACAGAGGAAAAGGAAGACAGAACACAGAGGGACAGAGAGACAGACAGAGAGGATGACAAAAGAGAGGGTCACTGACACGGCGGCAGTGTGAGACCAGGAGACGATGGGACTGGGGAGCAGAGATATGCATGCCTGCAGTCAAGGTGAAGATGTGAGGATGTGATTACCAATTTGTGTGCCTACTTCCCTCTGCGTGCCTAGGGATCCACACCATGGCGGATTCACAGGGGAAAAGGGAGATCAAGGCCCAGCAGTATAAGCATCATGGTGACCGCAGGCTGTGCGACGCTCCCAAGTTCCCGCTGGCAACATTGTCCGCTCTCACTATCTGCACACATTCTACTACTTAATTTAAGATTAGGATACGTGTGTTATGTTCAAATTAATTCAAACAATGTACTTGTTTGTTCTCATTCAATCTATCAATACTATAAAATATGTTTAATTGAGTTT
Source organism: Sander lucioperca (assembly GCF_008315115.2). Taxonomy (NCBI): domain Eukaryota; kingdom Metazoa; phylum Chordata; class Actinopteri; order Perciformes; family Percidae; genus Sander; species Sander lucioperca. The sequence goes on along the minus strand of NC_050178.1, from coordinate 22,970,186 downwards.
TTAGTGCATTTATTTGCATTGATCCACAATACAAACATAAATTATCCAGCCTATGCTTTGTATTTGTCTTCTTCCGTCATTCCCTTCCTGCCCTCCTCCCCTTGTACCATACACTTGCTGGAACAAAATCTCTTGCACCTGCAGGTTGAGGCTCTATCCGGTTCCCCGAATTGCTGAAAACACTGTGCTGATCTGATCCTCAAAGAGAGTCGGGGACGTGAAGTGGAGAGAAAAGCAGAAACCCTTTTAGTGGTGCTGCAATGGGGAGGGCTCCTCATTTAGGCGAGCATTTATCTGGAGCCGGAAAGAGCTTTATGGTAGCATAAGGTTGACCCAGGGCTCTGGAAAATGACTGCTTTTCACAGGGTCCCCAGAAAGAAAGGCTTCCTGGTCTGGAGTGGGGCCTCTGAGTTCCTCTGTAGCCCACCTGGGGAAATAAAGTTTGAAGAATTTGGGAGCATGTGCTGGGTTTCAATCCAAGGATTTTAATGCCAATTTGAATTGCATCAAACTAGGAAAACCGAAAGGAAAGTGTTAATTTTTGCTAAGAATCTTTATTAGGTCTTTTGAAAAAAAATTATATTACACAGAAATTAAAAAGGATTTGCTAAATAAATGATAACATAGATTTGGCATAATGACGATCTGAAAAGTGCTGTCTGTGTAACCAGGGCTTAACCCGCCAAATGCAGGTAAAAATGAACTTTGGTGCGTAACATTTTAAAGTTACCAGCCATTTTGGCCGTTGATGAATGAAGCCGATAACACGCCGTCTGTTTGAATCGGCCGGCTGCAGAACTGCCAAGAAATTTGGGCGTTTTTGTGTGCGTTTGGTTAGAAACGTAATCTTTGGTACGTTTACACGTGGCCGGCTATTTTCATAAACGGACATTTCAACCTCTCCGTTTTCAAAAATAACATCGTGCACAGCTGTCAGTTTTCAGAAAAGTGTTTGTTTACACGTCCCCGTGTGTATATCCGTCAATGCCATTAAGAGCATGCCAGACCTGTAGGTGGCGGTGTAACGAGAAGCTCAAGCCCACGTTAGCCAATTAGAATCCCGAAAATAGCAACAACAGCAACTAATCACTTCCTCTCTCTTCTCTTCCTCACTTCCTCGGCAGCCTAAACCTCCGTTTGTCTCACTTTACACGCAAACGTGCAAACAAAGTTTTCCAAAATCTCCACTATGGCCAGAGGTTTTAAAAAGACTTGTTTTCAGAAGTGAATTCTCTGTAAACGAAGGGAACAAACGAAGGGAAATGTCTCCGTTTTTCAAAATAACCAGGTACGTGTAAACAGGGCCTTCATCTCGCAACACTGCTCATAGTACTAATCCTACATTTCCCATGAACACTATGTCGTGAAGTGTCGTACAACCGTTGGCTACTTGTCTAGGGTGCGTCTAGGTATTGATTACGAGCTACGCTGAAACAAAGAACGGAACGGTGTGAAACAAACCAGAGAAGCTGAAATGAAGTAGTAAAGTTATTTAGGAAAAAAACAATGTGGCCTGTGGAAAATCTGACTTGCTGGTAAGTTTAAAGCGCCCATATTATGTTCATTTTCAGGTTCATAATTGTAATTTGAGATTGTATCAGAATAGGTTTACATGGTTTAATTTTCAGAAAACACCATATTTTTGTTGTACTGCACATTGCTGCAGCTCCTCTTTTCACCCTGTGTTCAGGTCTCTGTTTTAGCTACAGAGTGAGACCTCTCACTGCTGTAACATCTTTGTTGGCAGTCGCACATGCTCAGTAGCTAGGTAAGACCACATGCTCAGTAGCTAGGTAAGATCACATGCTCAGTAGCTAGGTAAGATCACATGATCAGTAGCTAGGTAAGATCACATGCTCAGTAGCTAGGTAAGATCACATGCTCAGTAGCTAGGTAAGGATAACATGAGCTAGCTAGCTGTTTCTGCAACTTCAGCCTGTACAAGGCAGGATTAACCGGGAGACTTCTTCTAAATGAGGGCGCACTTCCAACTTTGTGTGGAATACCTGCAGAACAGGGACATGTAATTAGTTCTATACAATTTATTTTGTAAATTAGGGTGAATTTGTGTGTGTTGTAGCAGAACAAGCTAGCATGCTAGCGCTAGCATGCTAACAGCTAGCCCCCTAGGCCCCTCGTCTCGGCTAGTGACGTAAAAAGCCGTGCAGATTTTGAACAGCTCACCCAGAGACTGAAGGCAGGACACATTCAGAAACCGTATCTCACTCAAAACAGCATGGATGTTATTTTTCCAACTTTATATGTGTGTGGAAGCACCAGAAACACAAACTAACACCCCAAATCCCAGAAAAAGTGTTTTTTTCATAATATGGGCACTTTAAGAATCTAATAGCCGTGTTGGCTGGTGTTTAAAAAAGTTAATTTAAAGCCTGTATGTAACCGTCCACCTTCCTCATTATGTTGATCCCTTGTGTTTGGGTTATCACGACTGCAGACTCTTGTGCTGCATTTTTTTAAGATTATTTTTTGGCCTTTTCCGCCTTTAATTGACAGGACAGCTAGGTGAGAAAGGGGAGAGAGAGGGGGAAGACATGCAGGAAATCGTCACAGGTCGGACTCCAACCATGGACCTCTGCGTCGAGGCATAAACCTCTAAATATACGTGCGCCTGCTCTACCACTGAGCCAACACGGCCACGTCTCTTGTGCTGCATTGACGTGCTCCTCGGATGGTCTCATATCCCGAGTTGGTAAGTTGTTCTTCTGAGCTTTAGTTTTAATGTGGACGTTACAAAGAAAAGAATATTTATCTTTAGTTTGAAGCTTTATATCAGTGATTTTGTCCCAGACCTGCTGCACCAGTAACGTTACATTCCCTAAAACCACTCAAATATTGCTTGACCGAACTTTTTTATCAGGGTTCATGCTAATAAATAACTTTTCTAACTAATCTAGGTCACTTTACGTGGGCAGCAACTAACTATTACAACCTAATACCAAAAATTTGATAAGCATTAGGCCAACGTGAATTACCATCAATCCAACATTTACTTTCACCATGTTACGCCGTAATATAAACTCTGCATGTCGTGCACTAAGACTTTCCGAGTTGTTGTTCCGACTTGAATTCCCATGAATTTTCCCAGTCAGGAACTCATTTTTCAGATTATTCCAACACTACCTGAATGCAGCATTAGCCTGGTTAGTTTTTATTGTAAGAAAGCATGACATTTGAAAGACATTAGCTGACAAAGAAGTAAAAACCTACTTGTGTGAAACGTTCTTGGCACACTCTTTGTTTGCTTTGAAGATTTTCTAATGATCAAAAATCTAATTCGTGCACTTCAGCCCACTTCATGAAACGTCTAACTAGCGTTCATGTACCATGACTTTTCCACACATTTAGCTGACGTCTTCAGGTTTGACAGAGATGTCGGAAATCAGTGGAGCTTGTGGCGGATGATTTTGGTAATATTTGATTTCTGAAGCTCATATTTCAACTGTAGGTTATATTAAATTTCATCTGTAAAAGTCTGGCCATGTCTATGCCGTAAGTCCCAAAAAATCAGCCCACAATCAACACAGTGAGGATGATGGGAGTTCAGTGCGCCAAATGTTTGGTTGAGATGTCCTTCAGTCCCAATCTGTGAGATATTCACTTGATGATTGGGTTTTGGTGCATGTCTATGGTCAAAGTGTGTGTGTGTGTGTGTGTGTGTGTGTGTGTGTGTATATAGTATGCAGTATACTGTATGCGAGCCCAACATCAACAGACAGGCAGTGAGAGGTAGAGGAGCATGTGCCTGAGGGGGAACAGCTGAGGGTGACTATAGAGAGATTAAAACGGGAATGTGGCACTTAATCCACTGTTATACAGCAGTCCTCTGAGTCTCCACTCACAGAGAGAAAGCAAAGAAAAGACGAGCATTCCTCCCAGCCCTCGCTGCGCAGCACACAGAGCGGGGGCTACACACGCCATTCTCCTGCCATCTGGCCTTAACCAAACACTGAACAGCCCCTCGACCCTCCTCTACCTCCACGCTCTCCCCATCTTCACCCTCGACCCTCTGCAGCCTTTCACCTCCTCCTCGGCTCCCACTTCACCGCTATGTCAAAAGCACAGTATTAATGTACTTTTACCGATAATGAATAAAGTTAATTCAATTGAAAGAAGAGTGGAAAGACGACCCAAAACAGCTTTTCATAGTTTTATTTTGTTTCTGTCGACTTTGAATGAAATGTATTTTACGTTGCTTAAATTATTGTTTATTTACATCTTACATACATAGTCTGGTGGCTTTCGCAAACTAAATTTCGCCAATGTTTTTGATATTTAAAAAAAGGATCTTACTCTTTAACAGAAAGGTCGACCTCCTTAGAAATCCTTTCCATAATGTTGTCAGACACTTATTAAGACAATATTAATCTGAGCCTGTCAGCGGCAAAATTAAGCACATTTGTGAAAATATACATGCTGCACAATTGCCGACTGCAGCGATCTCGCTTAATACTGAACCAATGTCAAAGATTGTTGTTCCCATCAGTCACTTAGACACAAAAAACATAGGAACATAGGTTGAAAAAAACGGTAGTGACCCTCCAATGAAACTGACTTGACTTCATGAGAAAGTTTTGTAAAAGCTGCTGTCAGTGTGGAAGGCACATCTAAACTGTTTGACCACAGTGTGTGAACAAGCAAACATGATCAGATTAGTTACAATATTACCACTTTTTATTGACTAAATGTTACTAGATTAGATTAGATTAGATTAGATTAGATTAGATTAGATTAGATTTAATTGTCAATGAGAGCAGAAAAGTGCAAGTATAGACAGGACAAGAAATATGGTGCAGTGTAGACAGTAGTGTACAGTTGATTAACAGAAGGTGGTTTAGAGTAATATAAATTAAATATAATTGTGTGCAGTGTATTAGCAGATACCTGATAAGAGTTGAATAAATATGTCTATGTAATATGAACAACATGTACAGATATGTGCAATGTAGCAGCAGTAACATTATAATAGTAGTAGTAAAAAATAATATAGATAAATGCAGTGTATTATTATAAGAAGAACAGAGTAAAATATGGATAATCAGTATGAACCATATAGACAGATATGTACAGTATGTACAGCTATGTGTGTGTGTTAACAGTATATGTAGTGCAGAAACAGTAACTAGTGATCCATTATGCCTTTTATCAAAGAAATAAGGATAGTAAATACATAAAGCCCACGACTGAAAGCGTATAGAAAGTTATATGAAATATTATTCAAAGTGCAATACATTTTATTTTATTCTTTTATTTAATTTCAAGGTTTGGATATTTGTGAACACTTTGCAATTTGCAAAGAAAATACATTCTGATATTGTTGAACATTATTAGGTTGTTGTAAAGAATAACATTGTTTTCTAATAAATCTACATTGTGAAGCAACACTTACTGTATTTGCACTGAATTGGAAATTATATTTTACAAAAATACACAGAGTTACAAGGCTGTAGAGAACAGTGCGCTGTTGCAGACTTTTATACTAAGGTTTTAATGACATTATTTTAATATAGTCAGTCGTGAAGTAAAGTGGGCCGGCATGAAACTCCAGGGCTGAAAATCAGTCCCACTCCAGCCCTGAAGTGCAGTGCTATATAAATAAACGTTATTATCATTAATAACAATAATTTCCCTCTGAAATGTAGTGGAAGAGAATTAAAGTGCAGCATAATGGAAGTACTTAAAGTTGTTTTTTTTTAAACCTGGACCCTATTTTCTTATGTTTTTCTGTCTAAGGGACTGATGGGAACAACAATCTTTGGAATTGGTCCAGTATTAACGAGACCGCTGCAATGTAGTGTTAATGGGCATGTGCACACTTTAAATTTCTGTCCACTAAAAGTTCTGTTTTTGCCGCTGACAGGCTCAGATTATTATTCTAAGTGTCTGACAACATTATGGAAAGACTCCCTACAGAGATAGACCTTTTTGTTAAAGAGTAAGATCCTTCCTTAACATGAAACCACCCCGAAATCGCCATCGCCAAACCCACCAGACTCATTTAAAGGGGCGCTATGCAGTTCTGGCAATTTCTTATTTCTGTTTTCTCGCTTTTTGCTCACAGATTTCTCTATAGAGCTCCACCTACAGCTTCGGAATAGATATTTGGCAACGTTGTCGTAAAAACTCGTTGGCGACTCTCCCCCTTCCCATCTTCTCCCTCTGGTCATGGGCATTTGTTTTCAAAGAAGCCGGCGAACGCACGGAGCCGTGTCCAATGAGGTTTTTCTCCAAATATTACCCCTCTCTCCTGGGTCCGTAACATTATTCTTTTTTCCTACAATGGTCTTAGAACGCTGTCGGAGCAGAAGCAACTTTGCCAACATCAAACTGACAAGAAACTCTGTGGCAGATAACGTTTCTGATCAAAGATACTTACAAGTGCAACAGCAAGAACGCCAGGTCAGCATCTGATGCTGAGGCTTCTGTTTGTCTCAGTTCTCGCCATTTTGATAACGCAGCTCCGATGTTTGCTTGTGTTTGACTCCTCGCTCGGTCAGTCTGCCGTTTCCTCTTTCTCTGTTCCTCCGACAATGCTTTCCTAGCTTTCTGCTTCTTTTTAGCCGGCTCAGCCATGACGATAGTGTGAAAAACTCCATCGCTACCTTGCTCTTATAGCTAGCCGGTTCCTGGATGGGGGCGTGTAGCGGTGTGTATGTGTGCATTCAGGGGCGTAACACAAAATTCTGGGCCCTGTAGAAAGGCATTTTCTATGGGCCCCTCCCCGCATCCACAGCTATTCATTTTAGCATCTTTTTGGCCCCTCCTCACATGAGGGCCCTGGGTACTCAGTCCCCGTCCGACGACCCTGTGCGCAGTGGCGTTACAGGTGTTATATACTGAACGCATCCAAGCTGGCGCGCGCCATCGTGATGTCAAAATGATGTCATATCCTGCCGGCGCGTCCGCGACAAAGCGGAAACGGGAGGCCGAACGGGTCCGCAGCCAACTGGATGCCAGGGCTCTCACAGTGACTGCTAGTCTCTCTGGTAAACTTACTGGGTTAAGATGAGTTCTTTTATGGTGAATGAAAGGCTTGATCCGACGAAGTAGCTCATCCAATCAGATCGAAGCATTGACGGCAATGCTGCAGCCAGTTCTGCCGTTGTTTACCTTTTTCTTCTTCTTCTAGTCCGTAGAAAGAGCAACGTCAGTAGTCTTTCCTCATTAGCGCCACCTCTGTTCAGGAGAAGACTGCAACTAGTGTCGTGACCACCAGCGCAGGTATAAATCGTCACGGCGATCTCATGACGTCACATTTGGATGCGCCACGCGGGCTGCGGTTACTGTAAAACGGCCTTTAAGCAATCCGTTACATTGCGAGACCTGATATCACGCCATACTTCCTGACGCTGAGGCCAGCGACATGCCGGCCCAAAGTTGCAAGGGTGGTTTTTCCGCTCACAGGCGCTAGGAGGGAGCGAGACGACCACCATTCAACCCGTAAAAAGTCACATAACCATTCCAATGACTCTGAAGCTGTTCAGTTAAGGTAAATTAAGCTAAAAAAAACTGCATAGTTCCCCTTTTATTGTCATTAAACACACTTCATTCAAAGTCGACAGGAACAAAATAAAACTCAATCATAAGCCGTCTTGTTTCTTCTTTCCATCGTTCCAACAATCAACACTGTGGTTTTATTGAAATAAATGCTTAATTCACTCATTTACATGTGAAAATATGCTGGCTCTATACACGCTAAAAGAATTGTTTATTTAATGTACAAGTACCTGAAAAGTTTACTTAAGTAAAGCACCAGAGTATATGTACTTCCCCCACTCTCTGATTTCCACTTTCTTTCTTTTCACACTACAGGAGAGAAAAGTAGGTTGAATTCTTCAATGCTCATATTCAAATATGTGCCAGTTGCCTTAAACCAGCACGTTTTCCCACATCCACCAATCCTTGGTCACGGACTCTGTGTTATGTGCTGGAAGTAAACACTAGAGGGTTAACACTGCAATGGGATGGGCGTGGTCTGGATCCAATACAAATACAGAGTAGTAGCAATTTGAACTTCCTAAGACCTTAGTCTAGTTTGTAAGCTTGCAAATACTGCAGGAGAGAAACAGATTTGTTTAGATTTGAGGATTTTAAGGAGATAAAAGGAAGCCAACAAGAGAAGTAAGCTGATGGTTGACAATGACCATAGACAGTAAGAGAATGGACACGCCATTGACTTTGATGGAGGTCAGTGAAGTTTATTAGAAGCACTTTTCCGGTGATGGCTGAGCGTTACTGAGCAGCCTCCAACTGAGCTTGAAGACGTAGATGTGACGTGAGCAACCTGTCTGAAAGTTGGAAGTCTTCTGGTAGCTGTGCCAAGAGAAATCTCAATCATTCCCAATCTAGCAGAGACGGAGAGCGTGAGTAGGAGCTGTCCATGAGCGTAGGAGCAGGAGCAAAACGTTGCTGAAATATTTTGTTCTGTCTTCTCCCTTGACTGTATGCCTCCATGTCCCCCCGATTGCCTGCGAGCTTCTCCTGTACTATACGGTAATTTCTCTACTGTGCGACAGAAAGTCGCGTGGTCATGACACAATCGTTAGCCTATTTTTTATAAAAACCATCTGCTACGGAGCCATAACGTGAGATACAAGGTAATGGAGCCTTTTATACATTGTCGTGTTTCTTTAGAAATAAACAATGGACAAATAGAGTCTTTAAACTCTTCAGATGTAAAGTTATTCTCTGTCAAAGTGACGTCAAAATGAATGGAAGTCAATGGGATGCTAACGGGAGGTGATGGCTTGTTAGCCTCAGAATCTCCCCGTAGGAGCTACGCTTTCTGGATGCTCGCTTACCCCCTTGACAGTGACTTATGGTGAAAAATACAATCGATCAATGATATTTGATTGCTTTTATGTCATTTTGATTGCAGAATCACAATATAGCCTGGTCCAAGTACAGTACTTTTACCAAAGATAAACACTATGAAAACTTTTAAAGCGCCATATACACTTACAAGCCAATAGCTTACTTGAAACCAAAGTTACATTTAACTCGAGGATAAATGTGAGGCATATCCGCTCTGCAAGCAACAAGGTGTTAACCCGGTCTGGGAGCATTCAGCCCACTGTTTCGATACTACTGTCAACAAAACCTTTCTCACACTCTTTGCCACCTTTTTATTTGCTGCTATTCCAAAAATGTGTCATGTACCTGCTTTCTCGTGAAGCAGATTCCCCCTCCCCCCCCCCATCTCTGTCTCGTTCACTTCCCCTTTTTTGCTTTTACAACTGATATTCACATGCGTGGAGAAGGTTCAGGAGGCTTTGGTGACTTACACTGAAGCATTTCATGAAATCTTAATTGAGGAGAATTTACAGTACAGTGTAGTGCCATCCCAACTTCTGAAGTTCCTGTCTTCCTGAAGGTGTATTTACCATGCACGGAGAGTGACTGAAGAGACCGAGCGCCGTTAAAGGTGCCCTGCCACACATATTTCATTACTTTGTGGTAATGTCTGAAGTTCTACCATGGACTCTGCAACATTTTTTTGTGGAAAAAATGCCTTGGTTACCTTGTTTCAAGCCATTCTAGTGTGGTATAGAAAGGCTGCAGGAAGACTCAGCTCGATTTCTGCCAGTTCTTATTAATATTCAACGAGCTAAGCTGCTTTACTCTGATTGGCTAACAGCTAGCCAATGAGAGCCTGGCTATCAGCATCCTTTACCCAGCGCAACTGGGCGAGCTCATGAATAGTAATGAGCTCAGGCAACACCACGTCAGACTGACCAGCTTTTGTAATTGGCCTGATTTCTCCGCTTATTTCTGTTCAGTGGCTAGAGCTGACAGAGGAGGTAGCAGTTCATTTTCACATTCACCACATAACACAAACACAGATGGACCTAACATATTGCAAAAAATGCAAGTAAAAACGGTTTTGTGTGGCAGGGCACCTTTAAAACAAAGCAGTGAATTGGATAAATAAATGTTTTCTGCTGATTCATCACTAGAAATGCAACTGTAGCAAGCACCTCACTATCACTAACGTTATCCACATTAATCTAATCCTAGGGACGTCCCTGATGGGAGCGCTTGAGGCAGCACTGTCTTATCATAAAGCTGTTACGTCTGCCGTCTTCTATGGAGACAGAGTTGAACTACTACTCTGCCTGAGACAGGTTATGAGGTTAAGTTGGACCCTGACCTGAATGAGACCTGGGTTCCACTGTCTCAACATACATAGCATGAGTTTGTAAACTGGAAAATCCCCCACAACACCAACTTATGCCACTTAAAGGCCCGGACACACAGAGCCGATAATTGTCCATTGGACAGTCAGGCGAGGTCAGTGTTCCGTGCTGTCGTCCATCCAAGGGGCCGTCGTCCTTCATTTTGGCCGATTTGACATGTGTAATCAGTCGGACTCAAATGACCCATCTGATTGGTGGAGAGCTAACCCGGAAACGGGGAGCAGGATAAGCGTGACTAGAGTCTCTCAAAATCTGACAAAAATCTGCACAGCCTATTTCTTTCTTAAAATGTTTTCAGAAACGTTTCAGTGAACTATTTTAGTACAATACGAGATCGTATTCTGAACAAGCCGCCATGACAGTCCGTCTTTGAATTTCCGGAGAAAACAGATCCACGTGACGCGTTCGTCCAATCAGCTGCCAGTTTTCATTTTTGGGCAACAATACAGATTACAATACCGCCTGCTGTTATGAAGACGTATTACATCTCGTCACTTTGGTGTGTTCCGAGGCACTTTTTTGACCAATTTGGGGAGACTGATCAGTCACACTGCCTTTTCTGCCAACGTTTGGCTGTCAGCTCTGTGTAGACACACAGGGCCTGCAGTAGCTCAGTCCGTAGGGAAAACGTCTCACAGGCTAACATGAGTTTGCACCCCTGCATTTAATTGAATAGTTTTATATACTTTACTAACTCCATAGAATAAGCATATCATTTCATTATAGATTTCTACTAACTATTTTACAAAAACAATTAAAACCATGACGTAGATAGGTTTGATTTTCAAAGGCATGAATAGCAAATGGAACTTTTTTTTTTAATTAACGTGAGTTCTTTGAACACAGACGTATTTCCGAGATGGCACTCTAGCAAGCATGGTACTAGCAAGTCACACTCTGCCCAACACATTGGTTGAGGTCCCACTCTGTCTGTGGGTCCCCCCCCACCCCACGGGCAACACCTTTCTTCTCCCATCTGTCTCTCTGTAAGTGGGTGGCAGTAAGCCAAGCATCGCCCAGTCTGCCTTCAACGTAACATTCAGAGGAGACATCTTCATTTGAAGGCCCAAAAGGGGCCCTCCAAGAATCACAACCCTTCCCCTATGGGTGCTAGCCAGTGCAACACCCCTCCCCCCCAAAAAAACAAAACTATTATAATGATATTTGATGCAGAAAAGGCACCAACTAGTGCAGAAAAATGTGTTTTATATGCTCAAAATTCCAATGCTCAAAAGTGGAGACCTCAAGCCCCCCAATGTTGAACCCCAAGTTACGCCCTTGGGTACAGGTATGAAGAAATAGGGAGTGGAGGTGCCTGGAAGGAGTAGCGCTATATATCAACATAAATACCCCCTAGCCCTGTGAACTTCCCCAAACAGCAGCTAATGCCTTCTCACAGGCTAACATGCGACACTTAGCATATTAATAGGGCTGTGCTCGATTAAAGAAATTCTTAGTCGACTAACACTCATTCAATTGTATCAACTAATCGATTAGTTGATTTAATCGACAGATCTGTAAATCTGAGTTTCTCTGCAAAGATTCATGCAAAAGCACCACTTTAATTCTTGTGTTTACCAGAGATGTGCTCATACGTTTCTTGGAAATAAGTCATTCAGCATGAAAAAAGCATGAAACATGACTAATCGACTAAAGAAATCTTAGTTGACTAAGACCAAAACGACCGATTAGTTGACTAATCGACTAAGAGGGAGCAGCCCTACATATTAGTCCTCCACGCTGTGACTGAAAGCAGGCTCTCTCCTTTCAGTGAAATTGTGCATTCAAATCATTATTTCGACAACCGGTTTTATGAGGGTCATTCAGCCATTAGCGCTGTACTTTATTCAGGCCCATTAGCTCCTCTACACAGCGCTAAACAAGCAGTCAGGCTAATTCCTTGCTAGAAGCATAACTTTAACCAGATCCTCACTCGCACTGCTGAGCAACTCGTTCTCATAAAGGCATAATCCATAATCCAAATGTAAGCAAACGGTACAGCCCTATCGTTACATTTTAAAACAGGACTGGAAGACACCATCAGTAAATGTATATCAGTAATGGTCAAATGCATAATAACTTTACCTTAACTTGTATTTATTTATATAGCATCTTTCATGCAAGCATGCAGCCCAAAGTGCTTCACAGAACAACATTATAAAATCACTAAATTAAGACACAGATAAGAGAGAAAGGAAGGACAATAAAACAATTCATTTTAAAACCAACTGAATAAAATGAACACCAGGGTTAAAAACTATTTAAACAAAATAAAACTGGCTTATATTTTAAATGATCTATATTTAAAGGTCCTATGACATGCTGCTTTTTGGATGCTTTTATATAGGCCTTAGTGGTCCCCTAATACTGTATCTGAAGTCTCTTTTATAGCTAGTGTCCCCTATACGTATCTGAGTCTCTTTTATATAGACCTTAGTGTCCCCTAATACTGTATCTGAAGTCTCTTTTATATAGACCTTAGTGGTCCCCTAATACTGTATCTGAAGTCTCTTTATATAGACCTTAGTGGTCCCCTAATACTGTATCTGAAGTCTCTTTTATATAGACCTTAGTGGTCCCCTAATACTGTATCTGAAGTCTCTTTTATATAGGCCTTAGTGGTCCCCTATTACTTGTGGCCTTGACCAACTGCCATGCTTCGCTCGTTTTCAAGCCATGATGTGTCTCTCTCTCTCTCATGGGTGGGCCAAATTCTCTGGGCGGGCAAAGCAAAGAAAGGGGAGGTAACCTTTCCCCTTATGACATCATAAAGGGAAGATTCCTGATTGGCCCATCTGAGCTTTCATTTTCTCAAAGGCAGAGCAGGATACCCAGGGCTCGGTTTACACCTATCACCATTTCTAGCCACTGGGGGACCATAGGCAGTCTAGGGGAACTCATATTAATGTTAAAAAAAACTCATAAAGTGAAATTTTCATGCAATGGGACCTTTAAAAATGTGCTTGTAAAGACTCTTCCAGTAGCATGCAACACTCTTAGACATTGTATTGTGAAGTATAAGCAATTTGTGATTAAAGGGTTGAAACATAAACTTGTGCAAACTAGTGTCTGCCTTGCAGGTGCACAAACCTATGATATGCTTTGTAAAATAGTTGGGTTACACTTTACTTGAAGGTATCTACATAAGAGTGACATGACACTGTCATGAACATGTCATAAATATTACAAACAAGTCATAAACGTTTATGACATAATGCTTATTTTAGTTAAGCTTGTTTTATGGTTCTGCGGAGGCTCCACGCAGAGCTTTCGCCATAGCCTACGTTAGTGGCCTGATGTGTACACTTGTGCGTTGGTGTGTGCGTTGAGCCGGCATGTGTGTCTGTGTGTGGGGAGTGGGAGATAGAGCGAGGTTCATGTGTCATGACAGTGTCATGAACACATGACAGTGTAGATACCTTCAAGTAAAGTGTTACCAATAGTTGCCAGCAACGTAAGTATATGTATGATTTTAAACAATCAAATCCTTGAAATAAAGGAAACTGGCTGTCCAGTCTGAGACAATAATTTTCCCTGTAAGTCCCTATCTATAGATCTGGCTTCCTCCACAGCTATATACATGCTGCCCAGCATCTTACTGGACCTCTGCTTCCCTCTCAGCTGTGGTCCCAGGCCCAGACCGGCACCACTGTGATCCCAGTCCTATAGGAGAATAAGGAGACAGTTCATGGCCGGAGCTGAAGTCATCGGCCAGGCATCCGTCAGAACAGCCACCAAAACAATGGACCCCTCTGTCCCGCTAACACAAGGTTGGTTTTAGACAAGAGGCCGGACAGCGCTGAGATGGACCGGCAGTAGCAATGGAACTGACAGCTACAGTTTGGCCTTGTCTTGTACTGTAACACCTCACAGTCCTCCAGCGGGAGAGGGAGCCCCTTTGATTAATATTAGGGTATCTCCCATAGACTGGAAAAAATAATGGACATAGCATCCATCACTCATTGGTTTGTGTACTGCTGTTTTGAAGTCTCAAGTTTGAGATTTTTGACGAGAGGGTGGAGCTGGTAGGGCTGTGCAATTAATCGTGATTATATTTTTTCCCATAATTGAGCAGCCCTAGGAGCTGGGGAGGATGACGCGGCCAAAGCAATGTTGTTAATGGTTGCAATGGCGCTGCGCTACGCTAAACGCTAAAGGGGGAAAGTTGCAGATTTTCAACCCTTCTGAAGCGAGTCATCCAGCGGAGATTTACCGGCGGGTAAACGCGGACCTCCGGGTACTGCCGCCATTCATCTGCATGTACAGTAGTACACAGAAAATCAACAAACTTTCCCTTAAGTTACTAGCTAACACTAGCGGTAACTAGCTAGCTTGGTTGTCAGAACGCTGAACAAGACATTTTTAGGTGACCAAAATGTTCCAATTAACTTTGATGAAGTGAAAACACACACAGTAAGAGGGTCAAAGTTTAAGATGAAAACATGGACACCCAAAAACATGTTCAGGTCTATTTTAATGTCCACAGTGTTAGCATGGTTAGCATCGCTAGGTCCTGATTGACAGGTCCTAAAGCATCCCCTGCTTTATCGTCTATTTAAAAAAAAAATCATTTACAAAATGAACATCATGCTGTATTGAAGAAGACTTGAAACTAGCGATATTACACAACCTCCCCTCTGTAATGGTGAACAAAAGCCACCAGAAGCTTCATCCAATAATTTTACAGTCTATGGCAGTGATCTTCAACAGGGGGTCCGGGACCCCTAGGGGGTCCTCAGAGTCAATGCACGGGGGCCTCCAAATTCTTGTTAATTTTCGAAAGATTTTTAAAAAATTTTAAATTCTTAACATGAATCCAACATATTAGCAAATATAAATCCCCACTGCTTACTGGCCTATAGGTAACGTAGTCACTAAGGCAATCCACAGATAGTTAATCCTAACAATTCACTGTGCCACATGTGTTTAACATTAAAACACGATTTATAAAATCATGCAACAATTATTAGGCTATTTGAATAGTTTAGTTTTCTATGCCCTACAGGTTATTGTTGGCCCAATTTAATATGCAACTTGATTTTATACAGTATATGTAGTAGGGGGTCCCTGCTCCATCTCTCATTCAGTTAAGGGGTCCTTGGCTTAAAAAACGTTGAAGATCCCTGTACTATGGTATCTGCACAAGTCAATCTGTTGAATATTCCCATTAATATATGTTTTGTTCTGGTCCTAAAACACCCAATTTCTGAAAAACTCTCTCAGCACTATGATGTGTATGTACGTGACTTCTCAGTAACGGGACAATACCATACACAAACACACACACACACACACACACACACACGGGCACACATCTCCCAGGGCGCTGAGCAAGGGTTTACAGAGATAAGTGAAAAGGCTGATCTTGAAAGTTGCTGCCAAAAGCATTGGACAATGAAAAGTTTCCTTTGGATGTGCCGCCAGTAGCCGGAGGAGTGGCGAGATGGAGGTCATGTCAGTCCTTGATAGCCTGCTGTTTTATTCTCCTCTCTCCGGAGTCACAGTTAATCTCAGCTCCGCACCCCGCTGTTGCTGACCCCAACCTGCCACCTCCGTCTCCATGCCCACCATGTCGCCATGGCAACAAGGAATGACCTGTGGTACACACATATACACACACACACAAACACCGGCCTATAGCAATGCACTCACACACAGTTTGTGGTGTTTAAAGAGGAAAAATACATATTGATACATATTGAATGACAAATTGATACATATGAAAATGTATTGAAATGTGGTGTAGCTGTGGGCAGAGCAGTCAGAGACAGCTGTACCAATCACGGACTAGACCTCCGTTGTCTACTGTACTCTCAAACCCCCCCCCCTTCTTCTTTCTCCCACTCTCTTTAGGAGAAACAATGGTCAAATCCATAGGCCACAAATACACAGAAAAACAAAGTGGCCTGTGTGTTTTTCTGTCCCTCTTTCTATCAAACAAGAGTAAGACGATACAAAGAAAGCACTGACAGTACACCACACACACACACACACACACACACACCCTGTAGCAGAGCAGAGGGGTCCTGGGCATGTATTCTGTCCTGTAGGAGGCTGGGAGTTGGTTGATTTATGCATGACAGTGTGAGTCCATCTGCCCTTTACATTTATCACACTACGAGCTCAATCAAACTAAAATCAAGGTAAATCAACATGGGACTTGTTGCAAATTCTTTGAGAGGATCCCATGTGCTTATATTTGTGTCTGTGTTTACATGGAGTGTGTGTGTGTGTGTGTGTGTGTGTGTGTGTGTGTGTGTGTGTGTGTGTGTGTGTGTGTGTGTGTGTTGGTGGAGGAGTGGGTGTAGATTTGCATCGCACGCATGTGTTTCAGAAGAAGGGTTCTGCGGCAGCTCTGACTGCAGTTTTTGAACGGAATTGAAAGAATTTTTCACACACACACACACACACACCCACACACACACATACTCTGACACAGTCTTGGACTTCATATGTAGGGCAGCAGTGGGCAGTGTTGTAGTACATCGTGACCGGTCTTGAGATCACTTTTTGAAGGTCTCATCTCTGAATCAACCACACTTGGTCTCGGTCTCAGATAAAGAGGACCAGTCAAACACACAACTGTCTTTTTGATTATTCTAACCCCCAACGTCGTTGACGAAGACAGTCGCAATGCTGCCCTGACGTCGTCGGTGGGGGCTTAAAACACCATTGAGCCGTTTCTCACGATACACTTATGCCAATAAAAGAGGTGAATGAAGACAACTCTTAATTTGTTTCCTGTGGGTGTTTTTTATGGGAATGTGGATCTTTCAGTTTAATTTGAGGAGTGCCTATGGTTAGCATTTTCCACATTTTTATCGTGTCATGCAGCGTGGGACTCACACTGGTCTGACCTTGGTCTTGACTCAGTCTTAACCCCTCAAAGTCTTGGTCCTGTCTCGGTCTCAATACACTCTGGTCTTGGTGATGACTTGCAAACACTCTATACTACTCACTGAAGCTACTACTGTTTTGTGCTTATTATTTGGGTCAAAAAACCCAACAACAAAGCATCATAATTGTGCTGTGTGTGTGTGTGTGTGTGTGTGTGTGTGTGTGTGTGTGTGTGTGTGTGGCCTCTCTGCTGGCATGACTTCATCCACATGCTAAACCTACACAGACATCACTTCACATATCCGAGAGTCATAGCTGCCTCCGCACCGACTCCAGACGTTACAACAGACATTTATAAAGGGCCCATGCATACTCATGTAAATGCAGACATGAAAAACTGAGATGTAGATGATCATTCATGCTTTTATATCCCGACTGTTTGCTGTCCTGGCTACGAAATGGTGGAAAGAGCTTCCTATTGACATCCGGACAGCTTCCACCTCAGGCCATAAACACATCTCTTCTGACATGTTGCATGTTGCACTTTGTAGTTTGGCTTATTTGAAGCTAATGTACTTGCACTTGATTCTTGCTTTTCTGAGTTTGTAACTTAATGGTTGACTACACTTATTGGAAGTCGCTTGGATAAAAGCTTCAGGCAAATGAAATTTAATATCATTATTTCCATCTAGACCTGCGGTTCCCAAATACTGGATACTACAGCAGCTATAATCAATGTTTTTTATAAATTGCTCGTGTAGTGATGATCCTATAGATCAGGGGTGTCAAACATACGGCGCGTGGCCAGAACCGGCCTGCCAAAGGGTCCAATCAGGCCCACTGGATGACGTTGCAAAGTGTGAAAATTGCAGAGAAGTAATAAATTCCATTTCCAAATTTGCCACTTTAATCTCAGAGAATATCCAAGTTCTTTTTCCATAAATTTACACATTTAATCTCAGAAATTCTGAGTTTTTTCTCAGAATATTACCCTTCTCTCCCGGGTCCGTAACATTATTTTTATTCCTACAATGGCATTAGAACGCTGTCATAGCAGACACAACTTGCATTTGCCAACATTAAGCTGACAAGAAACTCTGTGGCAGATAAAGTTTCTGATCTTTCTGGAGAGGTTTACTGGTCTGACCCACTTGAGATCAAATTAGGGGGATGTGTCCCATGAACTAAAATGAGTTTGACACCCCTGCCATAGATAATTACTTTGCTGTTTTGGTTTTGGTTCGCTCTCACCGCTCTCATAGCACCATTTTTAGCCGCAGCAGTTTCCACCCAAAAAAAGCTGTACATTATCGACTGTACGCTACTCAGCAGCAGACAGCAGACTGGTGAACACAGTGAAGAATTTATATTTATCTCAGGAGTTGGTCGAGAGAAAAGAGAGTGAATATTTGACTAAGATTAATCAGGTGGACACAAACACGATTTCAAATTGCTCGCAATATCAACTTACTGTGATAGGTAATGATATGTATATGTTGTTTACGCTGCCGCATTTATTACATGCTTAAAGGTGCAGGATGTGATGCTGCGCAAAGATTGT
Source organism: Sander lucioperca (assembly GCF_008315115.2). Taxonomy (NCBI): domain Eukaryota; kingdom Metazoa; phylum Chordata; class Actinopteri; order Perciformes; family Percidae; genus Sander; species Sander lucioperca. The sequence continues at coordinate 22,951,574 of NC_050178.1, read as the reverse complement.
TGATATTTGAACTCAACTGCCAAACAAATACAGTGGGTGCTCGAGCTCTGGAGAACCCACAGTATTGGTATGATTGACAGGACAGCTGAAGGGGGAGCGAGAGAGAGGGGGAAAGACATGCAGCAAAGGGCCGCAGGTCGGAGTCGAACCCGGAGTAAACCCTCTATACATGGGCGCCTGCTCTACCAACTGAGCTATCCGGGAGCCCGAGACCAGATTTATTTTCAGCGTACACAGACAATATAGAGCTAGGTGACCGTGAGGAGATATCGCTGATTTGACTAAAAGTGTACTGGATTAACATTCCTTACTATACCTTTCAAGCCTCTAAAAATCCTTCAATAAAAAAAAAAAAAATTGCTCACAATTCATTCCCACACTAAGACCATAGGCTGTGACGAGGAGTCACAAATACACATTGCATTATTTAAGGGCTCACGAGACAAGGAACAACTGATCTATCAGAGACTAATTAACTTCCTTTTCAATAGTATGGGTAACAGTTTGGGAAAATACGGTTTTCACTTTCTTGGCAAGAGTGAGAGGATTGATACCACTCTCAGACATTTAGAGTGGTATTCATGTTCTCATCTGACTCTTGAAGGCAAATAAGTGTTTCCCAGAATGTCATAGAAACCATTCCTTTAACAAGACAACCCTGGACTAGATAGAAGTGGTCCCGAATGCTGCTGCAAAGGTTTTGACTAGTTCCACATATCCTCATATTAAATCATCTAACTTGAATTAAGTCTTTGAGTCAAGTATGAACCTAAATGGAAAGTATTATCATCAAAATGTTCAAAAATAAAAATATGCATTATCCAAATACTATTCTATATATCCTATTATTTGATTATTGGGGCGACCTCTAGCTCACCCAGTAGAGTGGCGCCCCATGGAGGCCGAGTCCTTTGCAGCGGCGCAGGTTTGAGTCTGACCTTCAGCCCTTTGCTGCGTATCACCCCCCATCTCTCTCCCACCTTTCCTGTCTATCCACTGTCACTGATTATTGATGCATTAAAATGTAAGCAGCATTTAACTACTGTGTATGTATATGTACAGTAAATATATTGGGCCCATTCATTGAGAAGAAAGCATCATCTTGTTTAAACGGATTACGTTTGTGTGTAATCTTATTCTGCAAAGTAACTATTATAGCTGTTAATTATGTAAATGTAATGTAGTAAATGTAATGTAGTGAAGTATAAAGTGGCATGATATGAAAATACTCAAGTAAAGTGTCTAAGAAATGTACTTTGTACTTTGTTCCAAGCTCTTTGGGGGAAACTTAATGGTTGAGATCGAGAGAACTGGTAATATATCTTTTGCGAGGAGCAAATATCCAAATTTAATTAAATCCCAACAGCAGTGTCCACAGAGAAAACAGATACGTCAGTGTCGGCCTACACTTCAAACTTAAACATGTTGGTTTTCCCATGCAGGCTCTGAGATTTATAATGTGACAGTTTTGAAATGTGCTGAGCTTCAAAGAAGTCAGAAGAACAATGAGTACATGGGCTTTAAATTATTCAGGGTGAAATCCAATCACAGCAGGACTTCCAAAAACCGTGAAGTTCACTAAAGTGAATTTGTTATGGTTTTTTTGAATGTGCAGTGAGAGCAGGACAGATTACTGAACCATGTTTCCATCCTGACACCCAGTGTTGGCTCCGAGTACTGCATTGTTTTTGAATGAAAACTCACATCACTTTTATTTCAACCATTCACACGGTTGATTTGATGTTTTCCTCAACAGAAAAGTTTGGCGCATATTTTCCCCAAATCCCTCTGTAACCCACCTGTGCTTGGTTCCATGTGGGATGGCAGTAGCTCAGTCTGTAGTAGAGGTGTGAATCTTCACTGATCTCCCGATTCGATTATGATTATCTATTAAAGCCATATAGGATATTTAATTCATAGCTTTTCAAGCTTCAAAAACCAAACATTCTGCAGTGCTCTAATACTAACTAAATTGGATACATAAAACTACAGCACTGAGCACATGGCTCTTCCTGAATGTGCAAAACATACCAGAATATGTCAACAGAAAGGCTGTTAGGCCTACATTAAATTGTAAACAGAAATAATCGATTATGGCCCAGCCGATTATCGACGCAGCATCGTCCATGTCCACGACTGGATGCATCGATTATTTGACTAATTTCAACACCTCTAGTCAGTAGGGAGTTGGGTTGGGAACTGGAGGGTTGCTGGTTCAAGTCCCCATACGGACCAAAGTATGGTGGTGGACTGGTAGCTGGAGAGGTTCACCTCCTGGGCACTGCCAAGGTGCTCTTGAGCAACCAACTGCTCGCGGCGCCTTTCCATGGGCAGCTGCAGCCCCCCCACTCTGACATCTCTCCATTAGTGCATGTAGAGGTACTGAGCATGTGTGTGTAATTCAGGCCTGTGTGTAATGTGTGTAACAACAGAATGAAAACATTGTAATTTCCCCTTGTGGGATTAATAAAGTATAAATTATTATTTTTATTATTATTATTATTATAACATAATATCACAACTATCAGAAACATAATCAGGGTTTTCCCTTCCATTATAAAGCTTATAAAATGACTTTTCTCAGATCTTATGATTATAGTATAGTTGGTTTAGTTTCCAACGTTTTAGACACAGATATGGTAATAATAATGGTCCAAAGTGATGTGAAATAGTATTTTGTTTTTTTATTGAAAAAAAGTCATATTTTCTTGAGCGAGGATCCCTAAACCCACAGCCAAATATGTTCACCTAAGTCTTCCCCAAACCTAGTACACTTATAATACACAGAAAGTCATTTAAATTCAAAACTGAGATGAACCATCTATACATACCCATAAACTTCGGACGCCAAACAAAGATGGTTCCAGTGATTTGGGCATTCTAGCAGATTGTCAGTTTGATTGTCAAGTACTGACGATTTCAGCGAAATCTGCAGTAGGGGTGTGCAAAAAATTCGATTCACATTCGAATCGCAATTCAAGCTCTACCGATTCAAAATCGATTCATAGAATTCCGAATTTTTTATTTTTTTATTGTATGTCTACTGAAATCACATGGGAAAAGTAACTACATTTACATACTGTGAATCGTTTTTTTGAAACGAAAATCGATTCTGAATTGAATCTTGAGCCTAAAAATCGATATTGAATCGAATCGTGACATTTTCTGAATCGTGCACCCCTAATCTGCAGTGAAACGTTTTAATAACTCAACCTTTCCCTCCGTTTTCATTCAACCACCCACAGAGAGGACCATGTCAGAAATAGTAGAAAAAATAGAAAAATAAACAGCACATAGACACAGTCACAGGTGCTGTTTAGATCACAGCTCCTCCTTACCCTTCTGAGAGTCCGAGGCCGACGCGGTGTCAGCGTTAGCTGTCTTGGCGGCAACTTTTACTGTCTTTTTCGCCGCTGGTTTGGCGTCCTTTTTGACTACCTGCTTGGCTTGTGTTTTAACCGTCTGCTTTGCGTCTTTTTTAGCCGCAGGTTTGACTTTGTCCGCTGTCTTGGTCTTTGCTTGGGCTCCGGCTTTGGCCTTGGCCTTCGGAGCAGCTTTGGCTTTTGTTTCGCTGACCGGTTTAGCCTCTACTTCGTCCGTTGGCGAGTCAGCTGGTTTGTCGGCCTGCGCGTCTGCTGGTTCGTCCGGCTTCTGCTCTGCTGGTTGGTCTTCTTGCTTATCGTCTGCTTTCTCCTGGTCGGCCTGTGCGGGAGGTTCGGCTTTTGTCAGCTGGGGCTTGGCGGTGTCACTCGCCTCCTTTTGGATGAACTCCTCGTTCACAGGGGTCGAAAACGTCTTCAGCATATCCTGAGCTTGGATTCTCTCCTACAGGACAGAAAAAGTAAACATTTGAGGGGGAAACAGAATGCAAAATTGGCAGGAATCAAAATGTCAAGTCCAGAGGCAGACAAAGAAAACTCTTATTCAGACTGGATTAGTCATGATGTGGATGTTTGTAGAAAATGACCCACTGGCTAGTAGGGGGTGGCAACGTGATATCATGACTTTGCATAAACATACACCCCCACTTTCTTAAGCCAAGTGGCGTGTTATCTTTTTTTTTTTTTTGGGCATTTTTCAGCCTTTATTTCGATAGGACAGCAGAAGACATGAAAGGGGAGAGAGAGGGGGAATGACATGCAGCAAAGGGCCGCAGGTCGGAGTCGAACCCAGGCCCGCTGCGTCGAGGAGTAGACCTCTATATATGGGCACCCGCGCTACCAACTGAGCTATCCGGGAGCCCGAAGTGGCGTGTTATCTGTACGCATTTTGAGCTATCCGCGTGGATGTCTACGCTGCATACAGTGGACGTAAACATACACGCTACTTGGCGTGTTATCACGAGAAGAAAGCTACAGTTGGGTTTAGGAAACGTGACGCGGGGTTGGCTTTAGTAAAAGAAGAAAGCGACGGTTGACTTTAGGAGACGTGACACGTGGGACATGAAGGAAACGTGACACGATCCCCGGTCTCCTGGGTTAAAGTCCTGTGTTTGACCCATCCTCCCCCCCGACCAACCTCCCTACGGCGTAAATTCACACGCAATCGCAAGGTAATGTAAGTCAATGGAGGCCAAACGGCGTTGATAAACACGCTAAAAAGCGAGTATGCGTCTTGATAACATGCCAATAATAGCATACGAATTGGCGTGTCATACATATGCCACTTCATGACATCAGTCTGGGGGTGGGGAAAAACAATCCATTCACGTATGTATCGTGATTGTTTTTGTAATTTTTTTAAAATCAAGTCTTTTCCCCAGAATGGATATTTTTTTATTAATTTTTAGACCAATGACTGATCTAAATATATTCTGTGTATACGGTACCTCTACTTCATATCCTTTCCCAGCAGAACAGAGCGAAAGCAGAAAGAGCAGAAAATCCACATTGTTCTAATTTACAAATATAAATGTCAGACTTTT
>NC_050178.1:22936650-22941650 GCF_008315115.2 Sander lucioperca | reverse complement strand
TATGAGAGCTATAGAAAAACAATATACTGTGCGAGAGTCAGAGCGAAAGAATCCCTCCTTCTCGCTCCTCTCCCGCTCTCTCCTTTCTTTCTCCCTCTCTTATCTTGTTTGTCCTCCTCTCTATCTGTCTGTCCTCCTCTTCTCTGTCTCTCTCTAATGTATATGTGTCTCTCTCGCTTTCCTCCTCCTCTCCGCCTCTCGCCTCTCTGTCTCTGTCCTCGCTCCGTTCTCCATTTCTTTTCTCTCATCTGTCTCTCTCTCTCTACTCTGTCTGTCTCTCTCTCTTCTCTAGATCTCTAAGTCTGTCTCTCTATCTCTCTCCTCTGTCGTCTCCTATCTCTCTATTCTCTCGCTCTGTCGTCTGTCTGTCTGTCTGTCTCCTCTTCGTCTCTTATATCTCTCCATATTCTCTACTCTTGTCCGAAATGCTGTCGACCAAAACGTAAGGTTCTGTGTGAAAGTGTTAGGTCTCTGTAAGTTATAGAGTGTGGTCTAGGACTACTATCTGTTAAAGTGTCTGAGTAACCTTCCGTTATGATTAACCCTGTAAACGCGGTTTATAGTGAGCGGCGACTAAGAATTCAAGCATTCGGACAGTGCTCCGGGAACATCTCACGGGGGTGTGGGGGGTAAGGCGCCCGCTGTAGCCGAAACTTTCAGAGCCGCAGTGAGGAAATATGCCCCCAACAACATCAACACTCTGACATGATGGACCAACACTCACTTAAATTACAGATGGCTGTTTAGCTTCCCGATAATGATTCTCTACCGGAACTCTGCGTATTCGGCCGATACCGAGTACCGAAGGCCGTACCAGGGGTAAAAAAAAAATATATTGATGGTTGTAACCGCTGATACTAGTAATCCCTGTATTGGTGCTCGATTTATACAGGGACGTATGATTTTGTTAGGTTTGCTTACCATGCTGACGGCGCGCCCGGCCAGCCATCCATCCATTCAATCCATCCTATCATCCAGCAACACACCCAACCCACCAATCCTCATCAATCCATCCACCCACCCACCCACCCAACGTCCATCCACGCAACCATTCCACTAAAGACAGTATCAGTGTCAGGAGTAATATGACAAGTTTGATAAGATGTAGTTAAGTTTCATAAGGGTTTTCTCATTTGTAAATGTTTAGATAACATTTTCTTTTTCCAACTATCCTACACTTAAAACCTATATTAACACACTCACTAACCGTAAGTACATGTCTAAGTCATAATAATTCTTGTATCCCTTGACAGCTTCTAAATCCCTGGTTTGTAATTGATATAATACTTTAGAAATGGGGAATCCATCATTCATGAAGTATGAACATTATAATATACACATTATAGATAAGCGTATTAAAGAACAAATGAAACATTAATAACTTTGATTAATTACATACTAATGTGTAAGTATGTCGGACAGTTGAAAAAGAAACTTTATGTTGCAATGGTGTTTTAAGTTTGTGCTCTAAAACAGATTGTCCCCACTTGGACTCTATTAATGACAGAAGTCCCCTGTTGACTAGTGCTGAGACACTAACACTCCTGCATGAGTCCATACTGTACATTAGTTCAGTAAAAGACAGTATCAAGTGTCAGGAGTAATATGACAAGTTTGATAGATAAGATGCAGAGGAAGATCAATACTTTGCCAGAGAGTCGTGAGTTGAGACAATCCTCTATTTTTCGCAAGAATGATGCTAAGAAAGCACATATAAATTGTGTCATGGGTGTCATGTGTCACATAACGTTTATTTTTATTGGTGAACAGACAAGATGAAATGACATTTGTCTAATGATTCAGGATTGCAACACTGGAACTGAGAATTTGCATGAAGCAGAAGGCACACTGATATATTTCTCAATAACTAAAGAAAAAGTAAAATGAACTTGAATTGTATGCTAATCTTTAAAATGTAACTTTAAAAGTATATTATATATAAAGGAACCTGATAAAATCAATGTTGTTGCTAGTAATTCAGTCCTTGATATAAGTGCATGCAGTCAAGGCACTTCTGATTTGCAGGTAAAACAATGTTTATTCTCTATGTAAGTGGCCTTATTATTTCTTAATATTTGTATAACAGAGAAATGTTTGAATAAAGTTGAATCATTAATCTTTGAAATAAACAAAGTAGTTGCTGTAAACAAACAATCATTGAAAGAATAGGTACAGACAGTTTCACTTCAGTAAATGAAGGTCCCCTTTTTAATATATAGACATCGCTTAACCCACAAGTCCCCTCTTGGCAATTTTTTTAAAAAACATAAAAAAGCCTATTTTCAGTAATATTATAAAAAAAGATCTTAAAAGTAAATGTCCTTTTCTATTTTTGTATTTTTTAAATGAAGAGAAATAGAAGTCCACACTTGGTCGGTGTAGCCTGATAGTCCCCTGTTGGTAACATAGACGTGTATGTGTGTGTGTGTGTGTGTGTGTGTGTGTGTGTGTGTTTTTGTGTGTGTGTGTACATGTGTACAGACAAGGCTAGCAGCAGCAGGACCGCGTCAAACACGTTTCTGGTGTGTAAAGAAATAGAAAACGCCACGCAGCCGCCACGCAACAAAAGCGCCACGCTCACGCCACGCAGCCAGTGTGCAGCCGGCCTAACTCAGAGGTGACTCAGAGGTCTGAAACCAGGCTAAGCTACATCTAAAGATAGCTGCCAAAATCTCCACCGTGATCTGTGACCAGGTAAATAAAAGTTAACGAGGGAAGCAGGACACAGACCTCTGCGTTCTCACTCAGGTAGATCCTTTTGGAGATGTTGTTGATGGTGGCGATCCACTGGAGGAGGAAGCAGCACAGAAGACGGCATGAGGAGACAACTGACAGTTAATAACGAGCAGGTTACACGACAGGAAAACATTTTACCTCCTCGCAATCCTTCCTGCTGTCCGATTGCAGCGTCACCACTCTGAGAACACAAAACGAGAAAAAAGTTTAAAGGTCCCATGGCATGAAAATGTCACTTTATGAGGTTTTTTAACATTAATATGAGTTCCCCCAGCCTGCCTATGGTCCCCCAGTGGCTAGAAATGGTGATAGGTGTAAACCGAGCCCTGGGTATCCTGCTCTGCCTTTTGAGAAAATGAAAGCTCAGATGGACCAATGAGGAATCTTCCCTTTATGACGTCATAAGGGGAAAGGTTACCTCCCCTTTCTCTGCTTTGCCCGCCCAGAGAATTTGGCCCCCCCATGAGAGAGAGAGAGACATCATGGCTTACAAACAAGCAAAGCATGGCAGTTGGTCAAGAGACTTCAGATACAGTATTAGGGGACCACTAAGGTCTATATAAAAGAGACTTCAGATACAGTATTAGGGGACCACTAAGGTCTATATAAAGAGACTTCAGATACAGTATTAGGGGACCACTAAGGTCTATATAAAAGAGACTTCAGATACAGTATTAGGGGACCACTAAGGCCTATATAAAAGAGACTTCAGATACAGTATTAGGGGACCACTAAGGTCTATATAAAGAGACTTCAGATACAGTATTAGGGGACCACTAAGGTCTATATAAAGAGACTTCAGATACAGTATTAGGGGACCACTAAGGTCTATATAAAGAGACTTCAGATACAGTATTAGGGGACCACTAAGGCCTATATAAAAGAGACTTCAGATACAGTATTAGGGGACCACTAAGGTCTATATAAAGAGACTTCAGATACAGTATTAGGGGACCACTAAGGTCTATATAAAAGAGACTTCAGATACAGTATTAGGGGACCACTAAGGCCTATATAAAAGCATCCAAAAAGCAGCATGTCATAGGACCTTTAATAGAGTGGTATGTATATGCTACTATAAAAACTTAAAAATGGAGAAAACATCTAAAAGAATTATGGTGTATTCATGAGAAACAAATGTAAAAAGTGGGAGCCCTCTCACTTCTTGCCATCGAAGGAAGTGACCTGGAAGCAGAAGCGGCGGTCGTCACAGTCGACCGCCATGACGGAGCAGTTGTCGAGGTCAGTGACCAGCCCGCCCGCCACCTCGCCGCGGCCCTGCTGCATCAGATTACCGCCCTGCGTGAAGAAGTACTGACGCTCCCAGGACGACGACACCAGCCCCGTCTTACTGAGGGACACACAGAAGAGCTACTTTAACTCATTGGAAGACGACACAAACAAATTAAATGTAAAGAACGTAACTTCGAACTTAGTGTCAACTTTTTTTTAAAGATTATATTTTGATTCCAGAAATAAATTCATCCATTATAAAATTGTGCATAGATACTATTTTAATCCTAATACGTTGTCTACAAAGGGCTTAAGTTAAATTTGAAGGGTGGCTCAGACAACCCCTGCCAAAATCCCCACAATTAAGTCTCTCAAAATCTGACGAAAATCTCTTAAACTGACCTTTGTTGATCTGAAATGAAGACTTCAGCAACTGCACGGCCTATTTCTCTCTTAAAATGTTTTCAGAAACACGTTTCGGTGAACTATCTTTGTAAAATATGAGATTGTATCCTGAATGAAGCCGCCATTATGCCCGGTTGAAAAATCCGGGAGCAGCCAGACCCACATGACGCGTTCGTCCAATCAGCTGCCGGTTTTCATTTTTTTGGGCGACACTACAGATTAGCGCCGCCTGCTGTTATGGAGACGTGTTACGTCTCACGCACGCGCAGAACGTACGCTCAAGTCGGCGTCTCTTCGGTGTGTTCTGAGGAACTTTCTGGACCTCGGGGAGACTGATCAGTCCGCCTGACTTTACTGCCGATGGTCGACCGTCTGGTTGGTGGGTCAGAGCGTCAGAAGGCGAAGTTCTGCTACTCTCTGCTCCTCACCACGGGGCTTCTCAGAGCTTCACCTTCTGAGAATATAGTTCCCAGTATGTATACGGTTAGAAGATGGCTGTGTGTCATGTGACCTTGTTATTTGTACACGCTGTGACTCTACAAATCACAACATGTAAACAGGAATATGTTGGCGTTATTTTGTCACTTATTGGGAGCAGTCGGCTAGATGGAGCCGGTTACCTCCAG
>NC_050178.1:22924150-22926650 GCF_008315115.2 Sander lucioperca | reverse complement strand
TATCGTTGCGTTAGCTAGTTGCTGGTGTTCTTGTTCAGAGAGGCTATCGTTGCGTTAGCTAGTTGCTGGTGTTCTTGTTCAGAGAGGCTATCGTTACGTTAGCTAGTTGCTGGTGTTCTTGTTCAGAGAGGCTATCGTTACGTTAGCTAGTTGCTGGTGTTCTTGTTCAGAGAGGCTATCGTTACGTTAGCATGTTGCTGGTGTTCTTGCCGTGGGATTAACTGTACTAATAAAACTGTTGAAACACCGCGGCCACGCTGCTGTGAAAGCTCCCCGAACGTCATTTATCAGTCTGGTTGTTACCCCTCTCAGTGGCAGCTCCTCCACTCATATCTTTATAACGGAGCTAACCGCTAACCGGAGCTAACCGCTAATCAGAGCTAATCGTTGCTAACCGAGCCTTCAGTTCTGCGTGTCTGTATCCATTAACTGCATGTATAGACTCAAGCCCGAATAAAACCCTTCATTTTATTAAAATGGCTGTAAAAGTTTTAAACTACAACTCAGAGTTGTTTAAATGACAGAAATCAGCTCCAGGTACGGCGTAGCGTTAGCGTGCTAGTTGATGCTTTCTCTGCGGAGTGCAGACTGATTTGCTCTTGCGAGTCATGTGACCAAATCGCAGCCTTTGTGATTAGGAAATCGCGTTTTAACATATCGCGATATTATCGAAAATGCAATTAATCGTTCAGCCCCAGTATCTTGTTATTACTAGCCGTGGTATTTTCTTCCGTTCAGCGAGTAATGACAACAAGGATCCTTCTTGACTACTATCACCTCTCTCTGATGAAAACAAGGACTGACGACAGCCTGCTCTGTGTTTACCAGGTCTAGAGAGATCTTCCCTCAATTACGGTTTTCATTTCTGGGCGACAATACAGATTAGCGCCGCCTGCTGTTATGGAGACGTATTACGTCTCGTGCACGTGCAGAACGTACGCTCAAGTCGGCGTCTCTTCAGTGTGTTCTGAGGCACTTTTTGGACCTCGGGAGACGACTGATCAGTCCGACTGACTTTACTGCCGACGGTCGGCCGTCTGGTTGGTGTGTCAGAGCCTTTAGACATCAGGTCATCATAGGCCACAGGGCTGGGGACGAGAGTATTCATCCAGTCTCTGATATCCAAACCTGTTCTGTCCTTGCCTCCCTGTCTCAATCAGGGAGCCTATGAAGACAGCTGCATGATAAGGGAATGTTTGTTGCTGGACTATCTCCTTTTGGAGGTCAGTGTGACTAGGTGACATAGGCCCAATCCCAAAGTGAGCCCTGAGGACTAAAGACTGACAGACTTAACTGATCTCAGGTGCTGAGTGAGTGAGTGTGTGAAGCCACATGGGCTCAGATAGGTAGAAATGGGACTGGGACAGCACTTCACCAGATCACATGTTACCTTGGTGACGTTTAATAACAAAGATGTTGCTGACACTTGCCGGTTTCGGGATGTTCATTTTAAGTTTGTTGCTTTCCACACGGCCAAGGCCCAGGAGACGGCTGCATGATCGGTCAGTGTAACGCTTATCAGTTCAATTTTCTAAGCACAAACAGAAAAATGGGTTAAAATATCCAATTTTTCATTTTTTTTCCACCGTGACAGATTAAAAAATTGGATCTTTAAACTGTTTTTCAAATTTTCTGTTTTTATTCAGAGGATCAGAAATTTAGAAAATTATAAAATTGCGTCTGAGCTCCAATTATTAAATACTGTAATGGTATTCTCTCCCTCTACTTTGTGGAATATGCAGCTCATTAACTGCATATGGACCCAAAACAACTGATGGACTTTGGGGTCAGAGGTGCAACTGATGATTAGCTACGTCTACGCCTAGCTACGACGTAGCTAAGCGGAACGAGGGAGAGAATACCATTACAGTATTGAATAATTGGAGCTCAGACGCAATTTTGTAATTTTCTCAATTTCTGATCCTCTGAATAAAAACAGAAAATTGGAAAAACAGTTTAAAGTTCCAACTTTTTAATTTGTCAAGGTGGAAAAAAAATAAAAATTAGATATTGGAACCCATTTTTCTGTTTTTCCAAATGTCCGTTTGTGCTTAGAAAATTGAACTGATGAACGTTACACTGACCCTGATTCCACGTTTTCAGCCTCTTGTTCTACGAGCTGGACGACAGGCTGGTCTGTGCTCCGTGGTCGTGTGTCGTGCTGTTGTTTACCTTTTGTAATTCCCAGATTTCCCTGCGGTCTCCGCGGTAAACGCTTTGAACTGTGGGTAATAGGCGATATGCACAGGCGAGCATGACGTATTTCCGGTGAAATCTCAGGATGGATGTAAACTTCCGGTTATCGTAGAATGCTGTGCTACCGTATGCTACCATTGAATGCTTGTCGTCAAAACATCCCAAACTGTTAATTTTCGTCGTTGCTGTGTTGTTTATGTTAATTTTTTACTTGTAATACTTTGTCTTGACTAATAACACGATGAATAAACGTACGAAAGTGTCCTTTCAAAGATGGGATCACAGCTCTTCCAGCCACCACTGC
>NC_050178.1:22891650-22919150 GCF_008315115.2 Sander lucioperca | reverse complement strand
TGCAAGAGAAAACAGGACAGACACAGCTGGAGACACTTTCCAATCAGCAGCCACTTATTAACGTCCCCGTGTGTTCTGTCTACACCTGCAAAGCCAGCAGCACTACACCTGTGAATCATGAAGTGCATGAGTGTACCTGTGCATCATAAATCCTCTGCATGGCCTGATAGAGCTGTGCACAGTAGTTGGACATCGCTGCAGTGTCTTCCTCAAACACTCCCAGCAGGGAGCGGGTCTACGTACAAAACACAAAGTAAAGCAGATGAAAATGAAGCCAGGGTTAATCATATGACCGCTCCATAAAACCTCTGCACGTCATGGCCCCAAATCATCCTTTGTGTAACTGCCAAAAACCGAACCCATACCTATCTATGTAAATCTACACCCTTTACCCGTCCACACAGTACAATATTGTTTTTAAGGTGTGTCTCAACTGCACTTTTTGTCTCTGGCTTGCCAGCAATCTCATCGGTCATTGTAAGAAAGTGTGGCTGGGTAGTTGGTCTAAGAGGCCAGTATCACAAAGAGAGATCAGTTTTGGTACAGTGTTTCCAGTGTTTTCCTCTATTTTAATCATTTACATTATTGTAAGTGATTAAAACAAGAAATTCCCATGTTCAAAAAGGAGTAGGAAGAAGTTAAAAAAAAATCAACTTGTCTGGTCCTACCCCCTTTTTCTATTTTTATCATTTAGTTAAAGGCATACTATGCAACTTTTCCAGCTTCGGTCGCGAGCTGTAGTTCCGATGAGTCAACCTGTAGGGGGACCGAAGCTGGAAAAGTTGCATAGTATGCCTTTAAATACAAAACAATTTGATGCGTCACTTATTTATACATGTTTACATACACGAACACCGTGTATCTACCTACCTACACTCACATAAACACATGCATACATATAGACACACATGCATACACATAGACACACATGCAGACACAGACACACATGCATACACACAGACACAGATGCATACACATAGACACACATGCATATAGACACACATGCATACACATAGACACACATGCATACACATAGACACACATGCATATAGACACACATGCATACATATAGACACACATGCATACATACATATAGACACACATGCATACATATAGACACACATACATATAGACACATGCACATACATATAGACACACATGCATACACATAGACACACATGCAGACACAGACACACATGCATACATATAGACATAGATGCATACATACACACATTCAGTGTAGCCTAAGAGAGACAGACTAGAAGTGAACTTGCTTCCTGATTACTGATTACAGAAGCACTAAATGAAAACATCTGAACAATATCTAGCCCCATATCTACAGATGGAACCGTTCAGGTGTGTCAAGCTGCAGCTTTCTGCCCTGTGTGTGACTCTCTCGTCTAAGGTAGACTCTACTGCTGCTTGGCCATATGATTAGCAGTTATCAATAAGCTGTAGAGGTGCCAGTTCACCTCCTGGGCACTGCCAAGGTGCTCTTGAGCAAGGCACCGAACCCCCAACAGCTCGGGGCGCCTTTCCATGTTCAGCTCCCTCACTCTGACATCTCTCCATTAGTGCATGGAGAGGTACTGAGCATGTGCAGCTCCCACTCTGACATCTCTCCATTAGTGTAGGTGAGTATATACTGAGCATGTGTGTGTAATTCAGGCCTGTGTGTAATGTGTGTAATAATAACAGAGTGGTGAAAACATTGTAATTTCTCCTTGCGGGATTAATAAAGTACACATTAAGGCAGCTAGTGAAGAGGCTAAGGAAGTAGCCGGCTAACTAAGTCACCTAACTAGGTAATTTCTGTGTAAAGCGATCCTTGACATGTTGACGGAACCTCCCATCAGCTGATCGGTATAGCAGTCACAGTCTGATGTCGATGCACAGCTGATGTATCCGGTTTAAACAGACCGTTTACAGCATTGATTAGCTAAGCTAGTGGTTAGCATGCTGCTTGAACCTGGGATATCTTCGCTGGTTGTTGGCAAACACTGAGAGCCTACAAAGACAGTTAGCCTAGCCGTACAAGTGGCTAAGGTTAGCATGCTAGCTGAAGCCTCCAGAGAAGACAGTCGTTACCTGCGGACTGTCCTCCAGCGTCTCCTCTATCGGTAGCTTCTCTATCCCGGGCATGGCTGCGGCTGGCGGGTGGTAATCGGTGCGAATAGACGGACAAAACGGACAACAAATCGATCCTGACAACTCCCACTCAAGATGTCTTGGCTAAACGAATTCACAACACCCTAAAACAGCTCCTCCTAGCTCCGCAGGTCCCGCCCTCCAAATCGATCTTGATTGGATAGGAAGAAAATCCACGAATTTGATTGGTTTCTTTTTTAAAGGGGAAACGGCGCCATTTGGGCTCTTGCGAGGATCGCCCTTGCGATGGATTCGAGTACAACTCGGAGCCATAATGGCGGTCGGTGTGCTTAGTTTCATAGTCAGTATATAAACTGGACCAGCAGGTCCCGTGTCTCTGGACGGAGACCAGTGAAGTCTCTTTCCCGGTGATGGCTGAGCGTTACTGAGCAGCCTCCAACTGAGCTTGAAGACGTAGATGTGACGTGAGCAACCTGTCTGAAAGTACACACGGCGATACACTGAGAGCAGATTACGTTTAACCATGTATCCAGTTAATTTAAATAGCTCACATTACTGTATAGTGTCAACAGTTAACTTCATTCAATATTTTATGTGGCTTTTTCTTTTGCAGGGTGCAAATGTTCCACCAAAACAAGTTTAATCCCGAGAATATATACATATGGAGGAATGACATGCAGCAAAGGGCCGGGGTCGGAGTCAAACCCCGCACAGAGGACTAAACCTCTATATACAGTGCTCAGCATAAATGAGTACACCCATGCTAAATTTGAATAAAAAGAGGAATAAAAAAATCATCTTTTGGAAATTGATCTTAATGCCTTAATTAAAAAAAATAGGAAAAATCCAATCTTTAAGGACACCAATTTTCTTTGTGAATGAATAATGTATCGTAACTAAATAAATGTTCTTCCGTACACCCCTATGTTAAATTCCCATAGAGGCAGGCAGACTTTTATTTTGAAAGGCCAGTTATTTCGTGGATCCAGGATAATATGCATCCTGATAAAGTTCCCTTGGTCCCCACATCATCACATACCCTTCACCATACCCCCACATCATCACATACCCTTCACCATACCTAGAGATTGGCATGGGGTACTTTAAACTCTTCAGATGTAAAGTTATTCTCTGTCAAAGTGACGTCAGAATGAATGGCAGTCAATGGGATGCTAACGGGAGCTGATGGCTTGGTAGCATCAGAATGGCACCATAGGAGGTTTGGGGTCCAAGGAGAAGCTGACCCCCTTGCTTAGTTTGCGTGAGATATTAGAGATTATTTATAGCTTGTATTCATTAATACATTTGGAAACATTAGGCTACTGGCATCTTATATTATAAAATACATTTTTGGAACATTTTTTATATTTTCAGAGTTCATCATCAACCCCACTCCCATCTATTTCTTTAAAAATGTAACACTGACACTGTTTATTTATCTAGCTAAATCTGTAATTAACAAATATACAAGTAGGCCTATGTAAATTAATTGTGCATATTTCTGTCAATATGTGCAAAAATAATTGCAGAAGTGCAACTCCAAATTATTTAACATATAGCAGTGACCTGTTAACTACTCATACTGATTTAGAAAACTGTATACGTAATATAAATAGGCCTATAGGTAAAAGTACATATATAAAACATATATATTCATATAACATATGAAAATTACACTTCTTCTTTTAAAAGGGAGAATCATTTTATTTATTCTAAAATGCCACGATAGATGACGTGTCTGGACTGAGCTGAGAGTCAGTGGCTCCTTCAGCAGCTTCCTCCCTGTTGGGGAGCATCAGGGAACCACGAGGGAACAAGTTCTCCACTAATTCGGGGAGTCCATGCAGTACACAGCAGCTCAGGCCGCTGAGGGGCATCCCGATGTCAGAGGCACTGAGCCACACGCCTGCCTCCTCGTCGTAGTACTCCACATCCAGCATAGTGTCGGAGCTGTTGCATCCTCCAACTACAAAGAGCCGGTCGTCCAGCACCACGCTGCCGAAGTAGCTGCGGGGTTTGTGCATGGACGGTACGGGGGTCCACCTGTTGGTCAGAGGGTTGTAGGCCTCAACACTACGCAGGTGGGAGTTCCCGCTAATGGTGCCACCAACCTAGGAGAGAATTTATTTCTTATTTTATTGATTTATTTGATAGGGACCATGCATATTTATGAACATTGTTGTATAAAAACACCATGTAAATATGCCAGAATTAGTTAAAATAACTACTTTTCATCTGCAGTCCCTGGGCAGGTGACATAAGACTAACAGAGACAACCAGCAGTCATACAGCGCTCATTCACTAGACATTAAAAGGTACACATAGTGGTGACATTGACAAGACGTTATTCATCCACCTCTATACTGCATTCGAGAAAGGGGGAGATGTGAGTGTTTTAGTAGATTAAAGGACAATTACAGTGCAAAATGAACCTAGGGGTTATAGCGCATGATTACAGAGTCGACCGTTCTCTGGGACGTTTTCATGCTAATCGAATGTGTCTTTGCTTGAAACAAGCTAGCGCGGATCGCTGATTAGCTGCTAACGCTAGCTTTCGGGGCAGAGGGTAAAGTAAATATAAATCTCTATTTCTACACCACTAACAAGGCTCAGAATATCACCACGCTTCCACGGTAGCATCATGAGGGTCCTACATGTAAACAGAAGCATTGAGAACTTTGTAAGTGTACAGACAGTTTATTAAAAAGTTAGATTATAAAGACAGTCCCTCCAGAAAAACGTGATCATGTGATCTCATAATTCAATGCATAATCAGCCAAAGTCTGCATATTTATGCGGGGGGGTCGCATTTTTTCAAATACGCCGCACTTTCGCCGCCTAAATTGCAGATTTCCGCGCAAAATATGCGGGGCTTGCCTGATTTCATAATCCCCGCATTTTCGTTGCAAAAAAAGTCACATATATCTTAGCAGAAAGTTGAAAAATGTTGCGTTTACTTCACACAAGAGCAGCCGTTTTCCCCTGTTGCCATGGGAACGTTATGAAGTGACGTAATTACGCAACGTGAACATCATCGAAAAGCTGCAAACCCCGCGATGAAACCGCAATTTTTGCAAGTTCCCGCAATTTCATCGCATAAAATTGCATAAATATCCCGCATATTCCATCATTTTTTAAGAAAACGTGCTGCATAATCAAGGATTTTTGCCCCAAACAATCACAAAAAAACTCCACATTTTTCTGGAAGGACTGAGTAGAGCAGAGTGCCAGCGCTGTTTTCTCCTGCTGTATTTTTTCTTTCTACATTTTTGCCTTGGATACTATTTGTCCGTAAGTATTGTATATATTACTAAAAAATGTTAAAGTAATTGTACTTGGCATATCTTTGGTTTATTTGAGTTTTCTAATGTCAAACCACTAAATTGATAGTTAGCATGGCTATTAGTTATGCCTCAGCATTTTCTGTTGATATAAGTTTGCACTATATTTTGGGTATCTGTATTAGTTTCATGTTATTTCTGTTTGTCTTTTGCTCTTTGTTACAGTTTTACAACTGTCGAGCTTTGAAGAAGCAACTCATTGCAAGGATTTTTCTGGAAGGACTGTTATTAAAAAGATAGATTAGAAAGACTGTCCCGTTCACGTATACAGGCAGGCGCCATCTTGGGAAAACAGTCATGACCAGTCAAATGACGAACGCCGTGCAACCAGTAACCAGTAACATGGCTCAAACTAGGGATGTCCAGATCCGATCACGTGATCGGAAATCGGGCCCGATCACGTGGTTTTCAGACTCGATCGGAATCGGACGTTACCTCCCGATCAGGACTGAGATATATATGTATATGTATTCTCATTATTTTTTAACACATCTATAGTTATGCGGTGGCCCAGAGTTAGACCCTTTTGACTCCACACAGAAACAGCAACGCGTGCGGCATGACATCACTTTGTTGCAGAGACGCTATTGGTTAAATGCCGGCAAAGTAGAACACGGAAGCAGCTTGAAGCGGTAAGCGCGAGTATGTCTGCGGTCTGGAGGGATTATAAAGTTGAATTATTATAGAAGTATCGGATCGGGACTCGGTATCGGTAGATACTCAAAATCAAATGACTCGGACTCGAGGGCAAAAAAAACCTGATCGGGACATCCCTAGCTCAAACATGGCGTTCGTCGTCCGACTGGTAATGACAAGATGGCCGTAGGATATCATAGGAACCCATTCATGAGAACGCATTGCCCGCTGACACTCCAGTCACCACTAACATGGTATAACCTAACCTCTGAACTACATATAAATGCCACACACTTACTGCATAGATGCGGTCTCTGTAGGCAGCGACCCCTAGGCCACTTCGGCTGCTCCTCATGTGGGCGATCATGGTCCACTGGTTGGTGTCTGGGTCGTAGCATTCAGCTGAGGAGATGCTGCGATGCCCATTAAAACCCCCACAAATGTAGACCTACAGACAGGTTTGGGGCAGTTACATTTAACAGTGCTGTGGACGAAGTACACACGGCGATACACTGAGAGCAGATTACGTTTAACCATGTATCCAGTTAATTTAAATAGCTCACGTTACTGTATAGTGTCAACAGTTAACTTCATTCAATATTTTATGTGGCTTTTTCTTTTGCAGGGTGCAAATGTTCCACCAAAACAAGTTTAATCCCGAGAATATATACATATGGAGGAATGACATGCAGCAAAGGGCCGGGGTCAGAGTCAAACCCCGCACAGAGGACTAAACCTCTATATACAGTGCTCAGCATAAATTAGGACACCCATGCTAAATTTGACTAAAAAGAGGAATAAAAAAATCATCTTTTGGAAATTGATCTTAATGCCTTAATTAAAAAAAACAGGAAAATCCAATCTTTAAGGACACCAATTTTCTTTGTGAATGAATAATGTATCGTAAATAAATAAATGTTCTTCCTTAAAATACAGGGGGCATAAGTCAGTACACCCCTATGTTAAATTCCCATAGAGGCAGGCAGACTTTTATTTTGAAAGGCCAGTTATTTCATGGATCCAGGATACTATGCATCCTGATAAAGTTCCCTTGGCCCCCACATCATCACATACCCTTCACCATACCCCCACATCATCACATACCCTTCACCATACCCCCACATCATCACATACCCTTCACCATACCCCACATCATCACATACCCTTCACCATACCTAGAGATTGTCATGGGGTACTTTCCATAAAATCATCTCTCAATGCAAATCAAACCAGCTATTAGGCTAACTGAAATAAAACCATGTCAATCTCTAGGTATGGTGAAGGGTATGTGATGATGTGGGGTATGGTGAAGGGTATGTGATGATGTGGGGTATGGTGAAGGGTATGTGATGATGTGGGGGTATGGTGAAGGGTATGTGATGATGTGGGGTATGGTGAAGGGTATGTGATGATGTGGGGTATGGTGAAGGGTATGTGATGATGTGGGGGTATGGTGAAGGGTATGTGATGATGTGGGGTATGGTGAAGGGTATGTGATGATGTGGGGGTATGGTGAAGGGTATGTGATGATGTGGGGGTATGGTGAAGGGTATGTGATGATGTGGGGGTATGGTGAAGGGTATGTGATGATGTGGGGTATGGTGAAGGGTATGTGATGATGGGGGGTATGGTGAAGGGTATGTGATGATGTGGGGGTATGGTGAAGGGTATGTGATGATGTGGAGACCAAGGGAACTTTATCAGGATGCATAGTATCCTGGATCCATGAAATAACTG
Organism: Sander lucioperca; assembly: GCF_008315115.2. Taxonomy (NCBI): domain Eukaryota; kingdom Metazoa; phylum Chordata; class Actinopteri; order Perciformes; family Percidae; genus Sander; species Sander lucioperca. The sequence goes on along the minus strand of NC_050178.1, from coordinate 22,911,327 downwards.
GCCTTTCAAAATAAAAGTCTGCCTGCCTCTATGGGAATTTAACATAGGGGTGTACTGACTTATGCCCCCTGTATTTTAAGGAAGAACATTTATTTATTTACGATATATTATTAATTTACAAAGAAGAAAATTGGTGTCATTAAAGATTGGATTTTTCCTATTTTTTTAATTAAGGCATTACGTTCAATTTCCAAAAGATGATTTTTTTATTCCTCTTTTTAGTCAAATTTAGCATGGGTGTCCTAATTTATGCTGTGCACTGTATGTGCGCCTGCTCTACCAACTGAGCTATCTGGGCGCACAATCCCAAGAATATTTAGCAGAGCCACCGTCGTTGCGTCCAGAGCTTAGCGCGACCCAAGACGATTGTGATTGGTTTAAAGAAATGCAAACAACCCAGAGCTTTTTTCTCCTATCCCAGTATGTATATGTGGTGTAGCCAGACCTTACTCCACAGCAGAGTAAGGTCAAAACAAACACAAAATAACCTCTCTCTCCAACATGAAGAAATTAGCTAACATGGACATGATGTCAGACTGAATAATGAAGTTACAACAACATGGAAGTTCAGTCTAATTATCAGGATAAAGTGATCTCTCTTTCAGTTACTGCTTGTTTCAGTCATCTCTGCTTCACCCACCTTGCCATTTAGAGTTGTGGCACTGGCCCCACACCTCTTTGCACGCATGGGAGCCACCATGGTCCAGCGGTCAGTCTCAGGCTTGTAGCACTCAACAGTGTTATAGTAAGCTACTCCATCAAAGCCTCCACAGGCATAAATGCACCCATTCTGCACAACGACGCTGACATAGCAGCGGCAGAAGTTCATAGGGGCCACCTGGTGCCATGTGCAAGAGACGAGGTCAAACTTTTGCACGGTATTGAAGTAAGTATCATCGATTCTGCAACCACCGATTAAGTACACAAAGCTGTTGAGGAAAGCAGCACCGTGGTAAGTGCGATAAATCTCGCCAGCGCTCACAGTGACCCAGCAGTCAGCTCTGGCATCGTATGCCTGGAAACTGGTCGCAGTAAGACTGTCGTCTGTGCCTCCGGTGACCAATAAGATGGTAGAGGGCAGGCGTGGGCGGCCCAGCAGGTTACTGTAAACAGATTTTGGGGATCCATTCCTAAAATCCATAAATTCCATCACTGCATCGTTGATGATGGGTATGCATTCAATGCTTTCCTTTACCACAGCGTTGTCCATCACGCTGTTTTGGAGGTAATTAATGGTCATCAAGCCCAACCGCACCTGGACACATATAAAATGACAGTCGTTACAAAGAGCTGCAAAGATTAATCAATTTAAAGGAACACGCCGACTTATTGGGACTTTAGCTTATTCCCCGTATCCCCCAGAGTTAGATAAGTCCATACATACCCTTCTCATCTCCGTGCGTGCTGTAACACTGTCTGACGCTCCACCGGTAGCTTAGCCTAGCACAGAACATGCAGGTGAATGGTTCCAGTAATCCTACTGCTCCCAATAAGTGACAAAAGTGACAAAATAACGCCAACATGTTCCTATTTACATGTTGTGGTTTGTAGAGTCACAGCGTGTACAAATAACAAGATCACATGACACACAGCCATCTTCTAACCGTAAACAAACCGGGAACTATATTCTCAGACAGGTTTGCTGCAAAGCAAATCATTCCACCCAAGTACTATATTCTTCCGCCTAAGAATATAGTTCCCAGTTAGTTTACGGTTAGAAGATGGCTGTGTGTCATGTGACCTTGTTATTTGTACACGCTGTGACTCTACAAATCACAACATGGAAATAGGAACATGTTGGTGTTATTTTGTCACTTATTGGGAGCAGTAGGATTACTGGAACCATTCACCTGCATGTTCTGTGCTAGGCTAAGCTAATGCTGGAGCCGTCAGACAGCGTTACAGCACGCACGGAGATGAGAAGGGTATGTATGGACTTGTCTAACTCTGGGGGTTACGGTGAATAAGTTAAATTCCCAATAAGTCGGCGTGTTCCTTTAATAATCGTCAGCTGTCAAATTATTGTCAACTATTTCAATAATCAATTAATTAAGCGGTTTGAGTCATTTTTTATGAAAAAAACAGTAAAGTTTCTCAGATTCCAGCTTAATAATGAAGCTGAAATATGAATATTTTCCAGTCTCTTCTCTCCTCTGTAACTGAATATCTTTGAGTTGTGGACAAAACAAGACATTTGAGGACGTTATTTTGGGAAATACTGATCTACATTTTTTTGCCATTTTCTGACATTTTATAGACCAAACACCTGATCGATTAATCGACAGACTAATAATCTATGAAAATAATCATTAGTTGCAGCCCTATTAGAAACAGTCCAATTAGATCTAATATCAGTCTTATATCTGTTGAATTAAACCGGTCTCAACTAGCCTAGAAATCTAGACCACCCTAGAGGCAGCAAATGTAATCTGAGCCAGGGTCGTCTAGCAACTCTCTGTTGGCTTGTGAGCTGGAAAAACCAAACTCTGGTCGGGCCAATCACATCGTGTATAGAGTGGGTGGGCGGGGCTTATGGCTGCTGCTGCTGGTGAACAGCGGTCTTTGGAGTCGGCTTTGGCCGCGACTCTGGAAGACTTGGAGTTCAGCTTTTCTTTGAGAAAAGAACAAAGAACGGCTCTGAAGTCATTCTTAAAAAAGGAAGATGTGTTCAGAGTTTAAAGTTTAATCTATCAACTAGCTCTGCTCTGATTGGTTGGAGAGCTATCCTATTGGTGCAGAGGGAATTTGAATGACAACCGTTAATCCCGCCCCTCGGATTGAGCCCAGCCAATGGTGAGTTCCCAGACCCAACATCTGGATGTGGGTCAGACCCAGACCCAACATCTGGATGTGGGTCAGACCCAGACCCAGACCAACATCTGGATGTGGGTCAGACCCAAACCCAGACCAACATCTGGATGTGGGTCAGACCCAGTCTTGTATAAAGTACTCAAAAGCAATACTTGCGTAAAAGTACAAGTATCTTCCCAGAAAATGACTTTGGTAGAAGTTAAAGTCTCCTTTTAGAATATTACTTGAGTAAAAGTCTTAAAGTATCTGATATTTACTGTACTTAAGTATTCATAGCAATTTTCTGATATTAAATGTACTTAAGTAGAAGTAAAAGTAAAAGTTAAAAAAAACTTTGATTATGAACTTTATGGCCAAAGGTGTGTAACGTTATCTTCATCACCACTGTTGTCGGGGTGATCATCATCTGTTACCATGGCGGCAGAGCCTGCAGCAGGTGCTTCCATGACACTACGTTAAAATTCGCAGTACAAAAATCATCACCGACTGCAAAATTACCTAAATATACATAAACAGGTGGCTTATATGTTATACAAGTATAGCAAAATGACTAATGTTCAACTTACATTTGTAATGCTCTGTGGGTCGTACATTATCTTGGCAATTTAGGAGCAATGATTCGCCAAACTTCCTTTTTTCCAGTGTAATAAATTTCTTCTGATTATATTTTGTAGTAACGAGTAACTAAGATGCTCAGGGGAGATGTAGTGGAGTAAAAGTATACATTTTATTTAGGAAATGTAATGGAGTAAAAGTAAAAGTTTCCAGAAATATAAATAACAAAGTAAAGTACAGATACGTGAAAATTCTACTTAAGTACAGTAGTGAAGTATTTGTACTTCGTTACATTACAACACTGGTCAGACCCAGACCCAACATCTGGATGTGGGTCAGGCTTGTCAGGCTAGGTCTCAACCTTTTTTTTGGCTCCCCCCTTTTAGCCCCTAGACGCACAACCCCCATTCAAAATTAGCAGTCAGCGTGATTAGTTTAGTTAGTTGTTTAGTTACCTTGGGCAGCAGCTCAGAGATGAGACCTTGTCTTTGGTCTGGCAGGTGGTTAATCCAGCGGAGGACGGCCTCAAACACTGTGTTTTCTCGTTTCACATTGAGGTGATCGCTCTCGATGATAGCTGCCAGCTGCTGCACGGAGAGCTCCAGGAGCTCCTGTGAGACACAAGCTATCTCCTCAAAGCGGTGCAGGATGAAACGAAAGACCTTGTGGCTCAGCTCAGGGAAGTGGTAGAAGTCCACCAGCCTCCAGATGCCAATGCAGTTCCTCAGGCAAAGCTGGTCCTCCAGGAAGAAGCAGCAGGTCTGGACAATCCCCGAGACCAAGAACTGGTCTGCAGCTGCCAAAACCTCCACCACATTATCCTTTGTCAGGGGAACAAAGTGGGTGTAGGCATAATTGATGATGAGGTGCATCATCTGGGGCGACACCCCAGGGATAGTGTACCTCTGCTTCTTTGAAGTCGCCCAGGCGCCAGTGAAGAGAGTGCTGTGGGGTCAGGATTTAGACAACATCAGGGTTTTAGAAAGTCAGCCGTACGTATCTTTTGGACCAAACTGTCGCAGGAAATCAAGCCCAACAAGCCCAGATTTTTCTGTTCCTCAAAGCTGGCGTAAAATGTATCTGGAACTGTTGTTATAGCAACAATAAATCCAAACCTCAGTGCATGCTTGATCACAGCTAAGTCATGACAAAGCGTTTAAACCAACAGCAAGATGTTGATGATCATACAATTATATAGAATATTTTATCCATGTTGAAGCTGAATCGGGACAAATTTTTCTGAATCTACTGCTCCAAAAAACACACCTGCTCTGTCACAAACAGTGGGTTGACATGAATGATAGCAATTCATTAAACAATTACATTTAACTGTATCTGTCAATGCACAGTACTGTAAGTATTGAGCCAATGAAATGCAGTTTAGCATTTAACTAGAAGTGCAAAAAGCAGTGCATAAACAGAGTAATATATAGAATAAACAGTAATGTATAGAATGAACGGGGTCCAAACCCCCTGGCACAAGTCGCCCCCAGCGGACCACAGATGCGACGCAAGTAGGACCTGCATTCCCAAGGACAGGAGCTGAAGATCTTTGCCCAAACCGACGGGACCCGACGAGACCCGACGGGACCCGATGGGTTCGGTCGTGTTCGGTCTTAATTTCTATCATTTTACACAGGCTCGGGCCGGGCTCAGGCTTGCGCTCCAGGTTGCGTGGAGCGGCGCATTTTTTCAAATTCGCCACACTTTCGCTGCATAAATTGCCGATTTCCACGCAATATATGCGGGGCTTGCATGATTTCATAATCCCCGCATTTTCGTTGCAAAAAAGTCACACATATCTTAGCAGAAAGTTGAAAAATGTTGCGTTTACTTCACACAAGAGCAGCCGTTTTCCCCTGTTGCCATGGGAACGTTATGAAGTGACGTAATTACACAACATGAACATCATCGAAAAGCGCAATGAAGCCATGATGAAACCGCAGTTTTGCAATTTTATGCGATTTCATCGCATAAAATTGCATAAATATCCCGCATATTCCATCACATTTTTTAAGAAAAGGTGCCGTATAATCAAGGATTTTTGCCCACAACAATCACAAAAAAACACTATCTTTCTATGATTTTACTTGGGCTCGGGCTCAGGCTTGCGCTCCAGGTTGCGTGGTAAACAAGCGGTCAGGTGATGCGTCTCCATTAGCGTGTTAATGATGCTGAGGAGGAGAAACGGAGGCTGGCCTCTGGAGGACTTATTTCATTTCTTTGTTCCAACTTCCAAGTGGCCGATAGCCTCCGTTAGTCATGAGTAAATTATGTTAAAAAATGTATAAAACTCATTCTTAATGAAAGGCAAAAGAGCTGTGTGCGTGTGCACATTTGAATTATGTCGGTGTTAGTCCTCCGGACAGCGGCAGTCTCGTCTCTTTTTTCTTTCTCTCCCTTTTTCGCCGAGTGGCGTGCGTGTGCCCGCTCGCGGTGTGAAGCATGTGTCCGCGCTATTCTCCGACATGCACTCTGATCACCGCTGATAGACGGTACAGTCTGGCTGTAAACGGGTTCGGGCTTTTAAAAAGCTGTCAATCAAAATGTACTTGTACTTACAGCTCTAATGCATGTTGCAGGACGACAGAAGAGTAGTTTGGAAAATAAATGTAGCATATTCCAAGATTTTTGAAACAAAAGTGCCATCTAGCGCTTCCTCAAAATCTTTAGAAACAGCGCCACCTAGTGGCCGATAGTCTCTATATTTTGCACAAAGCCTCAGCGGACCATTGAGAACTTCTGAGTCAAGTTTCGTGTTAATCGGAGTAACTATTGCCAAGATACGCTACACTTCCTGTTTTGACTGCCATCTAAAAGGAAGTTGTTCCTCTATCACTTGCACAATTTTTGGAATATCAAAATTCTTTTTATAACTTTTATCATGAGGGTCCTACAGATTATACATGCAAAATGTCATGCAGATCAGACTTACAGCCTAGAAGGAGATTGCAAAAGTAGGTTTTGCATATATCGCGAATATGCAAGTGGCCGATTGATGACAAATTTAACACAACCTTAGTGGAGCATAGGAAACTTAGCCTAGAAATCTAGACCACCCTAGCGGCAGCAAATGTAATCTGCAGCCAGGGTCGTCTAGCAACTCTCCATTGGCTTACGAGCTGGAAAAACCAAACTCTGGTCAGGCCAATCAAATCGTGTAAAAAAGGAAGATGTGTTCAGAGTTTCAGAGTTTAAAGTTTAATCTATCAGCTAGCGTTGCTCTGATTGGTTGTAGAGCTATCCTATTGGTGCAGAGGGAATTAGAAAGACAACCGTTTATCCCGCCCCTTGGATTGAGCCCAGCCAATGGGGAGTTCCCAGACCCAACATCTGGATGTGGGTCAGACCCAGACCGCTGGCTGGTCAGGCTATAAGCTTACATCACATTTTGTGTTCATTGGAATTAAGTGGTGAATAAACATTGAGGGATAGACATCAATACGTCAGGAACAGTATTTAACATTTAAATTTAAGTCGTGTTTATGTTGATTTTCAGATGCAGTTCCCACATTGTAATTGTTTTAAAAGTTTGTATCTGTTTACTGGCTTGTTTAAAGAGTTTGATCTCATTAGTGCATGTAGAGGTACTGAGCATGTGCAGCCCCCCCACTCTGACATCTCTCCATTAGTGCATGTAGAGGTACTGAGCATGTGCAGCCCCCCCACTCTGAGATCTCTCCATTAGTGCATGTAGAGGTACTGAGCATGTGTGGGCAATTCAGGCCTGTGTGTAATGCGTGTAATACCAACAGAGTGAAAACATTGTAATTTCCCCTTGCGGGATTGATAAAGTATTAAAGTAAAGTAAAGTAATAATTATTATACTCACCGAAAGTATGAGCTGCAGCTACAGAGGATGATCTTGTGGGCATCGAACTCGACGTCAGCCACCTTGATCACCACATCACACAGTTTTCCCTCCCGGCGGAGTTCAGTTAAGACTGAAGATGCCATTTCACGCATCTTTTTCTCCACTTCACTCCTATGAACATTCAATTTGGCCGAAGCTTCTCCTTGTTCACCCATTTTTTTCAATATATTTTCACTCAATAAGTCCTGAGAAAGTTTTTGGGATGTTTGGTTTTCATCAGACAGTCACGGCCAAATTCTTCTTCTAGAATGTTTCATTATGACATCACAGAATCTGGAGCTGAAGGAACCGTTACAGTACAGCTCATTTGCATAAAAATTAAAAGACAACTTAAAAGACATTTGTTTCTCAAATGGGGGTCCGTGTACCCCTAGGGGTACTTTGGAGTGCTGCAGGGGGTACATACGATTTCTTTAAATAAGTTTTAAAAATATCAGTCATGCATAATTCCCTGAAAAATAATACTATAATTATAAATTAATTAAGTCATGGATTTTAAACATTTGAAGTAGCATTTAAGTGTTTTTCAGTTACAAAGTTGTTGTTTAGTCAATCAGACAGTGGTGTAATGTTTGTGTGTATTTCTACCAAAAAATGCTTTGCACTGGTTAGGGGGTACTTGGCTCACAGGGGGTACATTATTGAAAAAAGTTTGAGAACCACTGCTGTAGCCTATACTTATCAATGTATATTATATAAAAAGTAGGTTGATCCTAACTAGTAAAGTAAAAAAACGTACAAAATATGTGTGCATCATCAACAGATTTGTGTAGAAAGATGCACCCAGTGAGCAAAATATGAACTTAAATAGGTAGGCCTATATAAGGTTTTTCCAGGGCTAAACAAAAAGGGTTGTCCGATGGCCTGCAGAGATCTGAGGAGCAGTTAACCACAGTCCTCATAAATCGACCAGAACTTTAAAGGTCCCATGGCATGAAAATGTCACTTTCTGAGGTTTTTTAACATTAATATGAGTTCCCCCAGCCTGCCTATGGTCCCCCAGTGGCTAGAAATGGTGATAGGTGTAAACCGAGCCCTGGGTATCCTGCTCTGCCTTTGAGAAAATGAAAGCTCAGATGGACCAATCAGGAATCTTCCCTTTATGACGTCATAAGGGGAAAGGTTACCTCCCCTTTCTCTGCTTTGCCCGCCCAGAGAATTTGACCCGCCCATGAGAGAGAGAGAGAGACATCATGGCTTGCAAACAAGCAAAGTGGCAGTTGGTCAAGACCACACCTCCACCTTGCCCCCCCCCCTCCTCAACAGCATTTAAAGCTACAGACACAGAAATGGCACATCCTAAGGAAAGATCATTATGGGACTGGCTCTAGTGGCTGTAATTCTGGACCAAGGCTGAATTTCAGGAAAGAGACTTCAGATACAGTATTAGGGGACCACTAAGGTCTATATAAAGAGACTTCAGATACAGTATTAGGGAACCACTAAGGTCTATATAAAGAGACTTCAGATACAGTATTAGGGGACCACTAAGGTCTATATAAAGAGACTTCAGATACAGTATTAGGGGACCACTAAGGTCTATATAAAGAGACTTCAGATACAGTATTAGGGGACCACTAAGGTCTATATAAAGAGACTTCAGATACAGTATTAGGGGACCACTAAGGTCTATATAAAAGAGACTTCAGATACAGTATTAGGGGACCACTAAGGTCTATATAAAGAGACTTCAGATACAGTATTAGGGGACCACTAAGGTCTATATAAAAGCATCCAAAAACGTTTAAACTGCCAACACAAAGAAAGCGGAAGGTAACGGACATCCGGCTGAAATGAGGGACATCCGGAGGAATTTCCGGCTGCACCTGAACAATCCCGGAAATGAAATGGCGTTGATATATAGACTAGGCAATGCGAGACTATAATAGCCGAATCTTGTATTATATTATTGATTGTTGGTGTTATTGGGTAAAGAGGACTTTGAGTGAGGCACCCCACTTACATTCTTTTACTTACTTTATTTGGATTTTGTGCATATAACAAAACATTTTGTTTATAAAATCATAGTCCAGTTAGGTCATAAACTATTCCCACTGCCATTAATCATCCATTTCTTCCATTCTAACCCTAACCCATTGATGAATGAAAACTTACACATTGGTTTATTTTACTGTAACACCATAGCATCATGTTGGCTGTTAGTAAATGTTCAGTTAAATGTCTATGTCTCCGTGCAGGAAAAGAAAGCACAGTTAGAGAAGAGTTAGGGAAGTGGTCTTACGAACTTTTGCCACAAGAGGGTGTGTGGTGCTGTCAGGAGTGCTGTTTCTGTCAATGTTATCCAGGGCCCAGTTTTTCAAGTCCAGTGGGATTTAGGATCACGGATTGGATCAAATCTTGGAAATGGGTTTTTCAAAGCAAAAGAGGGATTCTGAACTGAGGCTGTGTTTAGACGGAAACGATCTGAAGAGAAAACGCAAAAGTGCCGTTGCGTTCTCACTTTTTATTCCGCGTTTAGACAAGAGTTTTCGAGGGGAGATCTGCATGCATATGGTGACGCAAAAGTGTGTGAAATTCAATGTAGTATGCACGGCAAGCGGCTAGGTGGCACTGCTACACAACACCACCAAGGCTGCACGTCTACGTAGAACCAAAGCCCGTCTACGGAAAGCCGTTCCACTCCCTATTAAGCCCCATTGTACCTACTTTGGTTCCACCAGAGTTCCACTGGGGGTGATCACGGTCCAGTGCAAAATGAATGGGAGTCTAGACGGCTAAATGAATGGGAGTCTATGGAGCTAGACGGCTAAATTTGTCTCTTTCGCCTGATTGTCGTTGAGAAATCTCAGATTTGATTGTAGTTTTTGCAAGTTCAACATGGATTATAGGTCAAAAGTTGAATGAACGAGTATTTATGCCCTTTCGATTTGTTACAGGTTGAGTCGTTGTTGCCCATAACACGCTAGCATTCTGCTAATGAATGCTGATTGGTCAGTGAAGGACTGATTACGATCGGAGATCCCGCTTGACGGCATCCGAAGCAGAACCAGAATGCCAGAGTGAATATTTCGGCGTGGTCTTTAAAACATTAGCAAACCTCTTTCTAGCCCGTTTATTAACAGGGAGAGTCTAACCTGTCAGCTGTGTATTATTAACAGGGAGAGTCTAACCTGTCAGCTGTGTAGTATTAACAGGGAGAGTCTAACCTGTCAGCTGTGTAGTATTAACAGGGAGAGTCTAACCTGTCAGCTGTGTATTAACAGGGAGAGTCTAACCTGTCAGCTGTGTTGTCGATGCCTCGAGAGAACAAAGGAAGTGACTCAGAGCTCGCCGTAAAGCAGTATCTCTGGCCGTATATGTGTATGACGTCATTGACATTTTAAAAGGCTTTTTAGAACAAAAAAGCCACTTTAAAAAAATCTAACACCCAGCAGTGTGTATTTTCTTAGCCTCCCCTTTCAAATGCAACATTCAAATTACTAGACAAAAAATTATATCCTGAGAAAAGTGGATTTTGAGGGGTACAGCTCCATAGAGTCCCATTCATTCTGCACTGGCCTGTGAGCGCCCCCTATATGGAACTCTGGTGGAACTGCAACCAGTTCAGAAGCCGGAAGTAACGAGAGAGTGGAACTTCTTCCCATATTAAAAAATTCTTTGGTAGAACCTTCCTTCTACTTCTCTCCTCTCTCTCTCTCCATAACGTTGTAGCCTACTCTGGCTCCAATGAATAGCCTACATATAGTCATCCAACTATAACAACCTTATCCACATTGTGGAAATCATTTAAATATTGAGCCATTACATTGAAAATCTTTTAGATAAAGGAGCCTGTAATTTCTGTAGCCTACTCCGTAACAACAGACTACCTGGACGCCTTTTCCTCGTCTCTCTCCACACCGCTGGCTTCAGACTTTTGTGTTTTTACCCTTTAGACGGGAACGTGACGGTGGAGCATTTTTAAGATTTCCACTCTGGAGGGTGGTTTCACTTTTTTTGCGTTTTTAAGCCCCAAAAACGTATAAACGAAAGGCACATCTGATAAAATATTTTTTCGTTTTCACCCGCGAGCGTCATCGTGTAAACAGGGCCTAAGATCAGACCATGTAATCCGATCCTACATTTGATCTGGATCAAACCTGAACTTTTGGGGTTTTTCAAAACTGTGAACTCGGTTTGGGATCTATTTTATTTGATCCAAAAAAAAAACAGGATTATCCTGATCCAATCAGAAGGCTGGATTCAGTTGAGATTTTTCGAACCAAATAAAATCAGAGAGTGCTTTTTTTTTAAGTGAATGATCACAAAATCAATGTTTACTGATAATATATACAGTTATATAGATAGAGATAGATACTAGAGATATAGTAAACAAAAAGAACTAAAAAACTACAAATATAACAAAATAAGGAATGTAAAATGTCTCTGTTTCTTAAAATTAAAACCAACACTGTCTATTTGTGGCCACCGGTATGTGTCCTACCTGTCTGTATGTGTCCTACCTGTCTGTATGTGTCCTACCTGTCTGTGTCCTACCTGTCTGTATGTGTCCTACCTGTCTATATGTGTCCTACCTGTCTGTATGTGTCCTACTTGTCTGTATGTGTCCTACCTGTCTGTATGTGTCCTACCTGTCTATATGTGTCCTACCTGTCTGTATGTGTCCTACCTGTCTGTATGTGTCCTACCTGTCTGTATGTGTCCTACCTGTCTGTATGTGTCCTACCTGTCTATATGTTTCCTACCTGTCTGTATGTGTCCTACTTGTCTGTATGTGTCCTACCTGTCTGTATGTGTCCTACCTGTCTATATGTGTCCTACCTGTCTGTATGTGTCCTACCTGTCTGTATGTGTCCTACCTGTCTGTATGTGTCCTACCTGTCTATATGTGTCCTACCTGTCTGTATGTGTCCTACTTGTCTGTATGTGTCCTACCTGTCTGTATGTGTCCTACCTGTCTGTATGTGTCCTACCTGTCTGTATGTGTCCTACCTGTATGTGTCCTACCTGTCTGTATGTGTCCTACCTGTCTGTATGTGTCCTACCTGTCTATATGTGTCCTACCTGTCTATATGTGTCCTACCTGTCTGTATGTGTCCTACTTGTCTGTATGTGTCATACCTGTCTGTATGTGTCCTACCTGTCTATATGTGTCCTACCTGTCTGTATGTGTCCTACCTGTATGTGTCCTACCTGTCTGTATGTGTCCTACCTGTCTGTATGTGTCCTACCTGTCTATATGTGTCCCACCTGTCTGTATGTGTCCTACCTGTCTGTATGTGTCCTACCTGTCTGTATGTGTCCTACCTGTCTATATGTGTCCTACCTGTCTGTGTCCTACCTGTCTGTATGTGTCCTACCTGTCTGTATGTGTCCTACCTGTATGTGTCCTACCTGTCTGTATGTGTCCTACCTGTCTGTATGTGTCCTACCTGTATGTGTCCTACCTGTCTGTATGTGTCCTACCTGTCTATATGTGTCCTACCTGTCTGTATGTGTCCTACCTGTCTGTATGTGTCCTACCTGTCTGTATGTGTCCTACCTGTCTATATGTGTCCTACTTGTCTGTATGTGTCCTACCTGTCTGTATGTATCCTACCTGTCTGTATGTGTCCTACCTGTCTGTATGTGTCCTACCTGTATGTGTCCTACCTGTCTGTATGTGTCCTACCTGTCTATATGTGTCCTACCTGTCTGTATGTGTCCTACCTGTCTGTATGTGTCCTACCTGTCTGTATGTGTCCTACCTGTCTATATGTGTCCTACTTGTCTGTATGTGTCCTACCTGTCTGTATGTATCCTACCTGTCTGTATGTGTCCTACCTGTCTATATGTGTCCTACCTGTCTGTATGTGTCCTACCTGTATGTGTCCTACCTGTCTGTATGTGTCCTACCTGTCTGTATGTGTCCTACCTGTCTATATGTGTCCTACCTGTCTGTATGTGTCCTACCTGTCTATATGTGTCCTACCTGTCTATATGTGTCCTACCTGTCTATATGTGTCCTACCTGTCTGTATGTGTCCTACCTGTCTGTATGTGTCCTACCTGCCTATATGTGTCCTACCTGTCTGTATGTGTCCTACCTGTCTATATATGTCCTACCTGTCTATATGTGTCCTACCTGTCTATATGTGTCCTACCTGTAGTTCTCTGCTGAGCCAGCAGGCTACACTGTTGGCTCCATTTAAGGCTCTGGTCAACAGGATTTGGTCATCCTGAAATGTGGTATTAGGATCCCAGTGATCCAATCCAATGTTCCTTTAAAAAGCTGGCATGAAAGTAAGATGGATCAGGTGATCCTGGATAGCAAAACATGGGATTTCCAAATCTGTATCAATTTGATCCAGATTAAATGTTTTGAAAAACTGGAAATCCAGACCCAAATCTGAAAGATTAAAGGTGCCCTGCCACACGTATTTCATCACTTTGTGGTAATGTCTGAAGTTCTACCATGGACTGTGTACCTTGGTTACCTTGTTTGAAGCCATTCTAGCGTGGTATAGAAAGCCTGCAGGAAGACTCGGCTCCATTTGTGCCAGTTCTCATTAATATTCAACGAGCTAAGATGCTTGACTCTGATTCTAATGAGCTCAGGCAACATCACGTCAGACTGACCAGCTTTTGTAATTGGCTTATTTCTGTTCAGTGGCTAGAGCTGACAGAGGAGCTAGCAGCTCATTTTCACATTCACGACAACACAAACATGGACCTGACATATTTTAAAAAATACAAGGAAAAACAAATTGGTGTGGCAGGGCACCTTTAAGACTCGTTGAGTAAATTCAAATTGTGCTCTCGCGAGAACTCTGGATTTCCAGGGTAAACCAATGGATGAAGAACCACACTGTGCTGCAACTTTCTTCATATACGTATAGCAAGGGGGTCAGCGAGCATCCAGAAAGCAAACCTCCTATGGGGAGACGCTTAGGCTACCAAGCCATCACCCCCCGTTAGCATCCCATTGACTGCCATTCATTTTGACGTCACTTTGACAGAGAATAACTTTACATCTGAAGAGTTTAAAGACTCTATTTGTCCATTGTTTATTTCTAAAGAAACACGACAATGTATAAAAGGCTCCATTACCTTGTAGCTCACGTTATGGCTCCGTAGCAGACGTTTTTATAAAAATAGGCTAACGATTGGGTCATAACCACGAGACTTACTGTCTCATAGTAGAGGAATTACCGTATAGTACAGGAGAAGCTCTCAGGCAGTTTGGACTTCCATTAGCTGTTTAAGTTTAATTACTAATGTTAACTATCATTTTAGTGATCAATAATTAGCCTGTGTCTATGTTATCTCCTTACATATACCTACGCTCTCCGTCTCTGCTAGATTGGGAATGATTGAGATTTCTCTTGGCACAGCTACCAGAAGACTTCCAACTTTCAGACAGGTTGCTCACGTCACATCTACGTCTTCAAGCTCAGTTGGAGGCTGCTCAGTAACGCTCAGCCATCACCGGGAAAGAGACTTCACTGGTCTCCGTCGACATATATATTCTATATACAGTATAGCCAACTCAGACAGGATGAACAGAAATGATCATGGATAGTAATGTATTTTTATGCATTTAGTTTTGTAGAATAATTCAGTGTTATTTCAGCGTTTATTCAAATGTGCTACATTTGCTTCTCTGTTGTTTTTGTCAGAGAACTGACACCTTAGAATAATGCAAATCTTTGGATTATTATTTTGCAAATAATTTTGTATAGTGACCACAAACCACAGAACAGCTCTTTTGATTTTAAAGTGCCCATATTATGAAAAAAAATCACTTTTTCTGGGATTTGGGGAGTTATTTTGCGTCTCTGGTGCTTCATACAAACTTGTAAAAAAACCATCCATGCTGTTTAGAGTGAGATACGGTTTCTGAATGTGTCCTGCCTTCAGTCTCTGGGTGAGCTGGTCAACATCTGCACGGCTTTCTACGTCATCGGCCGAAACATTTGGTGTGTGCTAACCACTTTAGCTAATACCACATCTAGCTAGCTGTTTCTCCAACTTCAGTAGTACAAGGCAGGATTAGCCGGGAGACTTCTTCTAAACGAGGGCACACTTCCAACTTTGTGTGGAATACCTGCAGAACAGGGACATGGAAGTAGTTGATGGTGAACTAGTGTGTGTTATAGCAGTGTTTTGCCATTGAGAACGAGGTGGCTAGACGCTAGCAGCACTAGCTTAGTCTAGTAGTCCTTACCTAGCTACTGTCAGGGCCCTCATACTCTGCTTCTGACTGGCTAGTAGTCCTTACCTAGCTACTGTCAGGGCCCTCATACTCTGCTTCTGACTGGCTAGTAGTCCTTACCTAGGTACTGAGCATGTGATCTTACCTAGCTACTGATCATGTGATCTTACCTAGCTACTGAGCATGTGATCTTACCTAGCTACTGAGCATGTGCGACTGCCAACAAAGATGTTCCAGCAGTGAGAGGTCTCACTCTGTAGCTAAAACAGAGACCTGAACACAGGGTGAAAAGAGGAGCTGCAGCAATGAGCATACAACTAAAATATGGTGTTTTTTGAAAATTAAACCACATAAACCTATTCTGATCTAACCTCTAAATATAATTATGAACCTGAAAATGAGCAGAATATGAGCTCTTTAAAACATGTGATATATTTCACATATTTCATATTAAAGGTGTGGAGTATTTCGCTATGAAATGCAGTGGAGCACAAGTATAAAAATTAGCTTAAAAATGAAAATCTCAAGTAGTCTACTTGTATTTACGGTAGTTACTCTCCAACACTGTTGGTTAACTTAAAATGAACTGGTCATCCAGCTTTATAAACTCCCTATTGATGCATTAATGCATGCATCACTTTAATGCTGGTAAATGTGGAGCTATTTTAATTACTTTATATACTGCTGGGAAGCTTAAACTATAATAATATATCATAATTTATTTGTTGATTATAGTTTGAAAGTAACTAATATAGTCAAATAAACTTAGTTGAGTAAAAAGTAGCCTACAATAGGCTATTTCTCTCTGTAGTGGAGTAAAAGTATATAAGTATATATAAGTAGAAAATGGAAATACTCAAGTTAAGTAGCCTACAGGAAACTTGAAAATGAACTTACAAATAAATGTACTTAGTTACTTTCCACCACTGCAGGTAATACCCTCAAACAGCTCTTCTGAAAAAGACTAAATGTTCTCACCTTCACGGGTTTAAAACCAGCTGGTCCTCACAAAGACACAAGTTAAAAACACACACGCACGCACACACACACACACGGACAGGCACACAGACACACACGCACGCGCACGCGCACACACACACACACACACACAAAGGCACGCGCGCACACACACGCACAGGCACACACAGGCACACAGGCATAGGCACGCACACTCCTGCAAAGTAACACACACACACACGCAGACACCCACACAGGCACACAGACACACACTCCTGCAAAGTAATACACGCACGCGCGCGCACATACACACACAGACACACACACGCACAGACACGCGCACACACACACACTCCTGCAAAGTAACACGCACGCACGCGCGCACGCGCGCGCACACACACACACACACACACACACACACACACACACACACACACACACACACACACACACACACCTCCTCCTTCTCCGGTCTATCCTGGCTCTCTCAGAGTTGTTCAGACGTGAGGGAGGAATGGCGGCTCCTCGGAGTTTCTTCATCTCTCTCTCCGGTATATTTCTGGCTCTGTGTCTCTCTTGTGGATCTACGACCTCGGGCAGCAAAAGAGCAAACCAGGACCGATGCGGTTACAAGGTAAGCCTCACAACACCACCTATACCCTGTTGTTTTAACGACATTTAAGCTGCTGCTGCTGCGTCGTCTCAAGTGTCCACAAAAGTTCCGTTTTCGGAGATGGTTCCGTCTGTTTTCTGTCACCTCTTCCTGTGGATGCAGACTACACATGTTGTAGCCTATGACTGAACTAGTGGATAAATATAAGTTTATAATATAAGAGTAAATATAGGAAGTTGGAAGATACCATTTTGTATAAACATTAATAAGTCCGCAGTGGTTTTTAAAGTCAGGTTGCGTCAGTCAGGCTACCTATCTTACCTGTCTCTCGGAACTGTAGCTCAGCTCATTTTTACGTAACGTTAGAAACCAAACTCCTATGTATAAAGTGCTAATTTAAGGATCACTCGCTCTTCTGTAAATCTGCAGAACTCAGAAAACGGAATTTAAACGTTTTCTCAATGAGCATGAAGTCCTTCTGAAATCGGCATACATGTAATCACCATAGAGGACTTCAAACATCCAATGGGCGACAACCCAAAAAACTCTCAATTCTATCTGTCTCCCATGAAGATGGCGTGCGACTGACAAACTTTCCGAAATACGTTTTATATTGAGTACTTGACCTATGCTGGATTGAAAAGTAACTCCCAAAGCGCCTGTTTATGTGATTTTTGGCTTTCTGAAACAGCCTGCATTTGGATATATCAATAATCTGTAATAATAAGATTAAGGTTAAAGCTAGTAGTTAGTACTGTCTCTAAAGCCAGACCAAACTCCTTAAAAGAAAATGGTAATTGGACGTTTCCTCCCTTTGAAACAGCACCTTTTTAAACCATTTTTTTTATGCATCTGGTATATCTTTGGGTACATTACGCATATATAATCTATTCCGACGGTTGGAGGGTTATTTTTGCAGGCTAAGCAGAACCAGAGAATCAAAGGTAAGATAGAAGAAATAATAGTGGAATATTTGGTGCTGAATTAGATGATTTCTGAAAAATAAAACAGAGCCTCCACTTCTTCCCACTTGTGCTGTCTTCCCGTCGACCGTGCAACTTTTCATTTTTCTGGGTCAAAATTTACTTTTTTTTTTTCAACATCGTGCTCGTCTTTTTTCGACACTAATGTCGCTTTTCCCAAAAGTTTTTTTTATACTTTTTTTTAATGTCACTTTTTACCGATGTTTTTGTGATTTTTCCTGCGCATTTTTTGGACTTTGTTGTTGTTTTTTTCGCCACGTTTTTGAAGCTATTTCCGAGATTTTTCTCACTCTTTTTCAACATTCCTTTATCATGTTTTTTCTCCAAATGCTATAAAATTGAATAAAACGCCCACATCCAATGAAAGTACTAAGCTGATATTTTATTTGACTTGTGAAGAGTAACTGTTGCATGGAACCATCCACGTTATTTTTTGACAATTTGGTTGAAAGAAACCCAATATGGGTCAAATCTGACCCGAGGACAACGGGGAGGGTTAAGGGGATTACAGGTAGTAACGCTGGTTTCCTGCCTTTTGTGTGTTCTTTTGAAAACATTTGATGTGGAAGGAATATGTTAACTAATGCACCTCCTCCACACTGCTGTTCGTGAAATGGTCACGTAATTTAATCTGAATCATGTAGGCCTACACAAACACGTTTATCTCGTTTTTTTCGTGATGAAAAAAATCACTTTTTCTGGGATTTGGGGAGTTATTTTGTGTCTCTGGTGCTTCCACACGCATACAAACTTTGATCTAAATCCATCCATGGTGTTTAGAGTGAGATACGGTTTCTGAATGTGTCCTGCCTTCAGTCTCTGGGTGAGCTGGTCAAAATCTGCACGGCTTTCTACGTCACTAGCTGAGACGAGGGGGCTAGGGGGCTAACCGTTAGCATGCTAGCTTGTTCTCAATGGCAAAACACTGCTACAACACACACTAGTTCACCATAATCTACAAAATAAATTGTATAGAACTACTTCCATGTCCCTGTAATGCAAAGTTGGAAGTGTGCCCTCGTTTAGAAGAAGTCTCCCGGCTAATACTGCCTTGTACTGCTGAAGTTGGAGAAACAGCTAGCTAGCTCATGTAGTCCTTACCTAGCTACTGATCATGTGATCTTACCTAGCTACTGATCATGTGCGACTGCCAACAAAGATGTTCCAGCAGTGAGAAGTCTCACTCTGTAGCTAAAACAGAGAGCTGAACACAGGGTGAAAAGAGGAGCTGCAGCAATGTGCAGTACAACAAAAATATGGTGTTTTCTGAAAATTAAATCATGTAAACCTATTCTGGTACAACCTCTAAATACAATTATGAACCTGGAAAAGTTGCATAACATGGCCACTTTAAACTAATGGGAATCACAGCATGATTCTCAATGAGAAGATGACGTAGCACTGCAGCGTCACTCGAGTTCAACATGTGTGCACTTTAAAAAAGGTTAAGTCTGAAAAAGCCACCAGTTATGTTTTTAGTCAGATTTTGTGCTTAGAAACAACATTTTTCTGTTGGCAAAATGTCTTGAGATACCTCAAAACTTTATGCCAAAATATTCTTTACTCTTACGTCATGCAAACCATATTTTTTTTACATTATTGCATACATTTTTTCTGAATGATAAAGAACAGTTATTGGTCTTTTCGATAGGTTTTCCTGCTGTATTCCTGCTTCTACAATCTTTTTTTTTATAGAACATATCACAGCAGACTGATCTCATGAATGTCAT
>NC_050178.1:22859150-22886650 GCF_008315115.2 Sander lucioperca | reverse complement strand
CACACAGATACAGGGACACACACACACACACACACACACACACACACACACACACACACACACACACACACAGATACAGGGACACACACACACACACACACAGATACAGGGACACACACACACACACACACACACACACACACAGATACAGGGACACACACACACACACACACACACAGATACAGGGACACACACACACACACACACACAGATACAGGGACACACACACACACACACACACACAGATACAGGGACACACACACACACACACACAGATACAGGGACACACACAGATACACACACACACACACACACACGCACAGCTTCTGAGGTCAGATGGGATTTTTGTTCAATTGATTTTTAACTTGTGATTAATTATATGAATGCAGACAGGCTGGCGGGAAATTAAATATATTGTGTTTTAATACAATATAAAGACTTATTTTGTGTGTGGAAAAAAAATCTTAATGGATGTTTTTGTGTTTGTTTATTGAGCTTCTGCATATTAACATGTATGCATTTATTTATTTAGGATATATATATATATATATATACACCCTATATAAATGTGTATATATATGTATATATATATATACCATGTTGACAGGACTACAGTACATCTAATACAGTTGGTTGTAGTCAGTTCCAGGGTTGTTAGACTGAAGATATTCAGAAATTCACATTCTGAATAATTAGTATGTAAATTGGAAATCTCCCATTGTCTGTTGGGTTGATGTGTTTTCATGCTCACTGGCTGAACCGATTTTTCAGCAGTCTGTCAGCAGTCCATCTAACAGGATCTGGTTTGTCCATTAGTGTGTGTATCTCCGCTGATTTAGAGATCTGCTTGGCACACAGGGACGAAGCTAGTCTGGCTAGTCCACACAATATTCTGGGATGGGAGTAAAACGTGCTCTGGTTCATTGGCATTTCTTTAAACCAATCACAATCGTCGTGGGCGGGGCTAAGCTCCGGACGGAGCCACGGTGCCTCTGCTAAATTAATAATAATAATAATTAATAAAGTCTCAGGAAGGAACTTGTTTTGGTGGAACATGTGTACGTTCAAAAGTAGTTTTAGTCGTGCAACAGAAAACTCAGATTGGACAGAATCTAGCTAGCTGTCTGGATTTACCCTGCAGAGATTTTCGGTGAGTTCTGAGGAACTTTTTGGACCTCGGGGAGCCGACTGATCAGTCCGACTGATTTTACTGCCGACGGTCGGCTGTCTGGTCAGTGTGTCTGCAGCTTAAGTAATTTACTTAGTTACTTTCCAACACTGCTTGTCAGATACTCTACTGTATGTATCATGGATATAATTTTGGTTAGAGATGCACCGATAGACCGGCCGGTGACCAGAATTGGCCGGTTGTCACATGCTCGGTCATGACCGGCGACCGGCAGGTCAGTCTGACATATGGTGATTTCATGCTGGTCAACGCTCCAATTAACTGACAACATAAGTTATACCAGTTACAGTTCTCAAGGACGCACACACACACGGACGCCACAGCACGGACGCCACAGCACGGTCTCTTTCTCCTTTCTCTCAACTTTTCCGCCGTGTGTGGTGCGTACCCGCTCGCGGTGTGAAGCGCGTGTCGGCGCTATTCTCCACATGTAGGAACCTGGTGAATTAACCTGCAACATGTCAGCTGTTTGGGAATTCTTCAGCGTGTGTGCAGAAGATAACAAGTTTACAACATGCAACACCTGCAAGGAGAAAGTAGGGCGTGGAGGGACGACACCAAAAACCTAAATCACATTTCTTTAGTTGATATTGATGTGAAAAGAAGGAAATGGTTCTAACATTGCTCTTTAGATGTGTGTGAATGTCCCACACCAGGAGTAATTTATATAGTTCTATTTTATAGTGATCCATTATCTGTTCAACACATGTTCTATTAAAGAAAAGATAGAAAATACATATGTGTGTGTGCTGTAAAGTGGTTA
Organism: Sander lucioperca; assembly: GCF_008315115.2. NCBI lineage: Eukaryota > Metazoa > Chordata > Actinopteri > Perciformes > Percidae > Sander > Sander lucioperca. The sequence goes on along the minus strand of NC_050178.1, from coordinate 22,884,698 downwards.
GAAAAAATGAAATCAGAATCGGCTAAAATCGGTATCAGCTGGTCTAACTCAAAGAAAATCAGAAATCCGATTCGGCCTAGAAAGATGTAATCGGTGCATCTCTAATTTTGGTTGCTACTAAAAAAGTAACAAAGCCCAATACCAAGCTCATATCCTGGTTCCCCAAACATATTCTTTCTAACTGTTTGTACCTCATGAACAGTATGTTGATCAAAGGTCAGCTTGTGAGCTTGTCCCACGTTCTCTGTCCCACATCTGGAAATGGTCTGGCCGCCCCAAACAAAATGAGGGAGAGGAGAAGTCTGCTATGAACCTTGAAAGCTGTAATTTAAGGAGTTCCTGTTCAATCAGATTCCTCCATCTCTCCTTCCTTCCTTCTCTGCAGGGTTGGTGATTACCTCTCCCATCATCCTTCACTCCCCCCTTCTGAATCCTCCTTTTCTGTATCCCCTCCTTTCCTTTCTTCTTGTGTCCTTTCCTCCTTAAAATGTAACTCTCGCCAAAATGCAACCTAAAGTCAAGTTGATTTCATCCATAAAAATGGAAATTACAGTGTTCATACTTGCCTAATACAATACAATAAATACAATATAATACAATACAATACATAAATACAATACAAAATTTATAAAAATGTACGTTTAAAGTGCTTGTTGTGCTGTCTGATAGTCTGAGGTATAAAAGAGAGAGCATACTGCTTAGTTTGTGTCACAGGAGGCCTTAGCCTACCACTACTAGGGTCTTTTTGTGAATGTACCCGAGTCAAACTTTTGTTTAAAAGCATATTTAGGACGGATGCGCCACTTTTAAGATGTACCATATTCTCATTTTTCAGTCAAATGGTCTTTTGAATGGGAGAGCTAGGGACACTTTGATGCTAGCCTCAAAATATCTATTTTTAAACCACTAAGAAGGCTCGACACAACATGAGACTTTGCTCCAAGTATCACCAGGAGCTCTACACCTTAACTCCACCGGTGACCAAGATATACTATAACCAGGAGCTCTACACCTTAACTCCACCGGTGACCAAGATATACTATAACCAGGAGCTCTACACCTTAACTCCACCGGTGACCAAGATATACTATAACCAGGAGCTCTACACCTTAACTCCACCGGTGACCAAGATATACTATAACCAGGAGCTCTACACCTTAACTCCACCGGTGACCAAGATATACTATAACCAGGAGCTCTACACCTTAACTCCACCGGTGACTACAGGATATCCTAAATCTGGGGCTACTTGTTTTGATATCGACTGGTTTTGACTGCCGAGGTGGTAGCAGCCGGAAACAACAAGAGCTACGGTGAGTTGTTAAAACCTTTCTTTTTAGTAAACTCTGAACACTACCAATGTTGTCAATGCTTTGGTTAAGGTGTAGAGCTCCTGGTTATAGTATATCTTGGTCACCGGTGGAGTTAAGGTGTAGAGCTCCTGGTTATAGTATATCTTGGTCACCGGTGGAGTTAAGGTGTAGAGCTCCTGGTGATACTTGGAGCAAAGTCTCATGTTGTGTCGAGCCTTCTTAGTGGTTTAAAAATAGATATTTTGAGGCTAGCATCAAAGTGTCCCTAGCTCTCCCATTCAAAAGGCCATTTGACTGAAAAACGAAATTACGGTACATCTTAAAAGTGGCGCTTCCGTCCTAAATATGCTTTTAAATTAAAGTTTGACTCGGGTACATTCACAAAAAGACCCTAGGTTGCATTTTCCTTACCTCCAGCAATGTGATTAATTGCTGTTGATGTGCTGCTACTGAGCCTGCAATTAGCTGTCTGATTACCACAGGAAGTGATTTAGTGGGTTTGGGGATTCCCGAGGGAAATTCAGCTTTCTTCAGAGTTCAAGTTTTCCCTGCGTGTATTAATTTGTGGTCCACTTTGGTTCTTTGTTGTTATTCTAAAACAGGACCCACACTCAGGAGTCGAAACCTACAACATTTCCCAAACGTCCAGCGTGTCCGCTGACTGTGTGTTGGATGTCCAACAGCTGCTTTTCAGATCTCGTCTTTTTTTTCCCCTTTACTTTCAAAGTAATCGTTTCTTCAGTTGTTTAGGCCTCAGGGTGTGTGTGTGTGTGTGTGTGTGTGTGTGTGTGTGTGTGCGCGCTCTTGTTTAACTATATTCGTGGGGTCCAAAAACCGGGAGTCCAGTATACTTGTGGGGTCCTGACAGCTTTGTGGGGCCAAAATGCTGGACCCCACAAGTTTAAAGGTCTGTTTGAGGGTTAAGACTTGGTTTTAGGATTAGGGTTAGAATTAGGTTATGGTTAGGGTGAGGGTAAGGGTTAAGGTTAGGCATTTAGTTGTGATGGTTAAGGTTAGGGTAAGGGGCTAGGGAATGCATTATGTCAATGACGGGTCCCCACAAAGATAGTGCCACGCTGTGTGTGTGTGTGTGGAGATAATGATTATTACTAGTCAGAAACACCTGGCAACAGGAAGCAAGAAAAGTGTCTTTCTCTGTCTGCCTGTTTGAAAAATTGTCAGTTGCAAAGAAGAGAGATTTGGCTTCTGGCGATGGGCAGGGTCAGCGGCAGAGCACTGGTGTTAGAGAAATTGCCTAAATTCTGAATTATCTAAGTGTTTAAGTACTAGTTGTTTCACACTGCAGTCCCACTATGTTGGCTTGTGTGAAATGAGCAGGAAGTATGTTATTAGAAGAGAGATGTCAACGCTTAACGGCTTCGCTAGCTGGCACGCTGACGTAAAAGGTGCTGAACAAAACTTGTCACGTATGCCGTGTTTCCACTAAATGGTAAAATGAGAATAGCTGGTCCACCTTAAAGGTCAGTCCACCTTAAGCTGCAGACACACCGACCAGACGGCCGACCGTCGGCAGAAAAGGCAGTATGGCTGATCAGTCTCCCCGAGTTGGTCCAAAAAGTTCCTCAGAACACCGGAGAGACGAGACGTAATACGTCTCCATAACAGCAGGCGGCGCTAATCTGTATTGTCGCCCAAAAATGATTTCAAACGGCCATTACTGGCGGCTCGTTCAGAATACGATCTCATATTGGACTAAAATAGTTCACTGAAACGTGTTTCTGAAAACATTTTAAGAGAGAAATAGGCCGTGCAGTTGCTGAATCTGTCTTCATTTCAGATCAACAAAGGTCAGTTTAAAAGATTTTCCTCAGATTTTGAGAGACTCTAGTCACGCTCATCCTGGTTGCCATTTCCGGTTGAGTCCCGACTGAGCATGTCAGGTCGGCCAAAATGAAGGCTGACGGCCCCTCGGACGGCCGGTGGCACGAACACACCGAACAGACTCGAGTCACCGACCTCGCCAGACTGTCAGACGGCCGATCATCGGCCCGGTGTGTAGCTGCCTTTAGACATACAACAGTATGACCACACTGACCACTTCCTGCTGTAGTCCACTGCTAATGGTCACTGACCACTTCCTGCTGTAGTCCCACTGCTAATGGTCACTGACCACTTCCTGCTGTAGTCCCACTGCTAATGGTCACTGACCACTTCCTGCTGTAGTCCCGCTGCTAATGGTCACTGACCACTTCCTGCTGTAGTCCCACTGCTAATGGTCACTGACCACTTCCTGCTGTAGTCCTCTGCTAATGGTCACTGACCACTTCCTGCTGTAGTCCACTGCTAATGGTCACTGACCACTTCCTGCTGTAGTCCACTGCTAATGGTCACTGACCACTTCCTGCTGTAGTCCCGCTGCTAATGTACACTGACCACTTCCTGCTGTAGTCCACTGCTAATGGTCACTGACCACTTCCTGCTGTAGTCCACTGCTAATGGTCACTGACCACTTCCTGCTGTAGTCCCACTTTTGATGGTTAGTATCGTCCCAAAAGGAACACTTACGTTAAAACACTTACCGGAAATGACGAGCGGTCGGCTCGGCTCGCCGCCTCTCAAAATCTGACGAAATTCTTCTAAACTGAGCTTTGTTGATCTGAAATGAAGACAGATTCAGCAACTGCACGGCCTATTTCTCTCTTAAAATATTTCAGAAACACGTTTCAGTGAACTATATTTTCGTAAAATACGAGATCGTATTCTGAACGAGCCGCCATTATGCTCGGTTGTGAAATCCGGGAGAAGCCAGACCCACGTGACACGTTCGTCCAATCAGCTGCCGGTCGACGTCCCTGGTCCCTCCCCTTTCCGCTTTGTAGTCCAGATGGCGCCCGTTTAGTGCGAGTAGTGTCCATCGTTCCACACTGAACTTTCTGACCGTTTTTAGGGGTTCATCCTGGTACTTTCAGTCCTCTGACTTTTTGCGTTATCTACATGATATACTTACAACTAAGTGTTTGAAGTGTGCAAGTAGGCGGTTTGGGACACAACCCAGGTCTAGACACAAAGGGCTCCAGCTAAAAAAAATGTAGGTAGTCTACAAAAAAGTGGAACCTGTCTCAATACAATGTGTTGTCACCTGGCAAGCAAAATGCTAGCCAATCAAATGCGCACGTTCCTGGTAGAATGACTTGGTTATTCATCTCTCTGTATAAATGTTTCTAAGAGACTCCAGGTCTGTGCTCGTCTGCAGATAATGTATGTCCCGGACTTATTCGCTAATGTACATGCTGCAGGAAAAATTGGGAAGTGTCTCAGTGCAACCAATCAGGAAGTCTGCTTTTTTGGGTTGTCGGTGAAAACCTGGATTTCAATTAGCCTCCCATTTTATGCTGCCAGCGGGACATCTGTGCACACAGCAGCATGTAAACCTGGAAAGGTCTAAGGTCAGTAGTGGAGGCAAACTGAAGATATATATATATATATATAAATATAAACTGTGTGTGTGTATTTCTATCTTTTTGAGGACATTTTTGGGAAAGCAAAGACTTTTTGTCCAATCCTCACTTCTTCAAAAGGCTGTTGATGGTTAAGATCTGGTTTAAGGGTCCATGTTAGTTCTTGTTTGAAGGTCTGGGGAATGTGTTCTGGCAATGAGGGTCTTCACAAGTAGGCTGTATAATTACAAACGTGTGTGTGTGTGGATGGGTTGTTAGGGTACAGTGACTGCTAATAAGCATGGCACACTTTCTATAACACACACACACACACACACACACACACACTAGGGAGTCTGTCTGATTGGTTTCAGGTGTATGTCTGTGGTTGTTGTGTGTGACCACAGTCTGACACCTCTGTAACAAGCCTGAAGAGTGTGTGTGTGTGTGTGTGTGTGTGTGTGTGTGTGTTTGTGTTTGTTTTACTATATTCGTGGGGTCCAAAAACCGGGGAATACAGTATACTTGTGGAGTTAGCACAGCCTTGTGAGGTCCAAAATGCTGGACCCCACAAGGTTAAAGGTCTGTTTGAGGGTTAAGACTTGGTTTTAGGATTAGGGTTAGAATTAGGTTATGGTTAGGGTGAGGGTAAGGGTTAAGGTTAGGCATTTAGTGGTGATGGTTAAGGTTAGGGTAAGGGGCTAGGGAATGCATTATGTCAATGACGGGTCCCCACAAAGATAGTGCCACGCTGTGTGTGTGTGTGTGTGTGTGTGTGTGTGTGTGTGTGTGTGTGTCAGGGCAACATGAAAACAAGGTCAAAGCTGTAAAGCTGCTCTGCTGAGACTTCATGAGACTCCCTGCCTTTGATTAGGAGACAGAGAAAGGGAAGAAAGTAAAACTCACAAGGGAGTCGATGGTCACACCTCAGCTTATCTCGCTCATCGTGCGTCACTCTATCTGCTGTCGTTCATAGTTAAATACAGCTGCTGGGTGGAGCTTGGACAGATATCCTGTAGTTTCTTTGTTTGGAGCAGCTGAAGTGTTAGCAACCGGCGTTGTTTTAGTACGGAGGTTAGGGCGGGGCAGTATATCCATCCCAGTCTCACGGCAGTTTGTGAAATGGTCACGTTATTTAATCTATTGATTCGTGTACACGGAGACGTTTATGTCGTTTTTTCCGTGGTGGTGAGCACGAATTTTAATGTAATGTATTTCGATGGGAAGCATCTTTCGTGATCACAGCATGACTACGGTAGCGAGTAGTATGGAAGCCGAAAACCATACACCATGCACACCATGCACACCATGCACACCATGCACACCATGCACCGTACACACCATGCACCGTACACACCATACACACCATGCACCGTACACACCATACACACCATGCACCGTACACACCATACACACCATGCACCATGCACACCATACACCATACACACCATACACACCATACACACCATGCACCGTACACACCATACACACCATACACCATACACACCATACACACCATACACACCGTACACACCGTACACACCGTACACACCATGCACACCATACACATCATACACACCATGCACACCATACACACCGTTGTGATTCTGAAATGATTTTTAAATAATCTAACAGACTCTCTCTCTGTCTCTGTCTCTCTCTCTGTCTCTCTCTCTTAGGTGCAGTCTGGTGCAGATGGAAGTCGGAGGTTAGCCGTCATCTTCAGAGCTGACAGTGAGTTAATCTACAGATTCATATATATATATATATATATATATATACATATATATATATATATATATATATATATATATATATATATATATATATATATATATATATATATATATATAAAAAGACAGTAGCGTTCTCGTATACAGGCGGCCGCCGTCTTGGGAGCTACGGTCTTTATAATCTATCTTTTTAATAAACTGTCTGTACACTTACAAAGTTCTCAATGCTTCTGTTAACATGTAGGGACCCTCATTATGCTACTGTTGAAGTATGGTGATATTTTGAGCCTTTTTAGTGGTGTAGAAATAGCGACCTGTGCCCAGAATACTAGCGTTGTAAGCTAATCAGCGGTCCGCGCTAGTTTGTTTCAAGCTACAAACACATTCAATAGGGTTGGGTACCGAAACGGTAGTAACGAGACCGAATAAGAACGAAAATTTCGGTGCCTTATTTCGGTGCCTCACTTTCCACTCCACTCAACAGCAGGTAACGTTAGCCTAGCTTTAGCTAGCAGCTGGATCAAACAGGGTTAAAATGCTGACAGCTAACGTTAAACAGTGTAAAGTGGGACTGTATTTCAACAGTCTGCTCTGCAGCGCAGCAGATGCCAACGTCGGAAAAACACAGACGGTGCGTTCACTGAAACTGGTAACCTACAGCCTCGCGGTGCATTCAAAGTTATTGTAAAATACCCTTTTCCCATCTGGTGGTTGTTTTTGTCATTCAACAGCAATTTACTGGTGAAATAAGTGATTGTTTATTATAAGTTATAGTTATTACATTACTATTAAATCATTTAATTTTGACCATATGGCCGTAGTAATAAACAAGTTGTTCTTAAATGTTGCCGACTGTTGTTTAGTACCCTTCTTTTTTTTAACTTTCTAAAAAAAAAAATCGGTTCAGGCACCGTTTAGGCACCGGCACCGTTTTAAAAGTACCGCTTTAGGGGAAAAAAACCAAACCATACCCAACCCTACCATTCAATTAGCATGAAAACATGTCCCAGAGAGACAGAGTGGGGACACGTCTGTTATTAACCCCTAGGTTAATTTTGCGCCGGAATTATCCTTTAACATTTAGATCCCGACAATCTCTCCAAAAAGTAAGTTGCGTTACGTTTTCCTCTGAAGGTAAACGGTCCGTGTAACGCTTATCAGTTCAATTCTCTAAGCACAAACGGACATTTGGAAAAACAGAAAAATGGGTTAAAATATCCAATTTTTCATTTTTTTCCACCTTGACAAATTAAAAAATTGGATCTTTAAACTGTTTTTCCAATTTTCTGTTTTTATTCAGAGGATCAGAAATTTAGAAAATTACAAAATTGCGTCTGAGCTCCAATTATTCAATACTGTGATGGTATTCTCTCCCTCTACTTTGAGGAATATGCAGGTCATTAAAGGACAATTCCAGCGCAAAACGACCCTAGGGGTTATTAACTGATGTGTACCTACTCTGTCTCTCTCTGGGACATGTTTTCATGCTAATCGAATGAGTTTGGAGCTTTAACGAGGCTACTGAGGACCGCTGGTTAGCTTACAATGCTAGTATTTGGGGCATGGGGACACTCAAATTAAATCGCTATTTAATACCACTAAAAAGGCTCGAAACATCACCACACTTTAACGTTAGCATAATTAGGGTCCCTAAATGTGAACCGAAGCATTGACAACGTTGTTAAAATGTTTGTCAAAGTGTACAGATAGTTTATTAAAAAGATAGATTATAAAGACAGTCGCGTTCATGTTTACTTGCCGGAGCCATCTTGGAAACCAGTCATGACTAGTCGAACGCCGTGCAACGTGGAATCTCCGTACTGTCTTTGGAGATTCCACGTTGCACGGCGATTTAATTTGAGTGTCCCCATGCCCCAAATACTAGCATTGTAAGCTAACCAGCGGTCCGCGGTAGCCTCGTTAAAGCTCCAAACTCATTGGATTAGCATGAAAACATGTCCCAGAGAGCGACAGAGTAGGTACACATCAGTTAATAACCCCTAGGGTCGTTTTGCGCTGGAATTGTCCTTTAATGACCTGCATATTCCTCAAAGTAGAGGGAGAGAATACCATTACAGTATCGAATAATTGGAGCTCAGACGCAATTTTGTAATTTTCTCAATTTCTGATCCTCTGAATAAAAACAGAAAATTGGAAAAACAGTTTAAAGATCCAATTTTTTTAATTTGTCAAGGTGGAAAAAAACTAAAACTTGGATATTTGAACCCATTTTTCTGTTTTTCCAAATGTCCGTTTGTGCTTAGAAAATTGAACTGATGAGCGCTACACTGACCTGCAGAGTTTAAATCAATCACACAATGTGATCAGAGCCATCAGAACCGCCATCCTCCTCCTCCTCTTCCTCCTCCTCCTCCTCCTCCTCATCTTTTGTTCTTTTCACTCTAAAAGTCAAGTTCCTGAGCCGTAGCCGATCCCTGCCTCCTGCCTTTGTCCCTGACCATGAGCGAGAAGCCCTTTTAGGTGTGTGTGTGTGTGTGTGTGTGTGTGTGTGTGTGTGTGTGTGTGTGACGGAGCATTGAGGAGAGTGGGAAGCTTCTCCTCTCTCTCTCTCTTTTGCAGCGATGTCATCGTGAATATTAATCAGGGTGACCTTTGACCTCCAGGAGGTCACTAATGATGGGTGACAAAATCAGCAAATCTTAACACAAGTCTGATGGTGTGTGTGTGTGTGTGTGTGTGTGTGTGTGTGTCTGATGGTGTCGTGTGTGTGTGTGTGTGTGTGTGTGTCTGATGGTGTCGTGTGTGTGTGTGTGTGTGTGTGTGTGTGTGTGTGTCTGATGGTGTCGTGTGTGTGTGTGTGTGTGTCTGATGGTGTCGTGTGTGTGTGTGTGTGTCTGATGGTATATTGTGTGTGTGTGTGTGTGTGTCTGATGATATCTTGTGTGTGTGTGTCTGATGGTATATTGTGTGTGTGTGTGTGTGTGTCTGATGATATCTTGTGTGTGTGTGTGTGTGTGTCTGATGGTATATTGTGTGTGTGTGTGTGTGTGTGTGTGTGTGTCTGATGATATCTTGTGTGTGTGTGTCTGATGGTATATTGTGTGTGTGTGTCTGATGGTATCTTGCGTGTGTGTGTGTGTGTGTGTGTGTGTGTGTGTGTGTGTCTGATGGTATATTGTGTGTGTGTGTGTCTGATGGTATATTGTGTGTGTGTGTGTGTGTGTGTGTGTGTGTGTGTGTGTGTCTGATGGTATATTGTGTGTGTGTGTGTGTGTGTCTGATGGTATATTGTGTGTGTGTGTGTGTGTCTGATGATATATTGTGTGTGTGTGTGTGTCTGATGATATCTTGTGTGTGTGTGTGTGTGTGTGTCTGATGGTATCTTGTGTGTGTGTGTGTGTGTGTGTCTGATGATATCTTGTGTGTGTGTGTCTGATGGTATATTGTGTGTGTGTGTGTGTGTGTGTGTCTGATGATATCTTGTGTGTGTGTGTGTGTGTGTGTGTGTGTCTGATGGTATATTGTGTGTGTGTGTGTGTGTGTCTGATGGTATATTGTGTGTGTGTGTGTGTGTGTGTGTCTGATGGTATATTGTGTGTGTGTGTCTGATGGTATCTTGCGTGTGTGTGTGTGTGTGTGTGTCTGATGGTATCTTGCGTGTGTGTGTGTGTGTGTGTCTGATGGTATATTGTGTGTGTGTGTGTGTGTGTGTGTGTGTGTGTGTGTGTGTGTGTGTGTGTGTGTGTGTGTCTGATATCTTGGGCTCACCATACCTGTCTCTCTCTCTCGTTGACTGACTCGTGTGTGTTGTTCGTTGTGTGTCCGACTACGCGTGCTTTCGAACACCCGCCCAGCTCTACCTCTGATTGGCTAACCATGACATTTTACTCAACCTCAGCCAATCGTCAGCATGTATGCGTTTGCGTCGTGCACTGCCCACTAACCAAGGAACAACAGTAAAATAAAGTCTTTGCCTCTCGGCTCAGACTCAGAGATCTAGTTGGTCTGATGAAAAAAAACAGCTTCAGTTATAGTAACGCGCCGCATTTTTTGGCAGTAACGGTAACGGCGTTATTTATAACGCCCATCACTGATGAAGAGGAGCAGGTAAGTGAAGATGGAAGATTGTCCTCCTCCTCCAACAGTGATCTTCTCCTTTGGCCCTCACATCCCTTTTTCCTCCTCCTCTTCATCCTCTCCTTTTGTCTTTTTAAAGAAACTCTGAATACAAAGAGGAGGAAGAGGAGGCACGAGCTGCAAACGTATAACCTATAGAGAAGCTTTATGATGGAGGAAGAGGAGGAAGAGGAGCGACCAGCTGTGACCTTCTCCTTTCGCCCTGAACATGACCCCGCTTTGAGCAAGAGGAGCAGTGACTCGTGTCGCATCCCATGCTCTCCTTGCCTCCTCCCAGTCATCTTCATCCTTTTTAAGCTCCTGTCCTCTGTCCCCTCTTCCTCCTCCTCCTCCTCTTCCTCACCTCAATCCTCTCCGTCAATAGGTGGCTGGCAGGAGGAAAGAGGAGCAGTCAGTCGTGTCTTAGCGCACACCCCTTTTCTTTCTACTCCCTAAGTCCAGCTTTTCTCCTCCGATCCCTCTCGGTTCATGGCTGGCTGCTCCTCCTCCTCTTCCTCTACCCCTCCATCTTCGTCATCTTCACGAGATGAAACAAGACAGGAAGGTGGGGGGGGGTAATGGTACCAAGGTTATAATAGTCTAGAACACATGTCAAACTCTCAAATCCGGCCCCTTGCAGATTTAGATCCGGCCAGTATATCAATTTGGGTTCACGATACAGTCATGTGAAAAAATTAGGACACCCATGCTAAAGTTGACTAAAAAGAGTAATAAAAAAAGGGAACTTTATCAGGATGCATAGTATCCTGGATCCATGAAATAACTGGCCTTTCAAAATAAAAGTCTGCCTGCCTCTATGGGAATTTAACATAGGGGTGTACTGACTTATGCCCCCTGTATTTTAAGAAAGAACATTTATTTATTTACGATACATTATTCATTCACAAAGAAAATTGGTGTCCTTAAAGGTTGGATTTTTACAAATTTTTTAAATTAAGGCATTAAGATCAATTACCAAAAGATGATTTTTTTTATTCCTCTTTTTAGTCAACTTTAGCATGGGTGTCCTAATTTGTTCACATGACTGTATATTTCGGCCCTCCTAGTTGTGCGCCAAACCGAAACCACAGGAAAGTGTTTTTTTAAACTGTAATTACGTGACATTCAAAGCAGAATTTGGCAGATTTACCGACTCTGAGACTCAGAAATTCCCCGAGAAGCAGAGAGAGAGTTTAATATTCAGGCTGTGAAACAAAAATTTAATCAATTATTGAAATTTATTGAAAAGATTTCTGGTACAGGATATACAATCCTCTATCCCAGACTCTAAAAGACACAAAACAATTATATTTATATATATATATATATATATATATATATATATATATATATATATATATATTACATACATACATACACATACACATACACATACACATATATATATATATATATATATATATATATATATATATATACATACATACATACATACATACATACATACATACATACATACACACACACACACACACACACACACACACATATATATATATATATATATATATATATATATATATATATATATATATATACATATACATATATATATATATATATATATATATACACATACATACACACACACACACACACACACACACATATATATATATATATATATATATATATACATACACACACACACACACACACACACACACACACATATATATATATATATATATATATATATATATATATATAGATACATACATATATACACACACACGCACACACACTATATGCACATTCACATTTTAACATTTTATAAAAACACATTAATTTCATAATTGAAGTTTTCTAACAGTTCATAAATTACTGACAAGCTTTATAATTATACATTACACCTTTTGACAGGCTACATGCGTCCAGCCTATTCTTAAAGGAATTGATAGAAGGGGAACGCACAACTTCTTCTGGAAGCTCATTCCATCATTTTACCACACGGAATGTGAAAAAGTTGTTTCTCTTTTCAGACCGCCATGTTCTCGGGTAAAGTTGTAAAGAATTCCCTCGTGTCTCGTACCTGTTGTTCCAAAACTGAAAGACAGGCTCTGCTATTTGTTTTGCTTGATTTTCTAAGTTCTATGATGGCTAAGGAACTCTTTTGATGACCTTTGTAGGGCTTCATGTCAACAAAAATGCGACAAAATGCGTAACATTTTTTCGGAAAAAGCAACAAATTTACAGAAATTAATTTTTTTCATTCACATTCATGCATACGTATATCTGTGACTATGTATGCATGGATATGAATGAAGAAATGAATGCATATTTATAATAGATTGTAAGGGTATTTATAAATGGATAAATCTTGTGTGTGTGTGTGTGTGTCTGATGGTATCTTGTGTGTGTGTGTGTGTGTGTGTGTGTGTGTGATATCTTGTGTGTGTGTGTGTGTGTGTGGTATCTTGTGTGTGTGTGTGTGTGTGTGTGTGTCTGATGGTATCTTGTGTGTGTGTGTGTGTGTGTGTGTGTCTGATATCTTGTGTGTGTGTGTGTGTGTGTGTGGTATCTTGTGTGTGTGTGTGTGTGTGATATCTTGTGTGTGTGTGTGTGTGTGTGTGATATCTTTGTGTGTGTGTGTGTCTGATATCTTGTGTGTGTGTGTGTGTGTGTGTGTCTGATGGTATCTTGTGTGTGTGTGTGTGTGTGTGTGTGTGTGTGTGTGTGTAGCACCTCTATGTACGGTGTTTGGTGTTTTAAGCCCCCAACGTTGCCTGGAAGGCAGAAGGAAAAAATGTTTTTTATTATTTTTAGGACTGAATGATGGATGCTTATGGAAGTAGGAACGATTGTAAGACATGTGTGGATGGATATATGTATTTTTGCACAAGTAGCCTCTACAAAATGGTAATTTGTAATTTGCACAGCTCTTTGAGTATCCTAGATGTTCCATTTTCATAGTGGACCTGTCCCAGACCACCTGAGAGGTCTGGGTGGGTCATAGTGGACCTGTCCCAGACCACCTGAGAGGTCTGGGTGGGTCATAGTGGACCTGTTCCAGACCACCTGAGAGGTCTGGGTGGGTCATAGTGGACCTGGTCCAGACCACCTGAGAGGTCTGGGGGGGGTCATAGTGGAGTAGACCTGTCCCAGACCACCTGAGAGGTCTGGGTGGGTCATAGTGGACCTATCCCAGACCACCTGAGAGGTCTGGGGAGTTCGTAGTGTAGTAGACCTGTCCCAGACCACCTGAGAGGTCTGGGTGGGTCATAGTGGACCTGTCCCAGACCACCTGAGACGTCTGGGTGGGTCATAGTGGACCTGTCCCAGACCACCTGAGAGGTCTGGGTGGGTCATAGTGGACCTGGTCCAGACCACCTGAGAGGTCTGGGGGGGTCATAGTGGAGTAGACCTGTCCCAGACCACCTGAGAGGTCTGGGTGGGTCATAGTGGACCTATCCCAGACCACCCGAGAGGTCTGGGGAGTTCGTAGTGTAGTAGACCTGTCCCAGACCTGTCCCAGACCACCTGAGAGGTCTGGGTGGGTCATAGTGGACCTGTCCCAGACCACCTGAGAGGTCTGGGGGGTCATAGTGTAGTAGACCTGTCCCAGACCACCTGAGAGGTCTGGGTGGTTAATAGTGGACCTGTCCCAGACCACCTGAGAGGTCTTGGGGGGTCATAGTGGACCTGTCCCAGACCACCTGAGAGGTCTTGGGGGGTTCGTAGTGTAGCAGCAGATCAGAAATGTATTTTGGCCCTAAACCAGAAGAAAGAAAAGAAATTTGCAATACTCAACAGTAGGGTTGGGTACCGAGACCCGGTGCTAATACGGCACCGGTATCTACCAGACCGAATAGCAACGGGGATTTCGGTGCCACTGATATGCCTGCGCTGCTCTCTGATGCTCCGAAACGAATGACAGAAGCATCGCTGCACGTGACGCTAGTTACTTCACTCGACAGCAGCTAACGTTAGCCTACCGTTAGCTAGCAGCTGGAGTAAACACGGTTAAAATGCTGACACTAAACGGTGTAAAGTCTGTCTGTATTTCCCTGTAGAGGATTCCAACAGCGGGACGTTAAGCAGTCTGCAGCTGCTGTTGTCGGAAAAACACCACAGATGGTGCGTTCACTTGAAACTCGCCAGCCTCGCGGTGCATTCAAAGTTATTGTAAAATACCCTTTTCCCATCTGGTGGTTGTTTTTGTCGTTCAACAGCAATTTACTGGTGAAATAAGTCATTGTTATAAGTTATAGTTATTATATTATTATTAAATCATTTCATTTTGACCATATGGCCTTAGCGATAAACAAGCCGTCGGTTTAGGCACAGTTTAGGCACCGGAACCGTTTTTAAAAGTATCGCTTTAGCACCGGTATTGGAAAAAACCCAAATGATATCCAACCCTACTCAATATACATATATTACATATAAAGACCCTGACACACCAACCAGACGGCCGACCGTCGGCAGTAAAGCCAGTCAGACTGATCAGTCGGGTCCCCGAGGTCCAAAAAATGCCTCAGAACTCACTGAGGAGACGCCAACGTGAGCGTACGCTCTGCGTGTGCGCGAAACATAATACGTCTCCATAGCAGCAGGCGGCGCTGCTCTGTATTGTTTCCATTAACAGTCTGATTATTTCCCAGAAAATGAGAACCGGCAGCTGATTGGACGAACGCGTCACGTGGTTCTTTTTTCTCCGGAAATTCACAGCCAGACTGTCATGGCGGCTCGTTCAGAATACGATCTCATATTGGACTAAAATAGTTCACCGGAACATGTTTCTGAAAACATTTGAAGAGAGAAATAGGCCGTGCAGTTGCTGAATCTGTCTTCATTTCAGATCAACAAAGGTCAGTTTAAAAGATTTTCGTCAGATTTTGAGAGACTCATCCGCTCCCCATTTCCGGGTGAGTCCCGACTGCCCTGTCTCTGACTGTCCTGTCCCCGACTGTCCTGTCCCCGACTGTCCTGTCCCCGACTGCCCTGTCCCCGACTGCCCTGTCCCCGACTGCCCTGTCTCTGACTGCCCTGTCCCCGACTGTCCTGTCCCCGACTGCCCTGTCTCTGACTGTCCTGTCCCCGACTGTCCTGTCCCCGACTGCCCTGTCTCCGACTGTCCTGTCCCCGACTGCCCTGTCCCCGACTGCCCTGTCTCTGACTGTCCTGTCCCCGACTGCCCTGTCCCGGACTGCCCTGTCCCCGACTGTCCTGTCCCCGACTGCCCTGTCCCCGACTGCCCTGTCCCCGACTGTCCTGTCCCCGACTGTCCTGTCCCCGACTGTCCTGTCCCCGACTGCCCTGTCCCCGACTATCCTGTCCCCGACTGCCCTGTCTCTGACTGTCCTGTCTCTGACTGCCCTGTCTCTGACTGTCCTGTCCCTGACTGCCCTGTCTCTGACTGCCCTGTCTCTGACTGCCCTGTCTCTGACTGTCCTGTCCCCGACTGCCCTGTCTCTGACTGCCCTGTCTCTGACTGCCCTGTCTCTGACTGCCCTATCCCCAACTGCCCTGTCTCTCGGCCCAAATTAAAGCCAACGGCTCCTTGGACGGCCGACGGCACGGGACACACGGAACAGACTCGAGTCACGGACCTCACCAGACGGCCCGACGCCCGATTATTGGGCTGGTGTGTCTTCTCTCTAATACACATACACATACAATACTATAGAATCACAAAATAAATTAAAATCGCGATACAAATCTAATCGGCACCCATGTATCGTAAAAGAATCGCAACGGGACAAAAGCATATGGTCCCAGCCCTAAAATTAATCGCCAACTATTTTGAAAATCGATTAATCGGTTTGAGAGACAAATTCTCTGATTCCAGCTCCTTATTATTATAATTTGAATATTTTCTACTTTGTTCTCTCCTCTGGGACAGTTAAAATGAATATCTTTGGGTTGTGGACAAATTTGAGGATGTCATTTTGGGCTTTTTGGGAAACACTGATCCACATATCTCGCCATTTTCTGACATTTTATAGACCCAACATCTAATCGATCAATCGAGAAATAATTCAACAGATTAATGGACTATGAAAATAATGGTTAGTTGCAGCCCTAGTCTGCTCCATGGCCTCAATTGTAGAACTGTTTTCAAGTAATGCATTAATAGGACTGGTGTTAAAATACGTAATAATGATTGATTGATCTCTCTGTCTCTCGCCCTGCAGACTGTTCCCTCAACTACCCGCTGGGGAAACATGTGATCCATGAGGTCACCAACGTCTCCTTCAGCCATCTGGGCTGCGAGGATCAGGCCGCCGTGGTCGTCCACTGGTCTGCCAGTCCACTAGGTACGCGTCTGTCCATCGTCTGGTGTGTGTGTGTCTCTGTGTGTGTCTGTTTACCTGTCTGTCCATCGTCTGGTGTGTGTGTGTCTCTCTGTGTGTGTCTGTTTACCTGTCTGTCCATCGTCTGGTGTGTGTGTGTCTCTGTGTGTGTCTCTGTTAGAGTCCGGATCGAGCCGAATTTTTCTGTCCGAGCCCAACACAGTTAAAATCTCGTTTTTTTCTCATACTAATGACACATGTCCGTTTGTTTGAATGAAATCTTTTATTAAGCAGCTGTAGGAAGGCATTCAGAAATGTCACCAGATGAGGTCATCAGCTCACACGGGGCAACAAGCTCACGTTAATAATCTGTTTAATTTAAAATGTTCAACGTGTTAACCTTTCCTGACCGTGGTCAGAACACCAGGGAGACTGGTTACCTCCAGGACCGACGGTATAACATGAATAACATCGGGGTTAAAATCCTGTTTCTGGTGAACTTGGCTTTCAGTCTGGAGTTTATCTCGGACACCACACACACACACACACACACACACACACACACACACACACTGTGTACAAAACTTAAACTTATTCCACCAACTCTGCTCTGGTCGCATCTACACGTCTGCTTCCTCTTTCCTCTTTCTCTATCTCTCTTCTGCCCACTTTCCACACACACACACACACACACACACACACACACACTGAGCTCTCTTAAAGGAGCCGCAGCACCATTTTACAACAAATACCATATCGCGCTGATGTGACCGAGCCCGACCCGAACATCATTTCTAAATATCTGTCCGAACCCGGCCCGTCGGGTACCATCGGGCTCGGTTCGGGTATCCATGCCTTAGTCTCTGTGTGTGTGTGTGTGTGTCTGTTTACCTGTCTGTCCATCGTCTGTTTGCAGCTTCTCCACAGGGAGAAAGTTAGAGAGAGTAGGGGAGAGAGGGAGGAGGAGCAGGAGAGGAAAGACCTTCAAAGTGCTCTGATCCGTAAGATTACCCAGCTCAGGTCTATGTGTGTGTGCGCATCTGTGTGTGTGTGTGTGTATGTGTGTGTGTGTGTGTGTGTGTGTGTCTGCATCTGTGTCTTTGTGTGCATCTGTGTCTCTGTGTGTGTCTTTGATCAGGCCCTGAGAATAAGAGAGAGGATCACATCTCACACTACAATGCCACGATTTGACCGTGAAGGAATGTGTGTGTGTGTGTGTGTGTGTGTGTGTGTGTGTGTGTGTGTGTGTGTGTGTGTGTGTGTGTGTGTGTGTGTGTGTGTGTCCCTGTGTGTGTGTGCAGTGTGTGTGCAGTGTGCAGTGTAAGGTGAACCTCTCTCTCTCTGTGACAATACAGCCTGTTGTTTTCTCACAGAGAGACAGAAATCTTCCAGAAATGCTTGATGTCACAGCAGCCAGAATCATCATCTGGTAAACAACCTCAATCTGGCCAACGTCCTTCCTAAAACCTGCTCAGCTTATTTCTTGTTGCCAAGAACTTCAGAGCTCAAAGTCACAAAAAAAAAACAAATTTTGGCTACACAGAAGGTAGCCTACAGTTGAGGCTGTTCTGCTGGTATGAAAATAAATCTGCAACCATTTTGATAATCCATTAATCATTTGTGGGATTTTGGTAGCAAACGTTCTTAAAACATTTGCTTATTCCAGCTTCTTTAGCGTGAGGACTTTCTGCTTTTAGTAAACTAATTAGGGCCCGAGCGCCGACAGAAACTGAAGGAATTATTATTCTTTTCTGGAGATTAATCACCTTTTTGAGGGGCTTAACATACTCAAAAACTCACCGAAATTGGCGGTCGCATCAGAGAGAGAGAGAGAGAGACACAGAGGGAGGGAGAGGGAGAGAGAGAGACACAGAGAGGGAGAGAGAGAGAGGTAAGTCAGTAGGATTCTTCCTCTCAGGAACATGTATTGTACATAATGGGTTGATATTTTAGTGGTGGACTGACTGATCTTGTCGTCCACAGATTTACGCTGTTGGGATAGTTAAATCACGGTTGAAACATGTTTAACCCACTGAAGGGAGGTGAAGACCTGCCATCAGCCAGCAGCTGTCGTTAAAACCTCGTCTGTCCTCAACTCTGCAGGAGAGAAAAACATGTTCAGGAATCTGCCTCAAGACAGAAAAACCTGTTCTACCACTGCTCTCTCTTTCTTTATCTCTCCCTCTCTCTCTCTCTCTCTCTCTCTCTCTCTCTCTCTCCCTCCCTCTCTCTCTCTCTCTCTCTCTCTCTCTCTCTCTCTCTCCCTCTCTCTCTCTCTCCCTCTCTCCCTCTCCCCCTGCAGAGCTAATAGGAAAAACATGACCCGTTGATGTGAGGGTGTAATTACAAGACAGACGTGTTTTCAAAGAGCAGAGAGGATGAGGGGAGGAAACCAGGAGGGGAGAAGATAAAAGGAAACAAGACGGGACAGGATGGGGGGATGGGGGGAGGAGAGGAAATGAAATAAGATAGACGAAAGAAGGAAAGGACATGAAAGTGGACAAGGTGAGGAAAAGGAAATGAAGAGAGAACAGGGGAAGAAAGGGAACAAGGAGAGGAAAGCAAGAAAGGAAATTAAAAGACAAGATAAGATGAGTAGAAGAAAGAAAACAAAGGAAGGAGATCAAGAATGTAACAAGGGGAGGACAAGAAGGGATGAAATGAGAGGACAGGTGGACATACGTGGGAAAAAGGAGGGAATGAGAGAAGGGTAAAAAAAGGGAAAGGAGGAGAGGAAATAATGAGAAGAGGAAGGGAGGGAAGGAAGGAATACAATATGGATGGGTGGGTGGATGGATGGATGGGTGGATGGATGGAGGATGGGAGGATGGATGGGAGGATGGATGGATGGATGGATGATTGGGTGGATGGATGGGTGGATGGATGGATGGATGGATGGATGGGTGGGTGGGTGGGTGGATGGATGGGTGGATGGATGGATAGATGGGTGGATGGATAGATGGATGGGTGGATGGATGGATGGATGGATGGATGATTGGGTGGATAGATGGATGGATGGATGATTGGGTGGATAGATGGATGGATAGATGGATGGATGGATGATTGGGTGGATGGATGGATGGATGGATGATTGGGTGGATGGATGGATGATTGGGTGGATGGATGGATAGATGGATGGATGATTGGGTGGATGGATAGATGGATGGATGGGTGGGTGGGTGGATGGATGGATGGATGGATGATTGGGTGGATAGATGGATGGATGGATGGATGATTGGGTGGATAGATGGATGGATGAATGGGTGGATAGATGGATGGATGGATAGATGGATGGATGGATGGATGGATGATTGGGTGGATGGATGGATGGATGGATGGATGGGTGGATGGATGGATGATTGGGTGGATAGATGGATGGATGGATGATTGGGTGGATGGATAGATGGATGGGAGGATGGATGGATGATTGGGTGGATGGATGGGTGGGTGGATGGATGGATGGGTGGATGGATGGGTGGATGGATGGAGGATGGGAGGATGGATGGGAGGATGGATGGATGGATGGATGATTGGGTGGATGGATGGGTGGATGGATGGATGGATGGATGGGTGGGTGGGTGGGTGGATGGATGGGTGGATGGATGGGTGGATGGATGGATGGGTGGATGGATAGATGGATGGGTGGATGGATGGATGGATGGATGGATGATTGGGTGGATAGATGGATGGATGGATGATTGGGTGGATAGATGGATGGATAGATGGATGGATGGATGATTGGGTGGATGGATGGATGGATGGATGATTGGGTGGATGGATGGATGATTGGGTGGATGGATGGATAGATGGATGGATGATTGGGTGGATGGATAGATGGATGGATGGGTGGGTGGGTGGATGGATGGATGGATGATTGGGTGGATAGATGGATGGATGGATGGATGATTGGGTGGATAGATGGATGGATGAATGGGTGGATAGATGGATGGATGGATAGATGGATGGATGGATGGATGGATGATTGGGTGGATGGATGGATGGATGGATGGATGGGTGGATGGATGGATGGATGGATGGATGGGTGGATGGATGGATGATTGGGTGGATAGATGGATGGATGGATGATTGGGTGGATGGATAGATGGATGGGAGGATGGATGGATGATTGGGTGGATGGATGGGTGGGTGGATGGATAGATGGATGGATAGCAGAATGAAGTGGTGGAAAGGGGAGGAGGAAAGGAAAGGATGAGCGAAGGATGGATGAAGCTCCTTGTTGAACCTGCCGTGTCTCTGCAGGGATCGAACACATTAAAGGCTTCAGAGTTTATCTGGAGGACAAGAACCCAGAGGGGAAGCAGTGTCAGCATCTCCTCCTCAAAGACCCTCGAACGCTCAACAGCTCCCACAAGAACACGGTGAGAACCAAAATAACCACGGCGCAAACTGACCAATCACAGGGAAGGAGGAAGGCAGCTGCTCGTTGTTGTTTAGTGTCTGCAGTATGTTTTCTTTTTTGTTCCTAAATATTTTAAATCTAAAGAAATTGGTTTGGATCTTAAAGGAACACGCTGACTTATTGGACTTTGTCTTATTCCCCGTATCCCCCAGAGTTAGATAAGTCCAGACATACCCTTCTCATCTCCGTGTGTGCTGTAACTCTGTCAGATGCCCCCACCGTTAGCCTAGCTTAGCACAGATCCTGGAGGTAACCAGCTCCATCTAGCCTAGCTTAGCACAGATCCTGGAGGTAACTGGCTCCATCTAGCCTAGCTTAGCACAGATCCTGGAGGTAACCGGCTCCATCTAGCCTAGCTTAGCACAGATCCTGGCTAAGCTAGATGGAGCCTGTTACCTCCAGGATCTGTGCTAAGCTAGGCTAGATGGAGCCAGTTACCTCCAGGATCTGTGCTAAGCTAGGCTAGATGGAGCCGGTTACCTCCAGGATCTGTGCTAAGCTAGGCTAGATGGAGCCAGTTACCTCCAGGATCTGAGCTAAGCTAGGCTAGATGGAGCCAGTTACCTCCAGGATCTGTGCTAAGCTAGGCTAGATGGAGCCAGTTACCTCCAGGATCTGTGCTAAGCTAAGCTAGATGGAGCCTGTTACCTCCAGGATCTGTGCTAAGCTAGGCTAGATGGAGCCAGTTACCTCCAGGATCTGTGCTAAGCTAGGCTAGATGGAGCCGGTTACCTCCAGGATCTGTGCTAAGCTAGGCTAGATGGAGCCAGTTACCTCCAGGATCTGAGCTAAGCTAGGCTAGATGGAGCCAGTTACCTCCAGGATCTGTGCTAAGCTAGGCTAGATTGAGCCAGTTACCTCCAGGATCTGTGCTAAGCTAAGCTAGATGGAGCCTGTTACCTCCAGGATCTGTGCTAAGCTAGGCTAGATGGAGCCGGTTACCTCCAGGATCTGTGCTAAGCTAGGCTAGATGGAGCCGGTTACCTCCAGGATCTGTGCTAAGCTAAGCTAGATGGAGCCGGTTACCTCCAGGATCTGTGCTAAGCTAGGCTAGATGGAGCCAGTTACCTCCAGGATCTGTGCTAAGCTAGGCTAGCGGTGGGACCGTCAGACAGTTACAACACGCACGGAGATGAGAAGGGTATGTACGGACTTAACTAACTCTGGGGGATACGGGGAATAAGACAAAGTCCCAATAAGTCGGCGTGTTCCTTTTTAAAGGTGCTTTCAACCCTGAAGGTACAACCTCCAGACAACAAGTAGGAAGTGCAAGTACATTAGCTTTAAATAAGCAAAACTACAAAGAGCCATATGAAAGTGCAGCTGTAAAAATGTCTCCCCTATTATTGTTGTTCAGCACTTACATTTCCTCTGAATGCTAAACTCATGTTGCTCATTTTTTCCCTCCCTGACCTATCATGTTATCACTATAACCAAATCTGCTCAAGGGAACCTGTTTGTGTCTCCATTTTACTGTTGTTCTCAGTCTGTTTGTGTTATTTATTGTTGATGTATTATAATTATTTAACTCCTGCAGAAGCTGAGCAGTCAGCCATTCAGCGGCTTGACCTTTGACACCGACTACATGGTTCGCGTTGTTCCTTTCCCGACTCTGATGAACGAGAGCTTCTTCCCTCCATCCTTCCTCCGCACAAACTGTGAGTCCAGACTCCTCATCCAAACAGGATTGATTACTGCAGGGGGGTCAAACTCACTTTCACTACGGGCCACACTGGGAAATAAGAATCATATCAAGGGTCAGACATTTAGTTTATTCACAATAGAGCTTAGATCGGGTGAGTAATGGACAGGACAGGCTGTAGGCCAGTGGGTGAGTAATGGACAGGACAGACTGTAGGCCAGTGGGGGAGTAATGGACAGGACAGGCTGTAGGCCAGTGGGTGAGTAATGGACAGGACAGACTGTAGGCCAGTGGGTGAGTAATGGACAGGACAGACTGTAGGCCAGTGGGTGAGTAATGGACAGGACAGACTGTAGGCCAGTGGGTGAGTAATGGACAGGACACAGGCTGTAGGCCAGTGGGTGAGTAATGGACAGGACAGACTGTAGGCCAGTGGGGGAGTAATGGACAGGCTGTAGGCCAGTGGGTGAGTAATGGACAGGACAGGCTGTAGGCCAGTGGGTGAGTAATGGACAGGACAGGCTGTAGGCCAGTGGGTGAGTAATGGACAGGACAGACTGTAGGCCAGTGGGTGAGTAATGGACAGGACAGACTGTAGGCCAGTGGGTGAGTAATGGACAGGACAGACTGTAGGCCAGTGGGTGAGTAATGGACAGGACACAGGCTGTAGGCCAGTGGGTGAGTAATGGACAGGACAGACTGTAGGCCAGTGGGGGAGTAATGGACAGGCTGTAGGCCAGTGGGTGAGTAATGGACAGGACAGGCTGTAGGCCAGTGGGTGAGTAATGGACAGGACACAGGCTGTAGGCCAGTGGGTGAGTAATGGACAGGACAGACTGTAGGCCAGTGGGGGAGTAATGGACAGGACAGACTGTAGGCCAGTGGGTGAGTAATGGACAGGCTGTAGGCCAGTGGGTGAGTAATGGACAGGACAGGCTGTAGGCCAGTGGGTGAGTAATGGACAGGCTGTAGGCCAGTGGGTGAGTAATGGACAGGACAGGCAGTAGGCCAGTGGGGGAGTAATGGACAGGACAGGCTGTAGGCCAGTGGGGGAGTAATGGACAGGACAGGCTGTAGGCCAGTGGGGGAGTAATGGACAGGCTGTAGGCCAGTGGGGGAGTAATGGACAGGACAGGCTGTAGGCCGGTGGGTGAGTAATGGACAGGACAGGCTGTAGGCCAGTGGGGGAGTAATGGACAGGACAGGCTGTAGGCCGGTGGGTGAGTAATGGACAGGACAGACTGTAGGCCAGTGGGGGAGTAATGGACAGGACAGGCTGTAGGCCGGTGGGTGAGTAATGGACAGGACAGACTGTAGGCCAGTGGGGGAGTAATGGACAGGCTGTAGGCCAGTGGGGGAGTAATGGACAGGACAGGCTGTAGGCCAGTGGGGGAGTAATGGACAGGACAGGCTGTAGGCCAGTGGGGGAGTAATGGACAGGCTGTAGGCCAGTGGGGGAGTAATGGACAGGACAGGCTGTAGGCCGGTGGGTGAGTAATGGACAGGACAGGCTGTAGGCCAGTGGGGGAGTAATGGACAGGACAGGCTGTAGGCCGGTGGGTGAGTAATGGACAGGACAGACTGTAGGCCAGTGGGGGAGTAATGGACAGGACAGGCTGTAGGCCGGTGGGTGAGTAATGGACAGGACAGACTGTAGGCCAGTGGGGGAGTAATGGACAGGCTGTAGGCCAGTGGGGGAGTAATGGACAGGACAGGCTGTAGGCCAGTGGCACCTCTTCTAGAGCTTAGATCGGGGCCAAAAAATCAAGCCCCCCCTACCCGAGCCCGGCACATTAACTGTAATTATGAGCCCGAGCCTGATTTAAAAATGACAATTTTTTAATACGTGGGCCGTTATAACTGACGTTCTCAACTACAACTCAGAGTTGTTAGAACTACAGAAATCTGTTTATAATTATCTTAATGAATAACGCAACAAGGACGAAGCATGGAAACTGCTGTTAGTTTATTCAGAACGGATCGCAAATGATCTGAGTGAAGAAACGTAAAAACGGTCTCCATCATCTAATTAATACTGTCCTTCACCACGGTCTCATCACCTAATTAATACTGTCCTTCACCACGGTCTCATCACCTAATTAATACTGTCCTTCACCACGGTCTCATCACCTAATTAATACTGTCCTTCACCACGGTCTCATCACCTAATTAATACTGTCCTTCACCACGGTCTCATCACCTAATTAATACTGTCCTTCACCACGGTCTCATCACCTAATTAATACCGTCCTTCACCACGGTCTGCATGCTGACCCACTGGCCGACAACAGTGCTGCAGAGGGGGGGAGACACGATGTACAGTTTACCTCCCACTCAAGTCAGGTCAGGACATCCACCCAGAGCTACGGGAGAAGCTGGAGAGGCAGAGCTTTCTCCCCACAGAATATGGCTAATAAAGTAATGATTAAAAAAACACAAATGCTTGATCAAGGGCCCGGCCCAATCATAGCGGCGTAAAATATCCGGCTCGGGCTCGGGCAGAGAATCTAAACTCTAATTCACATGCTTCTATTTCATCAAAAAAGTCAAGGATCTTTGACTGTATTATTGCATGTCTCATATAGCCTTCTCACTGACAGTTTGGTCAACATATGGCGCTTTTCCATCACATGGTACCTGCTCGACTCGCCTCGACTCTACTCTCCTTTTTTGGTTTTCCATTACGAAAAAAAGTCCCTGGTACCTGC